>NC_091741.1:89824873-90174873 GCF_043380555.1 Nothobranchius furzeri
GTGGAGGGTGATGCATTCCTCTACCGTGGCTTTACTTTGGGTTCTTTCAGCTGCACCCAAAACATAGGATTCAGAGCGCGGATTCAGATTCAAAAGCGAGGCCGGATCAAAACTGCTCTAAGTAAGTTTTTCTCTTAATGTGAAAGCTTGACCGGACCAAGCCGACTTCCGGTTTTACGTAGAAAGTCAAAACAAATGGAGTTGCCTCGGAGTTTTATCGTAACTTTTGAGAGCTAATGACTTAACAACTTTTAGGCTTTGCTAGGCCAAGATGGAAAAGCCAAGCAGGGATTCGCTTAACGCGTCTTTTGTTCTTTTTTTTCTGCGGACACGAGGTTTGGACTGCGGCTTTTATAACATTTCTTGGTCACACCCACATGTATTTCACTCAGTAACCACTGGATGACACTGTGGCTCTTTCAAATAAACTCTATCTTTCCAACAATGAAAGGTCCATAATAACAATTTACCAAAGTTATCCATATAAGGCCTGAAACAGTATTACTTTAAACAGAAAAGAACTAAATTCATGTCTTAAGCTTAACTGTATTACTGTTAGCATGAATTTTAACTGGTGAAACAAACAACAACAAAAAAAAAAAAAAAACGGCAGATGTTTAACACGAAAGAGGAACACAAAAAAGCTGTTAGGTTTGTAACTGATAAGCGTTTAAATATTTAACTAAAACACCTTGTTGATTGTAGATAAACATAAATTCAAGGCTTAGAAAGACTCAAGTCTTGAAGCTCCCAGAGGGACCTAAAGAAAAGGTTTACGAATACCCCCATCTTGATAAAAAGGTCCGTCTTGACAGGTTGATGTAAAACAGACCAGTTCCTGACATGGTCTTGCTTCTCCAACTGGTACCGGAGAAAAACAAGTCACTTGGTAAAATGTATGTCCCTGGGGGAAGGTAGGAGCTAGCCAGTTTCAAACACTGAATACTATACTATACTATACTATACTATACTATACTATACTATACTATACTATGCCATTCCATTCCATACCATACTGTAACGTACAGCACAGTACGATACCACACTATACTACACCATAACATAACATAACATAAGATGCCATGCCATGCCATTTCAGTTTATTTATTGAGCCCTTTCAACACAGAATTGAAGCTGATCAAAGTGCTGAACATTGACCAGAACATAGATGAAAAAAATAATAAAAGAAAACACACACATCTTAAAATAATTAGGTAAAATAAAACCACCAGTGAGACATGGCATTAAAATTTGACACAAGGACACAATTAGATCAATGAAAAAGACATTCCATAAAAGAGGGTGTTTAAAAGTGCAATTAAGGAATAAAAACCTGAAAAAAAATGTTACAGGCTACATTTAAAAGCTCAGGAGCTGACAACTCTAGTCATCTGCCTAAATATCAACAAGGCAATTCAACACAAAGGCTGCTGTTGTTTGTCCAAGTGAGCCTTCAGTTCATTTTTGGATAGTTACCGATGTTTGTATTTTTTTTTAGCACATTATAGACTGCAAAGCGTTCCATAATATGGGAAGAATTTTGGCTCTAACTTACAGCTTACACCTGGTACTAATGTCAAACTGAGGTTGGATCAAGTTCATACACTAAACAAACAACACCGGAGTTCACTGGGAACCTCAGCAAGACCCCCTCCTCCAAAGGTTCTAGGTATGGTTGTTTTGTTCACACTCTGGTGAGATTACTGTGTTCACATCTGCACAAATGAACCACACCAAGGGGGAAAATGAATCACAGTTTGATTTAAACAAACTAAAAGACGCACTTGTGTCAACACCATAAATCACCCTCTCAGCACGTCAGTTCTGCAGTTCTCACTTCTGCAGGAGTCTGTTAATGACTTGACAGCAGGGCTTGAGGACCAGGGTTGGGGACCTGGGATTTAGACCATCCAAACACAAATGCATGTACTATTCTATTTTTAAAAAACCCATTTGATGAAGTTTTTTTTACTAATATAAAAGATTCACAACTGCAACGCCAATCAGCTTGTCAGCAGATACTGCCTTACTGTGACCTTTCAACGGTTTTCTATGTTTTCATGCTGTGAGCTCCTACAAACTTTGTCCCAAACCCACAGGCTGCTGTGCTTTTATGAAGCATAAATGTTAGTTTCAGACACATGAGGCGACAAACCAGCACGATTAACATGCGCCTGAACCCCAACCTCTAACACTGGGATTTTTCAGATAAATTTATACCCATTCAATAGTAGAATAAGCTCTCTGGCAACTGGGATTTTTAGCTTATTAAATCTAAAGGATGTCTGCCTTTGCCCTTCTGGCATTATATCACTGGTCTGTTTCTGTATGTTTAATTAGTGTTGAGAACTGACAGGCCCTTTGCTCCAAGTTCCTTGATGTTTTCTGGTTGCCTTTGGCACCACTGACCACATAATCATTGCCGGGCCCATCAGGGACAAGGCTTGATTTTCAAAGCCTTTTGCTCCACCGATTCGCTGTGCATCCATGACATTGATCACAGTGGTTTATCTGTGGCAACATGTGCTTCATCCCTCAGATTTGGGAGGTTGGTAGCCTGAAGGGGTTGTGTTCCTGCTCTGGCTCTGGCTGAGGCAGCGGCACACTGATGGGAGGAGGGACAGTGTGACAGCAATACATCCAGGGCCCATCAGAATCTGCCTTTGGCCCCCTTGTGATTAAAGCAGCAAGAGGCCAAAAGCCGGGACAGGGAGAGAGGAAAAATGGGGGGTGGGGTGGGGGGGCGGGGGGGTCAGAGAGGGAGGAAGTGGCAGAGCTTAAGATAGCATCAACTGCTGCTTTAAAAGAAGGCAGATAAATTTGACCCCTACATTCGTAGGTGTTCGACTCAATTAAAACACATTTATTTTTATAATTCTTTTATCTGTTAGCTGCCACATAAGAATGGAATCAAACATCGCTCTAAGCTTGATGGCGCAAATTGTTTTTTTCAGCTCAAGAAGACAAAAACAGCATTCTTATACAAAGCTGCTTTGGGGTGGTAAAATTATATATTTTTTTGTCATTTTTTTTAAAAGGAGAAAAGTATCTTCACGTTGAATACAAAGCAAGAATGGGAATCAGAAGGAGGATAATAAATGTAGTGGTACTAAATCAAAGCAGAGAATAGTTGGCAGAGTCTATTTTATTTATTTATTTATTTAGTTTTGTATTCAGAAGACGTTGCTGTTTGTTTGGGAATGCATTGTGTTCATGAATCTGTTTATTTGTTCCCCGTGGCTTTCACAGCTGCCCTTTGCTGAAACATTGTGCTTTATCCACATTGCTCATCACAGCCAGGAGTGTATAACAAAAACATATGCACATTTGAAATTAATTTGCTAGGAGGGGGGGTGGGGGGGGGGGTGTCAAAGAAAAAAAAACTTTAAAACATGTCAGCATCATTACTATCCAGTTAAAGTGGGAAATGATATCCCCCTGTTGTCTGAAAAACATGCATATCAGTGATTCATTTTCACACAGGACTCAACCTTTCACCCTTCCTCAGCTTGTAACAACACGAACAGCAAATCATACTTTTGAATATTTATTTCAGCTGCTATCTTGCGAAATTTACTTGATTAAAACACACTCGATCACCTTTTCCCCTCAATTAGCATATTGGCGTAAAAAACGACTCGGGAGCTAACGACGTGTTCTGAGTCAAAGAAAGTTTTAAGCCGAACAACCAATCACATGGCTGTTAGGGTATGAATAAAATCTCAAACTTTTTTAAATAAGATAAATGTAATCAAGGAAGCCTGAAATGTTCAAATTGATTGGTTGTGTGATTTTTGCCTTGTTCTTTTGGCTCACTTCAGCAGCTTCAGACTCAGAGCAGAGTGGAGGGACTGTGGACTCAGGAAAGAGTTGGGGTAATTTACACTAATTTGAGCAAACTCAAATCTTAAAGCCTATTCCACAGGAGACCTCAAGAGCACTTTCAGACGGTCAAAAATCGTGGTAGTGTAACCACAAGAACAAGATCATTATTTCCATTGCACTTGTTCCATACACTGTAAGCCAACAGCACGCCTGGAGGGAAGGGAATTGGCATTGATTTTTCTTTAGAAATTGATTTTTCTCCTCACTGACAACAGTGTGAAGGCTTCAAAAATATATCAACAGGAGTGAATATTAGCAGCAGTAGTTCATGAAGTACTTACGCCAACATTCAAACCTCTTATCTATGCCAAGCTATTAAGGGCAGAATATAAGGTGGTACGTGTCACCCTTTTAAAAGTTTTAACTCTCAAAGTTTGTAATATAATAATGAAATAAGGAGAACGGTTCAAAATGCATGAAATATTTATTACATTTCTTGTGCTGTTTACACATTTTTGGATTTTCTAGGCACTAAGTTTGTCCCTGGTGTAAAACCTAAAGTTTAAAACACACAGTTAAAAATATATATTTTTGCACGTGAAAACTTGCACATATAAAATTTACAAAAGGTGCTTTTGAGTATTGATGATGTAATTTGTTTGAAGTAAGGGAAAAAAATGTATAACAAAAAAATGTATAATTCTTTGTGCATTTTCTTTTGCTGAACAATGATTCCTACCATGAATCCATCCATAGGTATAAATCTGTTCTTAGATGTTTTTGCAGGGATTGTCCAGTTGATGTATAATCAGTATTATGAAAACTTGTAAAGGATATTCACAAACCTCAGGTTTTGATTTTATTGTTGTTTTTTCAACTTCCAAATGCTCTATTTTGTGTTTTACAGTAAATTGTAGCTGAAAGACCTAGAGTTTCTAGATTTACAGCCATATAAACACTGAGATGGCTACTTGATGCCCAAAGTGATGATGAAAATAGTTCAATTGATTAGAATATTGGAAAATGACGATCATATCTCAGGGGTATCAAGCCACTCTGTTACAGAATCTGACCAGGATATTTAGAGTTTCTTTCCAACAGAGGAGTGTAGGTGCCAAATGATGCTTTATCTGAATTTTCTTTTGTAGATCAGATACCAGTCACCTTGTCATCTGTGACTCCAAATATGTCATATCTGGTCAGCTTCATTTCTAAGACCTTTATGTATTTTACAGGAATAGTACTCTCCTCAAAAAATCTGCATCAGCAACTTCTATACAGCTTACTGCCTTCAGGGGTGATGGAAACCGAGGATTTCAGTTCCTGCCTCACAACTGGAGGGTTTTAGATCTGAGCAAATTGCATTGACTAAAAATTACAAACTTACTGAATTTGACACACAGGGCTCTCAACTATCACTGAAACACATATTGGCCAGACACCTAAAACATGCATGTTAAAATATCAGTAGAGCCATAAGCAAAACACACAAAAAACTAATACTGAACAAGAATGTCCTTCTAGACCTGGAGAGAGAGAGAGAGAGAGAGAGAGAGAGAGAGAGAGAGAGAGAGAGAGAGAGAGAGAGAGAGAGAGAGAGAGAGAGAGAGAGAGAGAGAGAGAGAGAGAGAGAGAGAGAGAGAGAGAGAGAGAGAGAGAGAGAGAGAGAGAGAGAGAGAGAGAGAGAGAGAGAGAGACAACAAAGCCAAAACATCACTGCACCCACAGCATGAGGGTATATAACAGTAACAATGTTTACTGACTAGCTCAAATTAAAAAATCCATAGTGCATTAAGTGCCAACCACAGCCTTAGGTCATGTGTTTAAAATACCCAAGTCCATACTTGTAAGAGCACCATGAGAGCAAATATGTGCGTACATGCAATTGTGTATATAAGGTCCCTCTATAGGAGTGTTCAATAGTAAGTGTGAGGGGTCACAGACCTGCCCCAAGGACGTGCAAAAGCTGGAGGGATCCACAGGTCTCCCCGGAGTATGGAGTCTTCACTCCCTCTATAAACAATCCAAGCACAAATATTTAATTTAAATTTAAATTTAAAATCCATTCTTTTTTTTTGTCAGGTTTGGGTGAATATTTGTCTTGGATAAGCTGTTTGAAAGGTTATAATATATGCCACTTATAAAAAGAAACCTCACATGGGATCCCCTAATCAAGTGTGTGTGAAGATTTATTTGCTGTGGAAACTCAGTAGACAAACCTATATCAGTGCCTGCAGTCCATGATGGTGTGTTACAATAGCTATAAATATATTGTTGAGATTCAATTTATTTTATTTATATAGCGCTAAATCACGATAAGAGTCATCTCAAGGCACTTCACAAAGTAAACATTCCAATAAAGTTCAGTTCATTAAGCCAATAAGTAATGTTTCCTATATAAGGAACCCAGCAGGTTGCATTGAGTCACTGACTAGTGTCAGTGACTTTACAGCAATCCTCATACTAAGCAAGCATGTAGTGACAGTGGAGAGGAAGACTCCCTTTAACAGGAAGAAACCTCCAGAGGATCCTGACTCAGTATTAGCAGCCATCCTCCACAACTGGGGTGATTTTGAACGATTCTGATTCCACATTTCGATTCCAGTTCCTATCGATTCTCAATTCCAATTCTTTCAGGAGGCCAGATAACCGTAGGTCTTACTTGATGAAATAGTCTGAACTTCACCATGAATTTTAATTCTGTGAACTTTAACTTTACTTTGAATTTCTCACAGGGCTGTTTTTGTCAGGTACGATCGGCTGAGCTGGAGTGTGGCTTGGAGACCCAGGCGCGGAGAGACTGGTATTTGGTCGTGACTGATTACAGCGTGGGAAGTTCTCTTCCCGGATGGTCTTTAGAGTTGGCAGATTAGGCTTAGTCATTTTAGAATAGGTTGGCGTCTATCGAGAGATGATGACTTAGTGCCGGCTCAGCTGTGACAGGTCCTTAAATAGGCTCAGCGGGATGACGTCACCGTGAAGCGTCGGTGACAGGGATGCTGGGAACTGGAGTGCAGTGCCAGCCAGGCCCGCAGAGGAGGTTAAGAGGAGGAGTTCATGACAGTTTTCAACTAGCATATAAATATGAAATATATACTTTAACATAAACACTACAAATTTTCTTTTCACAAAAGTACAACTTTCACAACGGAGCTTTAATTTTGAAAACTTCTAACAGTGTCTGATGCAGCAGGAACCTAAACAAGAAACGTGTACTCCCACCGATGTGCAAAACTGGTGCAGACTCAGAGTATGAAACAAAAACTAAGGAACAACTTCTGCAATCCTGTCCAGATTAGAAACAGTTTTTGTTGATGAAAATGATCACATCTGCCTTTTAAAGCAGTATTCGAGAGCGCTCAGGACAGATGGTGTCTCCTGCAAAGTAGAACACACGTTGACTGGGTGTAGAAGATGCTTGTACACTTAAGTATGAGAATGCAAGATATGAGATCAAAGGATAAGTCTTTCGTTGGTTCCACCACCAGGCAGCAGGATCATCAGACAAAATGGCCGGTGGAGTTTCCTTGTACATCTGCAGCTCTTTTTCCACTTGTTTCTTGATGGACATGGAGCACTGCTGTGAGACTATGTTCTGTGCCTCTTCCTCAGCAAACAGCTCACCCAGAGTCTTCCTGGACAGTTTGCAGGGAGGTGGTTGCTAAAAAAAAGGAAAGATTCTTCAACATCTTCACTAAAAGGGAAAGGTTTTATCATACATGCTTACACTCACCTCCTCATTCTCCTCTTCCTCAATGTCAGACTTCATGGTGTCCTCATCAGCTCCACAGTCTTTCTCTGTCAACTACAGAAAACAAAGTTTTTACCTTAGATCTTAACTGCTGAAAAAGAAAAGTTGTGCATAATTGACATTTCACCGGTTCAGTCAACTTTCTCTGGATCTGGTCCCAGTTGGTGTCATCATCCATCTTGTGTTTAAAACGCGGATCCAAGGCAGTGGCCACTTGGAGAAAGTTCCTGATCTCGTCTCTCTGCAAAACATGTTCTTTAAATGTTTTAACAAGTGAAAGGAGTAAAGATATTTGTACAAATTTTTTTTCCCCAGCTGCCTGCCTCAGCCACTTACTTGGTAGCGCTTAGACAGGTTGGCCCAAACCTGTTATGTGGTTGGATACAAATACTGTATCTTCCTCTTTCACAGTCAGATGTACCTCCAGCTTTTGTAGAATGGGAAGTATCTGTCCACATGTGGGGCTCTTTTCTGAAGACAGAAAGAGTGCTGATGTGTAGAGCCCTTTCATGAGATTGATGAAGTCTTCAGCTTTCCGAAAGTCCCCCTCAGTCAGCCGAGCAAGCCTGTAAAAAAAATTAGGAAGAGACAGGTCTGTGTTAGAAAAATTCCTTTTTTCTCAACAAAACACCTCACTTATGCATTCCCTACTTAAAGTCTACCATAGTGATTGCCCTTTGTAGTAATTTAAGTCAATCAATTTACTGATGCAGAGTATTTACACTCATTCGTTCTGAGAATTCATATTTTGAGTGTAATTTTTTGTCCATGCTCGTCTATCACTACCTGTCCCTTTTAATGTTCTTCCTCAGCCGCTGATCCAAGCTGGCTGCTTGAATTGCAGGTTACTGCTCTGTGAACCTCTCCAGCATTAGATACAGAGAGTTCCAGTGTGTTCTCACATCAAGGATGAGCGAATGCCAGGGCAGCTCTGATAAAAACAAAAACATGCATTTTACATTTTATAACAGATGATTTTCTTCCTAGTACACTAAATACTTAAAACACTTCAAATTATTTAAAATTGGACTCAAATGCTATAGTACAGGTGCAGTGTGTGACGGGTGGTAGTCGAGGGCAGTGACCTTGGCGGTCTGATCCTCTGCTACAGAAGCTGGCTCTTGGCACATGGAATGTCACCTCTCTGGTGGGGAAGGAGCCTGAGTTGGTGTGTGAGGTTGAGAGGTTCTGACTAGATATAGTCAGACTCACCTCAACGCATGGCTCTGGCTCTGGAACCAGTTTCCATGAGAGGGGTTGGACTTTCTACCTCTCTGGAGTAGCTCCCAATGAGATGCGCCAAGCAGGGGTGGGCATACTAGTTGCCTCCCATCTTGGTGCCTGTACGTTGGGGTTTACCCCAGTGAATGAGAGGGCAGCCTCCCTCCACCTATGTGTGGGGGGACGGGTTCTGACTGTGGTCTGTGCTTATGCACCAAACTACAGTTCAGACTACCCACCCTTTTTGGAGACCTTGGAGGGGGTCCTGGAAAGCGTTCCTTCCGGTGACTCCCGGTTCTGCTGAGGGACTTTAACGCTCACGTGGGCAACGGCCGTGAGACCTGGAAAGGTGTGGTTTGGAGGAACGGCCCCCCCTGATCTGAATTTGAGTGGTGTTTTGTTATTAGACTTCTGTGCCAGTCATGGATTGTCCATAATGAACACCATGCTCAGACATAAAGGTGTCCAGATGTGCTCTTGGCACCAGGATACCTTAGGCCGCAGCTCGATGAACAACTTTGTTGTTGTTTCATCTGACCTGCGGCCGCATGTCTTGGACACTCAGGTGAAGAGAGGGGCGGAGCTGTCAATTGACCACTACGTGGTGGTGAGTTGGCTCAGATGGTGGGGGAGGATGTCAGTCAGACCAGGCAGGCCCAAACGTATCATGGGGTCTGCTGGGAATGTCTGGCAGAGTCTCCTGTCAGAAGGAGCTTCAATTCCCACCTCTGACATAACTTCCAAAATGTTCCGGGGGAGGTGGGGGACATTGAGTCTGAATGGACCCTGTTCCGTGCCTCCATTGTTGAGGCGGCCGACCGCAGCTGTGGTCGCAGGATTATTGGTGCCTGTCGTGGTGGCAACCCCCGAACCCGCTGGTGGACGCCGGCAGTTAGGGATGCTGTCAAGCTGAAGAAAGAGTCCTATCAGGTCTTTTTGGCCTGTGGGACTCCAGAGGCAGCTGACGGGTACCGGCAGTCCAAGCGGAACATGACTCGGGTGGTCGCCAAGGCTGGGAACTTTGGGTTGGCCTCTCAAATCTCTGGTGCTGAAGTCACTGAGGTGGTTTAAAAAGTCCATCTGTGGCAAAGCTCCAGGGATGGATGAGATCCACCCAGAGTTCCTTAAGGCTCTGGATGTTGTGGGGCTGTGTTGGCTGACGCGGCTCTGCAATATCGCGTAGACATCGGGGGCAGTCCCACTGGACTGGCAGACCGGGGTGGTGGTCCCCTTATTTAAAAAGAGGGACCGCAGGGTGTGTTCCAACTACAGGGGGACCACACTCCTGAGCCTTCCTGGTAAGGTCTATTCAGGGGTTCTGGAGAGGAGGGTCCGTCGGATTGTTAAATCTCGGATTCAGGAGGAGCAATGTGGTTTTCGTCCTGGCCGTGGAACACTGGACCAGCTCTCTACCCTTAGGGGGATCCTGGAGGGTGCGTGGGAATTTGCCCAACCAGTCTACTTGTGTTTTGTGGATTTGGAGAAGGTGTTTTACCGCGTCCCTCGGGGGGCCCTGTGGGGGGTACTCCGGGAGTATGGGGTACCAGGCCCTCTGATTTGGGCTGTTATGACCCTGTATGACCGGTGTCAGAGCTTGGTCCGCATTAACGGCAGTAAATCGGGCTCATTTCCAGTGAGAGTTGGACTCCACCAAGGCTGCCCTTTGTCACCGATTCTGTTCATAACCTTTACGGACAGGATTTCTAGGCGCAGCCAAGGTGTGGAGGGCATCCGTTTTGGTGGCCTGAGGATCAGGTCTCTGCATTTTGCAGATGATGTGGTCCTGTTGGCTTCATCAGAACGTGATCTTCAGCTTTCGCTGGAGCGGTTCGCAGCCGAGTGAAGCAGCTGGGATGAGAATCAGCTCCTCTAAATCTGAGACCATGGCCTTGATGCGGAAAAGGGTAGCATGCCTTCTCCGGGTCAGGGATGAGGTCCTGCCCCAAGTGGAGGAGTTTAAGTATCTCGGGGTCTTGTTCACAAGTGAGGGGGAAACTGGAGCATGAGATCGATAGGCGGATTGGTGCTGCATCTGCAGTGATGCGGGCGTTGTAACGATTTACCAGTCGATCTACGTTCCTACCCTCACCTATGGTCATGAGCTTTGGGTAGTGACCAAAAGAACAAGATCGCGGATACAAGCGGCCGAAATGAGTTTTCTCCGAAGAGTGGCTGGGCTCTCCCTTAGAGATAGGGTGAGAAGCTCGGTCATCCGGGAAGGGCTCAGAGTAGACCCGCTGCTCCTCCACATCGAGAAGAGCCAGTTGAGGTGGCTTGGGCATCTGGTCAGGATGCCTCCTGGACGTCTCCCTGGTGAGGTTTTCCGGGCACGTCCAACCGGGAGGAGACCTAAAGGTAGACCCAGGTCACGGTGGAGGGACTATGTCTCTCACCTGGCCAGGGAACGTCTTGGGATTCCCCCAGAGGAGCTGGTCCAAGTGGCTGGGGAGAGGGAAGTCTGGGCCTCTCACCTTAGGCTACTGGCCCCACGACCCGACTCCGGATAAGCGGATGAAAATGGATGGATGGCTGGATGCTATAGTACTACTCTGCAGAACTCAGAAATAAAAAACAATAACATAAAAAATATAAAGCCTTTACATTATTGTTAATACGCAAGTTAAATAAAGTGACGATCGTGTGTCTTACATAGAATTTCTTGTTTCTCCTGGAGAACCACCTTCGCCATCAAGCACCTTTTCATCCACACAATGGTTCGAACTCTGGACACCCACTGACTCACTTAATTTAGGGAATACAGACTTTGTGCTGCTATATCAAGTGTGTGGGCCAAACAGCACAGTTTCACAAATTGCGAGCTCTTAATAGCCACATCCATATTGGCAGCGTTGTCAATGGTGACTGCTACAATTTTGACAGAAATGCCAAGCTCTGAGAGAACATTACTGATTTCTTCTGCCACAACACAACCAGTCTCTGCTTTGTACACAGCTTTTGTTTTTAGCACGTTTTGCCGCATTTTGCCCTCCACTAAATAATGTGCTGTGATGGCGAGATAATGGTCTTGTGTGATGCTAGTCCAGACATCACACGTGAGTGCAACAGATGATACAAGACTGAGCTCTGAAATCACATTAGATTTCTAAACCTTGTACCAAGGTGGGATTAATCTATTTGCCAAGTAGTCCCTGAAAGGTGGTGCATACTTTGGGTTTAGGGTTTTCACCATGTCCCAGCAAACATAAACAAACATAATGTTACTGTTACAATTACTTAATATTAGCTCAGTATTTAGCTTAGCGCTATCATTGTTGCTTAACTAACCTAAATGTTGGTGATTCCACATCTGAAAAGGGGTGCAGTCATTTCACAATATATGCGGTAACCTTTCGGTGGCACTCCTCTACTTGTTGCACGGACATTTTTCCCTTAGCTGCTATAGTGAACGGAGAAGGTGTAGCACATCATGGACTATTGTCAACTGCCTGGCTTATGTTAGCATTCTCAGGAGGCTTGTCTGAAAAAAATACATGTACAAAAATTTAGCTGAGTATTTGCTTTTATTTGAATGATGTTTGAGTCTAAATTTTTAGCTGTCTCAATGTTAACAAAAGACATATTCTGTATTAACTTACCAGATACTGACTGCAGTGCACTGCTAGACTGTGGGTCGTAACCGGACGAGGAGGAACCCGGTGTAGACTAGCGTAGCACGTCAAAGAGCGGACACTCGGTTGTTTTCAACACCATGAGGTGTTTTATCATATTTGTTGTGCACCCTCCTGTGCATGATATAGTTTTCTTACAGGTATTGCACTTAGCTGAGTTGTTGGTTTGTTTGTTCAAATGAAGCAACACTTTGGAACACTTCTGCACATTCTCCATTTGATCGCAGTAACCTGACCACTTTCGGTGGATTCTTCTTTGTTGGTATTTGGTGGCGTCTTTTTCTGGTCGGCGTAGGAATCAAAACTAGGAGTCGAAAATGAAGAACTTGAACGATTCCAGGAAAAACAGAAACTTAGTCCTGGTTCCAATTGACGCTCGATGCCCAACCCTAGCCATAACTCACTGGGGGTCGAGAAGACAGAGCAGACACACTCACAGAGAAAAATAAAATTTGTTGAAAAACCTCAGCCAATGACATACCTCTGTCCGAAACCAACGATTGGACCATCCAGATATCTGTCATTGAACCACCGAACTTCCAAATTTACCTGGGTCCTCCATTCATTACACAGTTGTGTATTTAGCAATACAGAACACCACTGGTGTGAGAGGATCTTTACTCAACAACATCAGAGAAGGAGAAACAGCCGGCTTCTACCAATCCCAAAAAGAAAAACAACATTTGAAGTCACAGACAATAAAGGACGTCTAGACCTTGGACGGGTGTTTAGCGCTCTCTAAGTTTCCTCTTGCTAGGCAGGTTTCTGCATTTGGCAGACTTGGCCCATGGATGATAGCCAACGGTAGGGTTGAGAGTTCCATGACAGTGGTTGTGTTTTAAAGATAGCTAGTTTGCAGATTTAAATCAAGAAACAGCAAATTTTGGAAGGTACTGAAAATGTCATATATAGAGCTGGTGAGATTGCAGATGAATTTCGTACAAAGAACTTTGTGAAAATATTTTGTATCAACCATGGACCTATTAGTAACTTCCTTAAAAATAAGTAAAATATGTCCCCATGTCCATAATTATATTCTTTCCCCATTGCTGAGTTTTCTAAGCCTTGTTCTACAAGCTTTCTTGTTTAATTTTTACAGTCTTATTTAAGCTTTCAGGCTTCAATAAGACTCAATTGTCCCAAGGTTTTGCATTTCTTTTACTCCTGCCAGTGCAAGTGAAAAAAAAAATGCTACTTAAAAGTTCTGTTTAAGCTCATAAACTAGTGAGTTCCCACTGACCTTTTTTAAACAACATAGTGCCAGTCATAGCTGTATTCTTGTTAAATAATGTTTATCAAAAAGATCCCACTATAAAGTCTAAACGGCTGCTGCTTTCCTAATATTTTTTGTAATAAAACAACCACAAAGGCCTGCCTTTCATATTGTTCTTTTATTTTACTTATATTCTGTCATATAAGCTCAAAAAACTGTACTAAAAATAACACCTGCAGGAAAGGGATTTTCTGAATCTTCCTTTCATGGAAAAAGTATCTGTTTTTTTTTTTTTATCAAAACTCTTCCCTAAAGCTCAGTGCATCCAGCTCTTTAGGCGTGTACATGTTGAGAAAACATAAAGCACTGACCCGTTTTTGATCTCCTTATATAAGTATGTAGATGACTTCCCATGTCTTCTTCCGTCTTCTCTCTAGTTCATGTTTAATTGGTGAGTCTCAATTATTGTTTGGTGCGGTAAATTCTAATCTCAGACATTTTACAGTGTACAGGACACACGGTTGCATTTTACTGTGATCAGTGTGGCCTGCAGTGATCCTTCTTTTGTTATAGTTCATTAGATATGCATTCATTTGAATAATTATGCAAAAACTGGGGTGGAAAAGTTGTCCAATTGAATGCACTTGCATCCAGGAAAGTGAAATGCATTCATCAATGGATTGCATCACTCTGAAATAATCTCACATGCTTTCAATTTTGCAGAGAGTGAGCTTGCATTGTGACATCAAAAAAAAAAAGATGTGTGGTTCTGAGAAAGCAGGAGATTAGTGGGGTTTTCTGTCCCTCGCTTCTTAATATATCCATCAGTGTGCAGGGGAGGTAATTATTTCTGAAAGGTGGAACAAGTAAGTGGTTTTGTAGGCATGCAGAAATCATTCGTCAGAATGATGACCGAAGGAAGTGAGATCAGAAGTAATTAACTACTGTAAAGGAGGAAAGTCACAGGGCTCTAAATCTCACTGCTAAACAACACATGCTCTGTGTTGTTGATAATCACTGAAGTAGGACAAGTCAAGAGCAGCGGAATATTTCAGTATTTTTAATCTAACTTGTTGTCTGTGACTAATAGAATACCTTAGAAAAAAGACTGAAAGCATATTTAACTTTTTCTGTGCTCCACTTTTTACCAACTATTTATCTGACTCATTTTCTAAGAGTTCCATACAAGCCGAATGAAACAGTTTCGGGAATGCATCTGCAGACTTCCTTACTTTAGATTGACAAGCGTTAAATAGCTTGGCGGCACCTCCTGTATGCTCTATTATCACAAGAGGACATATCGACTGTTGCTGTTTAATGCATCAAGACTCCTCCTGTAGCACCATGTCTCTGGCCTTCATCTATGATTCATTTTTATTACCCATCATTCCTGAGACGCACACACCTCCCCCTCGAGGCTCCCAGACAGCACGTGGGCAGCAGCGGCAGTTAACGGACACCTAATCCACTCAATGACGAACTGATGTTAATTTATTGGATCCCTCAGTGAATCGCGATCCGTCCAGGAATGGGTCCACGAGGAGATCAAGCGTGGAGTATACATACGCAAAACGCATAATGTGATGAAAGAAAGGGGCCGCCTCTGAAGCACGTCGTCTATTGGAAATTACAGTGAAATAAAAATTCCCAGCGTTGCCTTCATCCCCCTCCCTCACAAATGCATCTGTCCAAGTCAAAACTGCTAACACCTTCTGTATTTCTCAGATTACTTTAAACAAAATCACTTTGGCCAACATATAGCGAATCTCTGAGCTGACAACTCCCCCGCAGATAATTTCCCTGTGTGCTGCTGTGTACATATTCCCTTTATTCACCCACTATCAAATTTAATCAGTCTCAGCTTCCCTCATAAGCTGCAGCAGCATGTGCAGTATAAATACAACAGCACTGACAACAGCAGAACTCTATTAATTCCTCAGCCGCCATGGTTGCTGGTCCTGTGTAATATTTGTCTTAGCACGGAAGGAGGAGTGCGGTATGTAAATTTTGTGCAAGGTGTTTACAATTGTGTGTGTTATATTTCCTGTGGCAGCAGAGCTCTTATTTGTCCTCTATATTCTGTCTTGGAATACGATTTGATAAACTAAGAAGCAACATGGCTAATGTGCACCCAATTAAAATATGAACTAACATATTTTATTTTTGTTGACCATTCTTTTATCATCTATTTAAAAATGCAGAACAGTCACATTTCATGTAACTTTCTCCTTCCTAAGTGACATAATTTATTACTGGACGGACATCTCAATTAATTAGAGGTGGTCGGGCATCCGCTCACTTAAAGGCCAGTGACTGTGAGCTAATCTGAAAACCACACGGTGCAGGCATTAACTAAATGATTAAAATACTCCAGCCTTTCCAAAGTCCCTTTTGCTTCCAACATGATAACTTTGATATTTCTTGACGTAAAACTAATTCTGATTTGTTGTTGGATTTATTTCAGTTGGTCATAAATGGCATACAATATTAACCCTCCCACTGTCCTAATGGAGAGGCAGGGGTGAGGAGTGAGCACCACCTCACCCCTGCCACGTGGACCTCAAGAGATAAACCATCAATCCTGCTCAACGGTCAACTTTCCTCGCGGGGTCACCCATAAAGACAGTGGGAGGGTTAAGTCAAGGAGAACCTGGACAAAACATGAACATGATAAATGTTAGCTTTAATCATCTTGTGCAAAAAATAAATAGTTTTAATTTGTTTTTGTATGATAAAGAAAATGCTTACTGCTCGCATTTAGCCCAAGGGGAAATCTCCCCCTGCCACGTGACAAAAATTGCAATTCCTCCCTTATCCCTTAGGGACTGGCTCCAGAAAGGGTTACGTTTCTATTGACCACCATGTTAGTTAAATTCCCACAGGATGGACGTTTATTTTTTTTTAGAGCATACTGTGAAGATAACCCCCGTGCAACAGTGTTCTGGTTTACATCTGGGATGTCTCAGTCTGCCTCTGAAGTAGCTGTCCATGGCCTCCACACTAGAATATGTCATGCTTCCAGTCCTCCAGCCATCCACTTTGCACCAGACATTACCTGAACTCCATTTCCCAACTCCTTGCCCTGGTTTCCACCTCTCCACGTCATCACACACTCCCTATTTCAAGAGGTACTTCATAACAGTTCGTGCTTAGTCATCATATCTTCTAAGCTCTGTCTCTGGTCTAGGCCGGGCATCATGCCGTTGCACTGAGAGCATCCATGCTCACCCCATCCAGTGGCTCCTTGGTCGTTACTGCAGATCCAGTTCAGTTTGGATGACCACAGCTTAACCCTTTACATCACCAAGGCTCGTCACTCACGCTGGGCGATTCCAGAGATCCCACGCTCCTCTACACCATCTGCAACTTCCGAACAGTAAGCCTGTTCCTTTTACTTTCTGGAACTTCGCCACATCCTCGTTTCCTTTTGAGGCTTGTGCCTGGCGTTCCTAGATTAACTGCATGTTAGACATTACCAGTTGATAGCACTTCCACGTTTGGGTCTTGTTGCACGCTACACTCCTCCTCACTGCTCACTATATTCAGCCAAGGTGAGGAGCGTGACAGAATGCAGTGGGTGGGAGGAGATTTCTAAGATGGAGGTCTTCTTCCCCAACATCCTCCTTTCACATGTCTCCTCAACTGAATCCAGTAGGTAGCCCAGAATCGACCTAGCTTTGCTAACTAGCTTGATCAGTCTCCTCCTGTCTTGGTCAGAGCTGCCTGCACCCCAACAGACCACAGCAGAGTGGATGACAGATCCAATAACAGAGTGATAAAAGAATTTTAGCAGCTGAGAATTAACTCCAAAGGACCTCAGCCTCCTCAGAAGGTGGAGGTGGCTTTGGCCCTTCTTATACAGGGCATCTGTGTTGTTGGACCAGTTCAGTTTGCTGTTGAGGTAAACACCCAGGTACTTATAGGTTTCCACCACCTCAATGTCTGCTCCCTGGATGTTTACTGGTGAGTTTACTGGTGAGTGAGGAGGAGTGTTTCTCTGGAAGTCAGTCACCATTTCTTTTGTCTTACTGGTGCTCAAGTGAAGGTGGTTATGCTAACACCAGTAGACAAAGTCCATGATGACTGACCTGTACTCCTGCTCATTCCCCCAGACACACAGCCAACAATGGCCGAGTCATCTGGGAACATCTGGAAGTGACAGCTGCTGGTGTTGTAAGTGAAGTCCAAGGGTAGAAGGTGAAGAGCAAGGGTGAGAGCACTGTACTCTGTGGAGCTCCAGTACTGCACACAATCACGTCAGATGTACAGTTGTGCAACCTCACAAACTGTGGCCAGTTGGTAAGGTAGTTGATGGTCCACTCAGTCAGATGTTCATCCACTCCTGCACCCCTCATCTTCTCCTACAATAGACATGGCTGGATGGTGTTGAAGGCACTTGAGAAGTCAAAGAACATGACTCTAGCAGTTTTCTTTTGTATTTTGAGGTGAGTAATTGAATTTAATTTGTAATTCTGTCTTCTAAATGGTGTCCGTTTTTTTATGAATTACCATGCTTTTACATTTGTTCTCAGATTTTCTGAAGCAGCTGAAACAACAAATGCATTTCTAAAAGTAGGAAACCACCAATCTGACACCCAAAGAGGAGCCTAAGTCTCATAAAACAGAGAAACGGATGGCCCTATCTAACCTGAAGGAGCTCAGAATGTTTTTATTTCGTGTGACTATTTAGGGAGAGTTATTCAACGGAGGAAATGATCAGATTTTGCTCTTGCGCCAAAAGATCTCACTTGCATGAGCATCCACAGGCTACCATCCTGGATAATAAAAACAAAGATTACGAGCAGGAAATACAAGACCCAAGTGGGAAAAGAGGCTCTGGTAAGTAATTAAACTGCAAGCATTTAGTTTGCTCCTATGTTGCAGAAAAAATGCATTTAAACTTACAGTTTTAAAAGAAGAATAAGAGTTTGGATTATAGAATATTTATTTAGAATCATAAAAAAAAAACAGATATCAGTAAACTAGGAAACAGGAACAACTAGTCAATGGTTAGTCGTTGGTTAAATAGAAAAAAAGACTCATTATTAAAATGTTGGAAGTGTAAATAATACATTCAGATTCAGCAAATAAATTCTCATTAGACAAATGTTTTATAATAAATTAATACAAGTGAATATTAAATAATAGAGCATCATTTGTAAAAGTATTTGCTACTATCTAAACACAAGTGAGGTCTATAACTGTTTTTAGGTAAATTTTGTTCAATGTGAGGCTGTGATTTTCCAAAAGATGCACATTCTAAACACTTGTGAGTATCTTTTTCATCTGGATCATGGACGTGCTGAAAACAATGGGAATCTGAGGGAGGACATGCTGAACACATGTTTTCTTGTGATAACTGGAAACTGTTTTACATTCCAAAATAAACAATTAGATACGTCATCACCATAATCATAAATCATGACATCAAAGCTGAAATAATCACATAAGGAGCCTCCATCTCTGATTAATGCATGTGGGTCATCATCGTGTGTGACGGCAGTGAAACTGAATGAAACTGAATGATGAAACGGAGCATAACACTTCTTCACAGATAAATCTGTAAAAGTGAGACAAACAAGGATGTGTGTGCATCCACATTTCATATTTAATTAAAAATGGAATATGGCTTTTTAGGGAAGCCATTGCCTATGTATAGAGCATCTTAAAGCAACAATAAATAAATAAATCTCACCAAAGATAATTGAAGTCTGGGAGCAACCTCTTCAGCTTTATTCATAAAAAGACACACAATTTTATTTCACATTCCTAATAGTCCCTTCAAGATCTCACCTAAGACCAAAAAGGGCATATATTTGGAAGATATTGTCTGGAGTGTTTCAGCCCTGTCAGTTTTTGACAGCAGCAACAATGAAAGCCGACCAGAGAAGGTGTGCAGGGTGAAAAGAGTTTTAGCCCCTTTTCATCTTTTCTCCATCTTCTTCCAGAAGACATGACCGAGGGACGGTGTCTCCTCCAGAGTGGTTTCTTGCAACTTTCTTTGTCAGATTAATAAATAATCTGTGAAACTGTAACGTTATTGTAATGGCTTTTAGGCAGCCTGGCTTTGATACTGCTGCTGCACTTGGCAATCTATCTCTTTAAAAATGGATGCGTTTAAGAAGTGGGGCTCCATTAACTGTCCTTTGCATTTCCATTCCACCTTGTTCTGCATCTTTATGCACTCATGCTAAAGTGTTGCCCACAGAAGTACTCAAACCTGCATTTTTGTTGCTGTTTTGGAGTTTGTAGGGTCATCACATCACTAGGAATACTTGTCAGTCTGCTTTAAAAGACTATTTTCACAACAACACATTTTAATAAGGTTGGATTTTATTTAGTTTAGCAGCCTCTCCTAATACCATTTGATTATTTAAATGACACTTTAAACTATGTGCCACTTTATAAAACCAATGCATCCTGAGCTTAGCAAAGCCATTGGCCTGCTTTGACTGATATAAATACCACGTTTTGGTATTTTCAATAGAAATAGAGTGCATTAACCAACGTGAACAGCCAGCTAACAACAGGTTTCTGTCAAGCAAACAAGCAAAGAAATGTCACTCCTGTCAGAGAGAATACTGACCAAAGTTCTCCCTCTGTCTCTCACCGGCTGGCTTTCTTTCCCGCCGTCTTGACAGACACTCACTTTGAGGATTTGAAGAGAGGACTCTGTTTCTTCCATTATTCAAATATTTCAGCGCTTGATATTTGTGTGAGGCACAGTCACCTCCTTTTGTCACACGTGTCCATGCATGGATATGGTAAACCAGCACCTGGAATGCACTGACACATTAATAGTGGCTTTTTTAAAGGAGTTTTTCTTCTCATGAAACACATTGAAAATTAATTTTTCCAAATGTGTAAAAAATAGTAATAACAGCCCAAAGTAGAAGAGAGTTCATTTCTGGCAGCAGTTTTTTTATGTTTTTGTTTTAAAATCACAAGAAATGAATTATGTTATAGTTATTATTTCTTGATGTAAAATGGATGCATGCAGAGAGGCTTTGTGGTGCACTGTTACGTATATTACACCTCTGCTTTTGGGGGAGTAATAAAGAAACATGATTAGTCTGGCCCTGGAGAGCTGACTTGGATTTTTGCCTAATTCACTAGTATGCCCGTACTCCATGGCTATCATCTTAGCAACAATGGAAAATAATAGCATTTTTCCCCCCCTTTATTTTGGAATCGCAAGTAATTTGTGTTGTAAACTGATAATACAGCAGATAGATGGAAAATGAATGTGTTGTCACTGTTCTGCATATTCATTTTCAAAATGATTTACTGGAGGTATGCACATTTCACTGCACTTGAACAGGTGAAAATCTACCAATTATAAGCTATTTTATCCATAATCATTGTTAAAACACATCCTCTTTGGGTGGTGTTTGTAAACCTCCAGTTGTGTGATGCATCCCAACCAGGTGGAAATAAACAATTGCACTTTTGATGCACTGGTAAGCACGTAGTCAGATGTTGTGGGTGCAAATTTAAATTATATTTACCTACCTCACTTATTTCATACCCCTTTGGCACAAGTTCCAGAGTAAATTTTCAAATGTCAAGTTTATCACTGAGTCATCAAGTAAGGCTGTGGCAATTGGATTGCTGGGTTTCACATGATGTTGCATCCATGTCGCCAAATGCAGATTACAGAAGTAGTCGGCATTGCGCAGAACCCTATTTACTCTGTTGATTGGGCATTAAAATGCCCATATTGTGTGCAGCCTATGGTTATTACAATCACTCTAATCAGGAAAGTCAAAGGCTTTTTTTTTCCAAATCCTGAATTTAGTGCACCACAAAGAACTTATTTAAAAAAATAAGGTACTGAAAGAAGATGGCACAAGTGGATCAGTAATCTACGGCTTAAAGCAGGAGGAGCTGAAACGGCTGACGCTATAGTTTACAATGATCACTTTCTAACAGGCAAGAGATTACTCAATGTTTTGTGGAATTTTATTAAACAGTTACTTAGAAACAGCCATAAAAATGACAGGTAAACAGTCTGATACTGTTTTCACGTGTCCTCACTGCAAATAGCTTTCACAGTGCTAATGTTTTTAGCAGTTAGCTTAGTGTTGTAACGTGGTGTTTATACCTAAACAATATCAAACAAACGTACCAGAAATTTGGATTTAAAAAGGCAGAAAAGGTTAGTTAAAAGTGGATCCTAGCACATGCTCATTGTTAGCATTATTATCATGAGTTAATGCATAAAAATAGCACAACTCATTACAGAGCAAAACAAAATAAATAAATAAAAAACATGACAGTCATTTAAAGCTTCTGTAAAGGATGGGTAAATTTTTGAACCATAAAATTCAATTTAATTCAATTCAAAGATACTTTATTAATCCCAGAGGGAAATTAGAGTTTTAGTACACACAATTCAGAGAACAGACATACATGGGCAAGACACATGACAAGAATTGGTGACTGTGGTCATTCACAGCCCTGAGTCGCGCTACCTTAATAGAGATCAGAGGGTTACATGAGGATTGGTTCAGGTGGAGGGAAAAAAAGGCACTTCAGAGTTACCCTCCACCGGGAGGGCAGCTTTGCTCTGCAAATAAAACACCTCAGACAGAGATATGCAACAGACTTCAGACAACACAAGTGTCCACTAGGTGGGGTGGTGGGTTAGGGAATATCCACACTTCAGTTCCTGCAGCCACGACAAGCAGTGCATGTATCCTCATTCTGAACAGGGGAGGACCATTGAGGGTTGGAGGGTTGCAGTGACCCTGGAACGATTCGGCGGCCTTCCCGCAGTCCCGCCCAGGCTGGGATAGGAGACAGAGTTGAGTTGCCATAGCGACGGCACATTCCACATATCTTCTGAGGGGGGAGTTTTCGGTTGGAGCCTTACAGGCTCAAGGGCACCAGATTCTGATTAGAAATTGTTTTGGGGCCAGACAGAGATAATTTCCTCTCTGTCTTAAAGTTCCTTGGTCCTCAACCTCTCAAAATCCCAATAATGGACATTAATCTATCCCAATCCGTGCTGATTCATCCACTCTATCCTTGATGGCCATCCATCTTTTGTGCCAATGAAGGAATCTCGGCCAAAGTTCCAAGCTTACGATTCATCTCGACAGTCGTGTCTGTGAATTCACAGCGTGATGCAAACCATCTCTGAGCTCCGGGAGCAGGCCAATATTCCTCGACAGCTCGTTAATTTTCCGGTAAGCCAGGAAGCCTCCAAGGCCAATGAGCAGGAAACCTGACACCAACACCACGAATATCCACACGTCTTCAGAGTCCTCCACAGACAGCTGAGATAAACAAATCAAGTTCCACTATTTCCAGGAGTCCATGATGTGTCCAACTGGGTCTGTCCCGGAGGGGCATCCGGGAGCCCCTTCTCCCGTTCTCATCGTTGAAAAAATGTTATCAATCACGTTGAGTGACAAACTGACGAGATCCATTTTAGTGATTTCAGTTTCCAGTTTCCAGAAGAAATGCAGAAGCAGCCGTGCACCCAGCACTCAGAGACAGACAAAGGGCCTTGAGGATGAGATATGGAAGAGAGGAGGAAAAAAGTGTCTACACCCTCCGAGAGCTGGATGTGAGATTCCATAGAAATAAGAAATATCAATCTGATGGATCTTTGAATATTTTAACCAGAAGGTCAGAACTTTTTATTGCAGGGATTAAGTGACACTTTGTATTAACTCCAAGGAAAGAGAGAGAGTCAGGTTTAAAATAGTTAAGAAATCTATTTCTACACAATTTAAACAAGACTAACTTAACCACTCTGTGTACTGATGAACTAAGGTGGAGTGAGACGTGAGATGAATGATGGTGTGTGTGGAATGTTATTATAAGAACCAGCGGATCCGGAGAAGCAGTTAGTTCTGAGTGGGAGTGAATGTTTCGCTCTAAACTTTAGTAGGACATTTATAACACACATGAAACGCCATCTGTCTGTCTACGTATCCCAGGGGAAGCCTCCGATTAGATCCAGAATGTCGAGGTCCTCTTGGACCCTCCTTGGAATCAAACCCAGTAGAAAAGCAGCAGTGCCGACCAAACTATTCTGGGAATGCTTCCAGGTAACGACAGGTTATCACTGGCATCTCCGAGACCCTGAAGGGGTCGTGAGGTTCAGCTTTTATTCTGAAGGAACCTTTGAGGTCAGGTGTAACTTGCAACAGATTTTATCCAGCTTGTCGAGGTTCTTTCTGGCTGAAAAGGAAGTCCGGATGGCCTGTCCGAGACTTCTCTAGAACACTTTGAACTAAAGAAAAGGTGGCGTGGATTAGTTTTTATAATTGTCATATTTTGGTTTACTGGCAAATCAGAATCTGAGATGCAAAAGATGGTTTATACAAACACCACAGAAAACCACGCCTCGCGCCAGAAAGGAAGGTTCTGATTGGATCAGACAAAAAGGAAATGTGTCGAGTGGCTTTAGCATTACGTGTCATTAGTGTCTAGTGCAAATGTCCAGGATTATAATATCAAGTAATAACATTGTCATTTCACAGATTGATTGAACATTGGGCTCACATTATTATTGGTAATAACAAAGTTGTTGATTATGTGTTTATCAAAAGAGTTCTTCGTCTTCGCATTGAGCTGTAACAGAGGTGAAGCAGTTCAGATGAAAGACCTTGGCCACTATCTCATGTAGATTAGCCTGTCAGAGACTGTATGTCTCTGCTCGAGCAGACACAGCAGATCATGACCTTTTAGGTCAAAAACAGGACATTCATGACGCTACACTTCTTTCCGGAGTATTTCTTTTATCTGATGGTACCATCTAGTGGCTGAAAAGCATATCACGCAAAAAGTCCATTGATCTGTTTTATTAACTCATTAACTGCCAATGACGACAAAAGTTGTGATTTGCATTTTTTTTACTGTGTGGGCGTTGGAACGAGCCCCCACACCGTGAGAACAAACTTCCCAGGTCTAAAGCCGATCTTTATCTGCGTACATCACACATCACGTAATCAGGAAGCAGAAAATAAATGTGTTAGGAGATTCTTTTGAGCCGCTGCTGTAAAAAAAAGTGAGGTGCGAACCGGAAAAGCTTCTGCCGATCAAAATTCGACAACATATGAATGAAATAAGTTGGTAAGTAAAGAATGGATAACGCTCGAAATGCGCAGAATCTTCCTGATGTAAGACGTGAGCCTACTCTTTGGTTTGGTAGTTTTGAAGTTGACATCATCCTAGCGTGCAACGTTCTGTGACTCTTAAAAAAAGTAAAACTGTCGAGAAACGCTGGCAGCGAAGGGCTTTTCTGATCAGGAAATGGCTGGCAGTGAATGAGTTAAGATGGAGACTTCACATTTCTTGTTTATGAATGGCTTCTGTAGCAGACAAACAGAGCTAAAACATGTTTTACACGTATTATTCTCATGTTATGTTGTGCTTTTCATACATTTATATGTTAAATATTCACTTGTTCATGAACATTTCCTTAACTCTGAATCAGCCGAGGTATTCCTTAGATTTGAAGCACGTAATCAGTAGTCTAAGGCTATTGGTTAGTGCCGGTCAGTGCTCAGTTTCCTATTGCATGGAGCTCTGTGAGGCGGGGCGTGTGCTTAGCCCCCCCAAAAAAGACGTATTGCTTACATTATATCACAGTACATGATAAGATAATCACTTGAACGGATTTCTGAAAAATGACACATAATTTCTGAAAGGAGAAAACTCCGGAAAGCTACTTTGAAGCTTCTCCAGATCAGTAAAAGCTTAACCAGCCTGAAACAAAACAGCTGTAGGCTTCTAGGCTTGTAAAAGGCTTTCATTTAGTTTGCTGTGTAATATGAGGGAGGTAGCAAAAGGTAGTTTGTTTTGCCGATTACTTCAGCGCTGCATAAACTGTGAAGAAAAGTCCATCTTTTGAAACTATTTGGGTCATGACCTAAAGGAAGATGTGTTTTTTGCGATATCACGTCTGTGCCAGCTCATTTAAAGCCTTAGTAAAATCGCTTTCATCAGTTGTGTTATGTTTTTTAGCGGAGCAATACACTTCCTGTCCCCCATTTGAATTTTGTGCAACTGCAGAGTTTCATGAGTGAAACCCAGTCATTTTCTATCAGAAGCTTTTGCAGGAAATAGGTGTAGGAGACTATTTTCATGTTCAGCCTGCATTAATAATTCAGAGGTACTGATTATAATCAGAAATAATCATAAAAAATGTGTTTTCAATGTTCCACTCTTCAAAACAAAATGGCAGCCATTCATGATGAAGTAGAAATGTCTGTCATGGCATAAGTGCAAGCGGCCTTCATTTTCACCCCTCAGAGTAGATAGTACATTTTACAAAAGCAACATTTTGTTTTCAAAACAGAAATACTATAATTAGGCAGGAGGGACTGATGCTTTAAAGAGAGCCCCAACATATAATAAAACCCAAACATTTGATTAAGGATGGCATATTGCCAGTTTCAAACTGAGTTCATTTTATATTATGAAATAATGGCGTTATCACTGTTCTGGCCACATCTGTTTAAACTTAAAATAGGTAATTGATTTAAAACCAGTTGTCAGCTAGCATGTTGTCTAAAACACAGTTTCATGTTTAAATGACTAGAAAGTAGGAAACTTTGGAGAAGATAATCATGATTAATGCCAGCAAATGCTGCAGATAAATGACCCTTAGAGTTCTCGCAAAAGGCCTAATGAAGTAAAGTGCCAGTGCTTGATGATGATGACTTCAGAATTGGGCTAAAACTGGCATCAAAAATTAACTGACGTACACATCTTTCACATTAGCTTCATCTCGGAACATTACCATAGATTTAGAGTGTGATGGCATATTCTGGCTCACAGTTCATGACCCTTCTCGTGCTGCGTCGATCCACCATCATCTCACATCAGCGTGTCTTATCTCAAAATAATTTCAGGGATATTAGAAGCCGTTTTTAATACAGCTTATTACCCATGAGGTCAGTTAACTGTGACTGTGACAAATTTGCAGACACTTGCTCGCAAGCATAATGTCAGAGCATTCCACCCCAAGAAAAACCCTCAAATGCCCCTTTTGTAGTGGATTGGATGGCTTTGTATTGATGATTTCCTGTAAACATTTAGCAATGATTTCCAAATAACATCCCATACATATCTATACAGACACTAAGTATAATGCAACCATCATCCATAAACACATGCTTCATATTTTCTAGGTAATGGGAGTTTTAAAGTCCTAGCTGATTTTGAAATGAAGTTGCCAAAACTCCATAGTCACAAATTTATTTCCTGTCTAAAATATTTATATGTAATAACTTTGGAAATAATGGTGCATGTCACACACTGCAGGATATTTTTAACATTATTGAGCCTCAACAACCAGCTGCAATGTTACAAAGAGATTGCAGGCAAAAAATATAGATTTTCAGAGAGGCCGGATAGAAATCTAGACCCATGAAACCATAGTGTTCAGGCTGACTGTGCCTCTAGCTCTTCAATATTACAAAACCACAATTCTATAGCATCTCCCACAAAACTAATCAACCCTGCTGTCATCATGGAAATGCATCATTTGCAAATGCTGGAATTTGCTGAAGAGTTTAAGCTTGATACCTAAATGGCAGAAAACAATGAAAGAAAGAAGAAAAGAGCTCCATAGGCTTATGTTTCTGCTGCAAGGATGGCTGTTACTGGACATAGAGACAGTATATTGATTTTAGGTATTGGATCGCTAACAAAACCAGCTTCAGCAGTGTCCATTATAGGGAATTAATGACAAATAAATAAATAAATCTGCACATCCATGTCAATTCTGAAGTTTTCATTTTTGAAACAAGTGCTCAAGCACTCATACAAGCTTTGTGGCAAACTGGCAATAATTTAAACCTCCTACAAGTATTTGGTACTAAAAATAGAGTGTGGATTATGTTGTATATGTCAGTTATTATTTTGCAAATTCAGTTCATTTAAATTAGTTCATTGTAATATTCTACCATGTGCAAGTCTTCAGTCATAAGAGTCCTATGAATATTTGTTCCATATGCATCTTAGTACTTCCTGCTTCATTAGACCAGAACTAGGCTATCTCTTGCTTTGGACTTGACTGGAGATCCACAAGAAGTAACGTTGAAAAACTGTTTCATGATTCTACATGCACTTTATTTCCACAATAAACACAGATGTAATACACAGCCTCTAGAGAAAATTTATTTAAATCACAGTTCCACATGAAATATTCAGAGTTAGAATGTACCTAAATATTCTAGATAAAAGAAGCAAGTGTAATCAATCTGGATTTCCTTAAGATGAACTTAACATTATCAGGAGCAAATGTTGGTAAGGACACTGAAATGGGTAAATTACAAAAGCTGATAGCAACAAGAGGCTCTGACAAGGAACTAAGCAACTAAAAGCTAGATGTGCACTGGAACACGTGGTTATTGAATGTGGACCAGGTGAGATAATAGGCTGATGCAACACAGGTGAGGAGCTTAAGGAGACAACAGACAGGAAACAGAGAACCAGAACCCAACTGAAGATACACTGAATAAAGTTAACAGACTACAGAAACCCATAACCTGATTAATGTTAGTCATGTTGTGCTGTTTTCTTCTCATGCACAGAGTTGTTGCCTGTGTCCTCCCTTGTAGTTCCTCTGTGGAGGGTTCAGGTTGTGTCTCATGACAACAAACTGGTCTAATGACACATTCAGGTGGAGGCTGAAGCTCTCTTCCTATAGCAAAATTAGAGTTTGTTTATTAATAGTATTTCACCTGTAACATACAACAAAAAAATGAGGGCACACATTCATTTTTACTCTTGGTGCACACACACACACACACACACACACACACACACACACACACACACACAAACCAACTGTTCTCCCACCTTACAAACTTCCACAGAAATCTACAGCCCCTCAAAACAACAGGCTCATCACAGAAATAGATAGAACACACTCATATGAATGAAATAAGTTGGTATTGGCATCCACATTGGATCAGTGGCACGTGGAATGATAATGATGTAGTTGATTTACCATTATTAAAATGATCAAATTTCTGTGACAAAAAAATTAAGACCAGTAAGAAATGAAATTTCATGTTCTGAAGTTCTGGGTACTCAGAGTCACACTGTCTAGGAGTCTCACCAGTGCTATGAAAACTAGATGGCATGTGAATTTAGGATCTAGCATTTTAAATTGTTTGACAGAACTCTGCACAAAGCACTTCTGTGAGTTAGGTTCGGTTCTTTGGAAATGATGAACAGTTGCAGTCATAATGGTTACGATTCAGTCAAAACACAATACACACATTTAATTGTTTACATTACTTGATATAGATACCATTAAATCTTAAAATGGTACAAACATAATTATGAACAGTTACATTTCCAAAGGTACCTTTCTAACTCTACTCATCAGATATTTAGCAACATCTGAAACTCTACTATGTTCATAATTTCACTCACCTGACATCAAAGCACATATATAACAGTATGCTGCTGCTTTCACCGGCATAAACCAAACTTATTATTTCACAGTCTCCATCGTTATCAGATCTCCAGACTCACAACATTTCCTGCAACATTTAGAGACCAGATTTCACAATTAAGTGGCCCGCTGCACTTCTAAATGCACTCCACTGCTTTGTTTTCCCTTACTGTCTTCGTGTATATGATGGAACACCAGGACACTGTCTCTGTGTTGTGTGATTAAAATAGAATGAAGGGTTTCTTCAACTTTACCCACAGCAGAATAACGGAGAATGCACTATCTCAGCTCCATCACCACTGTAACAATGCTTTTATTTCTTAGTAAGATGCTTATTGTTGCTCTCGCCTCTCAGCCCAGTGAATTTTTCAAAAGAAAGACAAAATCAGATGCTCCCAAATCACAGCCGCTTCTAGGAGGTACAGGAGAGACAGTCTGGGACCATTCAATTGGGATGATAACTGATAATAACTACCATTGAATGGAGTGAAAACATTGGAATTTGGCAGATATCACAACACAGGTGAGTTTCTGATGGGAAAATGTTGGGCCATCAGCAGGTGAGCTTGTTTTTCAAGAGGCAAATAGGAAACACTCTTGTTGTTTTGGTAGTAAATATTTTAAAGCTATAATTTCATGTTTTATTCTGAGAGTGTTTCAAAAAAAAAGTAATTTGTTGACTCAACTTCAAATTTTAAATGTGAATCTTTCATTCTGCAATACAATCTTGGTCAGCTTGCTTCTCACACCAGACCTTCCGTCAGGAATCTTGGTGTGACCTTTGACCCAGCTCTCACCCTGGATTCTCATGTCAGTTCTCTTGTTCGCTCTTCCATCTCAGGAACATTGCTAAGCTGAGTCCCATTTTGTCCCGCTCTGAACTTGAGACAGTTATCCACACATTCATCTGCTCATGCTTAGACTACTGTAACTCTCTTTTCACGTGTCTGAGCAGAGCCTCCCTGAACCGTCTACAGGTGGTTCAGAATGCCTCTGCTCGGCTTCTGACCAAGTCCTCCAAACACACCCACATCACCCCGCTTCTCCTCCAGCTTCACTGGCTGCCAGTCAACTTCAGGGTTCATTTCAAGATCCTGGTTCTGGTCTATAGGGCCTTACATGGACAAGCACCATCTTACATTGGTGATCTTCTTAGTCCCTGCACCCCCAGCAGGTCCCCAAGGTCCAGTGACCAAATCCTACTGGTTGTGCAGCGCACCAGGCTAATGACCAAAGGTCTGTCTGTTTAGGCTGGCTTTGGTGTGACCTTCTGTTGATTCTTCCTCACTACTTTGTCTTTTTGCTGCTGTTTCTTCTAATTTTGTCACTGTAAGGATTCCATTATTACCTTTTCTTATTCAATTATTTTTATTCTTCCATCACATTTTTAATTTTCCTTTGTTTGATCTTTAGTCAAATAAATTTTTTTGTTCTTTTGAGGCACCTCGTGATTTTAATCTAGAGTGGCACTATATTAAAAATTATTTCTTCTTCTTCTACTTCTTCTTCATTAATTGTGACCCAAAAATAAGAAGCAGAAGAGTTTATGAGATGAAAAGCAGTAAACAATCTGCATAGAAATTATTTGATGACAAAATGAACAATGATAAATACTCTGTGTTTCATCCAAGTTTACTTTTAGGTTAAAATTACATGTTTGAGTGTTTTCTTATAATGATAAACTGTTTTTTGTTAGTATCCGGTTTTCACCTAAAACTCCCTCCAGTGATTTAAATAAACTTTTGGACACACCCTCATAACAGTTATTCAGTTCAATTTGGTTTATCTAAATAGCACCAAATAGCAGCAATTGTCTTACATGTAAGACACTATACAACGTCTAGAAGAAGAAGAAATAATTTTTAATATAGTGCCACCCTACATTTTTTTAGAAAACAGCACAGCACTGAAACTGCTCACGTTCGGGTGTTTAATTACATTTTTCTGGCTTTAGATTCAGGTTTCCATGTGGTTCTGGTACTTTTGGATCTATCCGCAGCATTCGACACGATCGATCATGACATTTTGATCACAAGACTTCACACTTGGGCTGGCATTTCAGGCACAGCCCTAGATTGGTTCAGGTCATACTTTTGTAACAGGTCTGCTAGGGTCATGTTGGATGGCTGTTCATCCGAGTCACAGCCTCTACGTTGGGGTGTCCCACAAGGTTCAATTCTCGTCCCGTTACTGTTCAACCTCTATATACTGCCCTTAGGAGCCCTTTTCAGAAAGCACGCTGTCTCATACCATCTTTACGCTGACGACTGTCAAATCTATTTTTCATTTAAGCCAACTCAATCAACGAAAGTTCTGTCTGATTGTATCCTTGAGGTCAAGCAATGGCTAGCTGACAACTTCCTCCATCTTAATGACTCCAAAACTGACTTAATCATTTTCAGTCCTAACAGTACCACGGCTACTCATCAACCTGACCTCAACTATCTCTCACCTAATGTATCCTCTGTAATCTCCAACCTTGGAGTAAAAATGGACCAGGCTCTGAAGATGGATGCCCAGGTCAATAACACAGTTAAATCATGTTATTACCAACTAAGACGCATCTCGAAACTAAAGCACATCCTGAGTGTCCATCTTCTGAAATCTGTGGTCCACACTTTCATCACTTCAAGGCTGGATTACTCTAACTCCTGCTTATATGGCATCAGTAAAGCAGCTCTTTCTAGACTTCAGCTGGTCCAGAATTCAGCAGCTAGGTTCCTGACTGGAGCTGACAGAAGACAACACATTTCTCCAATTCTGAAATCTCTCCACTGGTTGCCCGTGCAGCACAGGATAAATTTCAAAATTATGCTTCTGACTTACAAATCCTTGAACCATCAAGCTCCTCCATATCTGTGTGAACTGGTCCAATACTACAACCCGCCGCGTGCTCTCAGGTCTGAAGATAAGCTCCTCCTAGCTGTTCCAAATGCACGTTTAAAAAGCCGTGGAGAAAGGGCTTTCTCTGTCTGTGCACCCAAGCTGTGGAACGCATTACCACTGCTAGTGAGGCAAGCACCAACAGCTAGCATTTTTAAATCACGCTTTAAAACTCACTACTTCAACCTAGCTTATATAACATAATTATGACCATCACTTACATCTGCATTGTTTAAAAATGGACTTTACAATATCAACTTCCATACTATTGAGGTTCTTTTTTAAAATGTTTTTCTAATTTTTATTCACCCTGTGTCTTATTGATTTTTAGCTGTTAGCTTTTGGGAATTTTGTTGTATTTCCTTTTTATCTTTTATCTGTGTTCGACATGTTTGTATACCGCCGGTTTGATTAACTAACATCTTTAGTGTACAGCGCCTTGTTTGGTTGTAATGCCTTGTGAATGCGCTTTATAAATAAAATTGGATTGGATTGGATTGGAACGTAAAACTTCCAATTGAACCCGCTTATCAGTGCATTGAGCTCAGTTTGTTATTCCAATTAAATGCTAAAGGGCCTATATTTGATATAGCATCTTCCAGGGTTCAGCAACCCCCTGGCTTACAACACGAATCGTCACAAATAGTTCTTCACCCACGCTCACACACCGATGGCCCTGATGGAAGCTAAGCTACTGAGCATTGGTGTCACTGGCCCCTCTGACCACCACCAACAGGCAAGTCGGGTTATATGCAAAACAATCATCAGTAGAACACAGTCATATCTTCGTTCATTACTCATCGCTTCCAGGAACCAGCGCAATTTATGTTCCAGTAACTTACTCTCTATGGTTATTCCCAAAGCTCGCCCCTTCTTTGGCCACTCCTCATTCCAGTTTGCTGCTCCCAACGAACAAGCTGTAAAAAAAATCACTGAAGCTCACCACCTACATTCAATTCTGCCTCCATTAATTCATTGTGATCAATAGTTTATGATCAATATGCTTTTGAGTACTTAAAGATTGTTTTAAGTCTGTTTTGATTGCACAAAATGTTCATGAGAGATATATATCAAACAGTTTTTATGTTATTTTTATCTAGTTTGTTTTTATCTTATCTATTTGTTTTCCTTTATGTAAAGCTAACTATGTGTCTGTAGCTGCTTCCTCTTGGCCAGATCATCGTTGTGAATGAGAATGAGTTCTCAATCGACTCATTTGGTTTAATAAAGGTTCAACTTTAAATTTATATCTATATTTTTATCAGGAAACTGACAAACTCACTGGATTAAATCCTTTTAGAAAACCTGAGGAGGGGCCATTGCTGTGCCGGCCCATCCATTTTAAACCAGGAAAATCTAAAATCACAGTGTGCATGCTCAACTCAATCTCAGTGGTAAGCTGTGGGGCCCAGAGACTCCGGCCTCAAGCTCAGATCATCCAATGAGAAAAGCACACGTGAGCTTATGTTTCTTTTCTTTGTGGACAGCTGCAGCCATGTTGGTTACGCTGGATAGCTAACAAGAAGCAACAGAAGGAATAAAGAGAACTTTGCCACTTCAACAGAAGTTAGAGGTTGAACCAGAAGACTTTAACTAATGTTATCTAAGGGAAGCACTGGCAGTGAAAACAGGGAGTGGAGGTTGGAGTGGTGGAAGCGGGGGTGGAGAAGAAGTGAGGGAAGCACTGGAACATTGGCTGAAGGGAGGCTGCTCGGCAGGAAAGATTTCACCAGTTGGGAATTGCTGGATTAAACTTTTGGGATTATTGGACTTTAACTGAGGAGTTATTGAAAAGTTTCTCAAAGTGAAAGATCAACCTTCAAGAACTGAATAACAGCGGCGAGTGACACTTTATTTTCGATGTAGAGTTGGCTTGTTCTTCATCTTTACCACACACGCACACACGTGTGCACACTTGCTATTGTGCATTTTGTGGTTTTATGTGTGCATGCACGCTCAAGCACATGTGTGCACATGCTGTTGTGTGCTGAGTTGTTGTACCACACCTAACCTATCATGCCAGAGACATCACTGCTAAGCAAGCATGTAGACACAGTGGAGAGAAAAAGTCCTCTTTAACAGGAAGAAACCTCCAGCAGAACCTGCCCAGTATGTGCAGCTGTCTGCCACAACTCACTGGGTGTTTATAAAGGCAGAGCAGATACACCAAAAAATGATGAATTGGTTGTACTTTCTATGTTGCCAAAAGTAAAACGGTAATATCAGGAGATGTGTTCAGTGTTCGGATAATGCTCAGTGGTTGGTAGCAGTGTGCCACCCGATGGCCCCCTCCAGGAGGGTGTCACAGCTCAGCAGAACACAAGACCTGGGGAAAAAAATAAAAATTAAAAAAAATTAAAAATAAAAAAAACTTTGAGAAAACATTAAGTTAACAGCTGAAATAGTAAACAATGCAATTGTAGAGTACTGCTGGAAGTAGCTGTGGATTCTTAGGGATCTGCAGTCTTAAAGTAAAAATATTTAGTGATTTAAGGGTTGTTGAGTAATTTTCTTTTCATAATGGTAAATATTAGATTACAAAACACATTTGGGATCAGTTTTGTTGTAGCACCATCACACAGTGAAGATGTTTACTTTACAAAGGTTTGATGTAAATTCAAACAAAACCTCAGTTTAAATTTTAAATCCAGAACATCGAGCGGTATCCAAGTTTTACCACCTTTTTGCATTTCATGTTTTGTTAATCAGTTTCATGTATTCCACTGCAGAAATTTCATTTTAACATTAAGTTTTCCTTGTATGTAAATGAATACAATTTCACGCTTTTATTTTGATAAATCTTATGCTTAATTAATCAATTATTTTTTGTATGGCTGAATAAAAAAAAGGCTAAAATGCTGTTACCTTACCAACACAAAGAGTATATCTGAAATGTCCTGTTACCTGTCTGTCAGCCTGCCCAAGGTTATTGTTCTTTAATTTGGAACCGACAGTCTAATCAGATCACCGTGTGAGATGGCTGCCGCTGATGTCAAGGAGAAGACAGCTGAGAGGGACACAAATGAGGATAGACAACAGAAGGAAGTGAATAAATATCATAGGCTTTAAAAAAAACTGAAAAAAGCATCATGACTAGGCTAATTCTTGTCATTTTGGCTATGGTCTTCAACTGGCATTTTCATTGGATGCAAAGTTGACAATAATGTATTTAAAAAATGGACATTCTGTTTGTCCAACCAAGACAGAGAAGGACAATTAGTTCAAATGTTTTACTGCTTTGATGCAGAGATGCATTTCCTCCAAACTGATGCAGTTCTTCAGCAGACCGTACCACCATCATCTGAATCATTAAGCCAAATTAATGAGGTATAATATTCATTGTGGTGCTCTATCCAAGGTTCTTTCTCATGGAGGTTAAACTCCTTGAATACTGTGGAGTGTCATTAAAAAAGTGGTAAAATTCTAGTTGGGTTTTACGAGATATTAACCTCAGGAAAGGGCTAAACTTCATTATAAGTATCAAAGCAGATCAAAGGGGATTTGTATTAAATGTAATTTTGCTTGCATTGGCCTTAAAATGAGTCAGAGTTTACAATCCATTTATTAATATCTTGATATGTTTTTACATAGACAAGTGACCTCAAATGACCTCATTAGTAGCAAACATTCAGTAGTTATTTATGAGCAACCCTTTTAAAAGATGCAAAGTCTGGAACTGAGTTAGCACACTTCACTTTTGAAATGCCCCTTTAGATTTAGTCTTGTTCCACTTTGATTTTGAGTCAAGGTCGTGTCAATGAGAGATTTGACGGTGCCTTTGGGCTTGAATTTACCCTCTTTATCTCTTCAAATCACTGCCTTATGGCTTCAAATTGAAAAAAGCAGGTGGGGTTTAATTTCCTAAACCATCTGAGCATAATAAGTACGAGCTGTCCAATGACATGTGTGTGTCGATCTGCAGGAGTGCAGAAATAAAGAGCAGGGGCTACCAAGACCCATTATTTCAGACCCCCACTGTCCTAGTGAATTGCAAAGGTGCCTATCCTCTGAACAGCTGTGTGTATGTGTGTGTGTGTGTGTGTGTGTGTGTGTGTGTGTGTGTGTGTGTGTGTGTGTGTGTGTGTGCGCTGATAAAATTCTTGTTGCACATAAAATCTAATTTAAATATCCAGGTTTACAATGTAATTTTGTTGCGCTTTTGAAGTTGCATTGTTTCAGCAAAATGAAGTCAACTGCTTCAAAAAAACCAACTTCCAACTGGAAGTGTGATTACGAACATCAGAGTTTAAAGAGCGAGTTACACCTAAATCAATTTTATTGGCTGATAAACTGTATCAATGAGTTTAATAATGTTGTGAACATGTGGAGTCATTATTTTGGCATTTCAGTGCATCTTATTTAAAGTTTAAAAATTCAGCATAAAACCATCATTATTAGGTTAAAACTGCCCTACATTGATTTTGTGTCACACTGAAAGCATTGGCGGCACGGAATGGTAGCAGAACGTCTGCTTCAAATATAATCCATTACAGTTTATGAAGTGTTTCAAACCAGCGTGCCACTAAATCTAGGATCGGGTTCTATTTTTGTCATGTGCTGCTTCAGGGATGCGTCAATTTCCACAGTTAACATAAGGCTAGGCAGGAAATCAGATACGGTTTCAGTGTAAAATCACCGGTGGATTTCAAAATAAAAGTACTGCAACATATGCAAGCACATGCAATTTCATATATATATATATGAAGCTTACATGTGACCCAACAGCTTATTTACTCACCGCATCATTCCAGAAGTGCAGCCTTGTGTTTTTTCATGGCTTTAATCCTGGCAGTAGAGGGGAGCAACATCAATCAATCAATCAATCAATCAAATTTTATTTGTATAGCGCCTTCCACTGCCTTTACAGAAGCCCAAGGCACTGAACATAACATAAAAATAACAAAAGAGCAAAGAGACCACTAGACAGAATAAAACTGCATAAAAGAGTGACTAAAATAACTAAACAGATGTGATAAAAGACTAAAATTCTAAAAATCCATACTACATAAAAGCCAAACAATAAAAAATAAGTCTTCAAATGACTCTTAAAGACCTGTAGTGATGGGGACTGTTTGACAACAAGTGGGAGCTTGTTTCATAGTGTTGGAACTAGGACAGAAAAGGCCCCATCACCTCTTGTTTTCAGTCTTGTTCTTGGGATGATGAGCAAATCCTGGTTAGCTGAGCGAAGGGAGCGCACGCGTATGGGCATGCATCTGAAGCAACCCAGCCAGTTATGGTGGGGCACCACCGTTGAGGGACTGGAAGACGAACAACAAGACCTTAAACTTAGCCCAGCAATCCATAGGGAGCCAGTGTAGGGAATCCAGGACAGGAGTAATGTTTCTTGTTTTGTTCAAGCTTGTCAGGAATCTAGCTGCCGAGTTCTAAACCAACTCTATTTGCTTCAGTGCTGCCTGCCTCAGCCCAACATATTGTGGTTATCAATCCATGATAAAACAAATGCATGCAGGACAGACTTAAGATGCGTCCTAGACAACATTGGTTTGATTTTTTTCCAGACAGCGCAACTGAAAAATGCAGGTTCTCACAACCTGTTTATGTGGCTTTCAAATTTAAGATTGCAGTCAATTACAACCCTGAGACTTTTGACAGAGGATTTACAGTAGGGTGTCAGTGCATCCAAATTAGAAGCAGAGCTCACACAGCCCTTGCTAGAAGGGAGGGATGTAAGAAGCTCAGTCTTGCTCTCCTTAACATGGAGAAAGTTTGCTGCTAGCCACAACTTAACCTCATATAGACAATTCTGGAATTTCTGATGCTTATCAATCAAGTCAAATCTAATCTGCTTCTGTCTAAATCATTCCAACTATGATCCCTTTAAGGCATTCATGTGAGGGTGAGGTCAATGTTCTCTCTGACAAGGGTAATATATTATTATGATAATGTGCTATATGGGGTAGTACAATGTAACAGTTGCAGGAATAATAGTGTTTTTCTCTCCCATCACTACACATTACACCACCTCTTAGAGCCTTGATTCCACTTTAATTTATGCCCATCTTCCATTATCTGGTGCATTATGATGATTTACTAATGTGTCATATACAGAAGACAATGTCTCTAATAACTAGGAGATATGATATGTCCATGAGCATAACACATGTCTCTTATTAACTGTCCCGTGTGCCTGCAGCAGTCGTTGACCCTCTCTTGCAAATGGAGGACATGGTTCTTACCTTGCCCTGTTTCACACCAGTGGGCTCTCTTTGTGTCTAATGACATAGCTTGGCCTAAGAGAGAGAGTACTTAACCAACAGCTGGCATTTGGCACTGTTTTATCATTAGCCACGCATGTTCCTAAAATGCAAACTCCAAGGAACAGAATAATTACACAAACAATTTTTCTCTGTTGTTAATTAGATTGATCGATGTGTCGCCATCGCAGGTTAGAAAATGCCGCTTCCTGGTGGTGGTTGATGAAGAATCCCAGCATGCTACTAAGAAGTTGGTAAGTGCTTCTACAAGCCCATATGCTCGCTGTAACTCTGTCTGACTCATCATTGTCAAAAGAACTTTGCAGGTGCATGTTTTGTTTGTTCTCCTGTGGCTTTGAATCCCGAAAACCTGGAACTCAGGTGGTGTCAAAACAAAACGCAGTCTTTTGAACTGTGAGCAACTGGAATGAGAAAATGATCATACGATGTGTTCTTATCTGTTCCTGATGGAACTAAGCAAAAATCTTCTAATCTCTTGTTTGTTCAGAAATGGGAATTTTGAATCATTTAAGGAATAATGCTTTTAACATGATAAGAAATAGTATTACTTTTTTAGTTTCATGGCACATTATTTTAAATTTATCAACAACCTCCCAGGATGAACGTCTTCCCACACACCTGACCAGCACGCATTTGAGCTGTGCTAAGTAAAACATCTACTTTTAAGTAGGGATGCTCCGATCAGGTTTTAATCTGCCGATCACCGATACTGATCAGCCAAGAGGCCGATCATGGCCGATCAGCCGATTACCGATACCAATTACATAGATTGGCTGTAAATTGTTCATTTAGCTATGGTGAGTTCTAATGCATGTGTTACATATTAATTCAGAAAAAACATGGTTTTACTTCACTTCAAATTATGTAATATCAGTAACAATTTATATGAAGTTGAAAACATTAAGGCTCTCTTTAGGCTACAAATAGTGCAAAAAAAGTCAATATCTCACATCACCGCCTAAATCAAATTAAGTAACCAAGGATACATTCAGATACATCCAGCGAGCTGTTAACCTCAGCACTGACACAGGACTGACATCTGAGCTCCAAATGTCACTTGTGAAACTCACAGAGGATGAGACGCTTTCTTTAAGGAGTCCCTCGATGAAAGAATACACTGTCTGGTGGAGCTCTGGAAGGGCTACGTCGGCAAAATATTTACGTCCCCGTAGCATGTAGCGAGGTTCCAAGTGGGTTAGTAGTCGGCGGAATCCGGCATCTTCCACAACTGAAAAAGGCTGGTCGTCTAGTCCAATAAACTCGATGATTTTACGGTTAATTTGCTTAGCCTTTTGACTGTCACGCTCATATGGGCGAGTGTTTCCAAGCGTCGGCTGCGTTAGCTGCCGTCTGACTGTGGCTGCAATAGCAGGCTTCTTTTCATTGTCTGCGGTGAGCCTCATAAACTCACCATGCTCCGCCAAGTGTTTAGTCTTTAAATGTTGGATCAAATTCGTTGTGTTGAATTTTTTTGAAGTGCTTCCTCCACGGGGTATGTTTTCGTTGCAAGTGTTGCAAGACGCAAACTTAATATCACTCTCGCACACCGTAAAGAAGTTCCACACGGCAGACATGTTTGTCTTTGCGGGTTTGCCGCCACGCGCATGCGCACTAAGCGGGGAGAAGCGGAAGGGTGAACTACCGGCCGGGAAGAGTAAGCGCCAGTGCCAGATCAGAAATGAAAGGCAGTGATCGGCGATCACAGATCACACACTTTTGCAGGAAAATCGGCCGATAATTATCTGTGGCCGATCAATCGGAGCACCCCTACTTTTAAGGCTGTGATATACTTTCTGTTTACGATGCAAACGCATGTTTAAAATGGCTGCCACACGTTATGTGCTTTAAGTTGAATCCTTGTTTGTGTGCGTCTCCCGAAATTAACATGACACAATGCGACATGTCAAAACGCTATGCAAAGTAATGATGTGTGTTTTGATCACGCCAGTCACATACTTTTGAGATTTATCAGCTTGTAAAAGTTTGCTGGTGGCACGACTACAAACCAGACATCTGCACGTTGCCACAGAATCTCTTCCCCCCCAGCGTCGCTGCTACTTACCTCATGGCCAGATTTATGCTGGTTCTTTCCTCCTGAAGGGAGGATTTGAAGTTTGCTGAACTTACAGCCATTTTCCCTCTGTTTTCTTTGTGTCTTGTTCGATGACGTCACTTTCGTGAAGCGCATTTGTAGCCCTGGACTCATTTTCATGCAACACCTAAAATAGCGTTTCCCCCTTTTCGAAAATAAGTGCATCTTTAAAATTCATGGACATCATATGTGAAATCCATGGCACATTACAAGCGGAATCAGAAAATAACATTTTTAGCCCCATTGACTTGCATTCATTTTTTCATTCTTCCGGGGACCCACTGTCCAGAAGTAGATGGGCATGACTTAGGCTCCCTATATGAGTTACAAGTAAGTGGAGTTGATAAACATGGGAAACACACTCACCACGGTGACTACGTCTCTGGTTTACAGTTTTATCACAACATCTACAATACCGCTGCTGTCTTTTCTTCTGTCGTGATCTCAAAATTAACCAGATACTGAGCTCTTTTATTGATGCCATGTTTTTTTGGGTTGCATCCACAAACACTACTCTCTATCTGGTCTGAGGTTTATAGTTTGCCCCTAGTGGGACACTCCAGTACTACATGCAGTGCAGTGTCGTGCAGCAGTATGTGAACAAAGAAGCAGTGTTAGGTAATTTGATTTTATCCCATATAACCTTAAAGGACGACACACCCTTTGATAGAGAGAGAGAGTAAATTGATTATTTGTAATGTCCATGTGTGTGTGGCTCAACCAGGCCCCACTCTGCTCCAGCCTCAGCCTTCTGCTCTTACCAGCTTTGCATACCTGCATTCTACAATTATCTGTTAGATAATATTTAACCTTCATAACCCTGGAACCTGAAATAAACACACATGACAACAAGGAAGACATTTTACCCTGAGTCTCCAAATGCATGGAGAGTTAACGCAGAGAAACCTCCTCCGAGGCTTCCCCCACGTCACTCCCCTGTGCTCCTAGTTCTTCAGGGGCTTTATTCACCAAATGGATGGGGGGAGAAGGCAGACCTTCTCAAATTACAGAGGTACAGAGTTCTCTCAATTAACATCTTTGCTCAACCTTTTTATGAACAGCCAACACAGATTCATGATGTGTAATGGGCATCTTTTAGGTCTCAAAAAGGTACATTTATAAAAATACCCAACAAGTAGCCTGTTGCACACACCATTGTGAGGTTAAACAGCAAGTATATTCCAGGCCTTAGTTGTTTTATTTAAATGATCACTTTTTATTCTAAAACAAGTTTGAAAGTTCTACTAATCCAGAGTCTAAATTGGTTAACCACAAACTGTTTTTCTTAATCTCTAACATATGTTTTAATAAATAATAATAATAATGCAATGAACTTATATAGCACTTTTCTAGACACCCAAAGATGCTTTCCACACACTCTCACATTCACACACTGCTAGTGATGGTAAGCTACTTGTAGACACAGCCGCCCTGGGGAGGTCTGACAGAGGCGAGGCTGCCATTTGGCGCCGTCGGCCCCTCTGACCACCACTGGCGGGAGCTGGAATCGAACCCATGACCCCCCCGATCATGAGGCAACCCGCTCTACCACCTGAGCTACTGCTTGGACTGATATTGGAACAGGAAAATAGATTTTACAGTTTGACTAAAGAACAGATCTAGAGAAGATGCTTAAGCCAGTTCTGTATTTCTTCTTTAACCCTCTCAGGCTCAAAATAAGTTTTGATAAAAGGATGAACAACTAAGTCCTTCAGGGGTACTTCTGAGTTAAAAAGTGCTCATGAAATACGTATGTGGAGTAACCAGGTAGGTAGGTTTTAACGTTGCAAATCTGCAACGCCTGCCTCCAGACGGTTAATAAATATTTTTTCGTTATTTTTTTTTTTGCTTCCGTTCTGTGGCTTAGTTTGTACACCTTCATAGTCTCACCTTTAGTGCTGTTTGACCTAACAAAAAACAAAAACACAATGTCGATTTTTGCTATAGTCGTTCCATAATGTTATTTTAAGTCTATATTTGACTCTTTGCTCTTTTACATAATATGAATTGTAACTCTCCACTGTCATTTTCTATTCATTCAGATGAGACATCTGAATGGCAGCTTTGGAACATGCTGTCCTACTCACCTTTGTTGGATTATGAATTCAAAACCTCAGTTGCTGAGCTGGTGTTATGATAATGCATGGAAACCTGCTGTGATATACAAATTGGTTTTGACAACAGGCTTGCTTTTAGATTTGCACTGCCCTAAGACCATAGATTCAAAAAATAACGCACATCTCACAGAGTCCTTGTCTGATAAGAGTAGGGGGAGGGTACGGGGGTGGGGGGTGATGGCTGCCTGACTGCTTGCTGAAAGATGTAAGTGGCCAAGAAATTCATAAAACACTGTCGTTTTCCCTGACATAAACACTCTCTTGCTTTTCCCCGCGGAACTCTTCTCTAGTCAAGGGAAATGTGCCCTTGACTGTACCAATGTCAGCAGTGATTTTGTCACTCAGGGGGCAAAATACTTTGTAGCGCTGCATCACCACTGGGTGCTAATAAGGGAAAAAGGAAGGGGTACTCCACCCTCATGACAAGTGCAAAATCTGTAGCTAGGGCCAAAGGTTATGGTTATGATACAAGTATTCGTTTTCATGAAGTAGTTTGCCAGGTACTTCCATTATGAACTGAATAGTTTCAAACATTTAATTTGTTTCAAGTACTTTTTGGTGTTTATTCTATTCAAACAACCAATATTTACAGTGTTTTAAGACCTGCTTAAATCATCCGGGCATGCTGTCACAAAAGTTTGTGGTCTAACTCATGACTGACTGAAGCATATCCTTTTCTAAATAATGCAGTTTATCAAAAGGTGCAGGTTTTGTTCATCCAGCTTCCTCGTGCATATTGTCTACAAATTACACTGGAATAAAATTCTTGCAACCATTAAACAAACATTTGGAGGTCACTTGGAGAGACTTTTGCCTTATGGGAAGGACCCACACTTGGGTGTTCCTCTGGGAGGATGTTTAGGTACCAATCTTTATTTGCTGATGTGTTCTGAACTGTGAATGAACCTACTGCCTTAGCAGAGAAGAAACCCCTCACACAAATGGTCCCAGGTTTATTACTGTTGGCATGACATGAAACTTGATGATGGTGCTTTTCCACATGATCTTTTTATTCCAGATTTTCTCCAGATTTTCCAAACAATTGGAAAAAAATTTCATCAGAGAAACAGACTTTTTTTTACTTCTCAGCAGTCCAACTCTTTTGACATGTTGCGAAATTTCCATCTGGCTCTAATGTTATTTTGGAGAGAAGTAATTTTTTGCAGCACTTCTTGACAAAAAAACCATCCACCAAAAGTCTTTGCGTCAATGTTTGTTCATGCAGATGCACAAGCAATTGCCTGTCTATACTGTTGGTGCTCCATTCTCACTGCTGAATCAACTTTAGGTGACAGTCTTTTGGTTGCTGAACTTTCTTTTGCAGTGTAAAGCTGTCTTCACATGTCAAGTGGAATTGTATCCTGGCAAGCCATCTGATATCTGTGAATATATAGTCTATGACGCATAGACAAAGCTCAGTCATGGGGTGGAATCTGTGATTGTCTTTTAACATGCCTTATTGGGCAACAAACAATGGGACGTAGTTACCGCTATGGATGTCAGACCACCATACATTGTCGAAGAAGATGCAAATACATCCTTTTTCTAAATAAACTTAAATACCTTTGTCTGCTCTTGACTCAAAGAAAAGACCGAGACTAAACAGTCCAAAGTTGATGTCAAAGTCGTGATGCCGCCACCTTAGTTGTTCCATTCAACCGTGTCTTCTCGCCCACCAAACATAGAGTGCTGTGGCTGGTAACACAAAACTGCTCAGGCCAATGGTAGACCTCCTTGAGCTTCTATAGAGTGGGACTAGACCAACATGCAGAGCAAAATCATTTTGCTTTGGCTACCGTCTGTTTTTTGAGATAATATTCTCTTGCAATATAATAAAAGTTATTGGTAGTTGTAATTGATCAGATCACTTTTCAGAACTCTTTTAGAGTGTATGCTCACTGTCATCTTAAACCTGAGGCTGGAAACTTTGTGAGTTTATAGTGGAGTTGTTAAAATTGATTAACACATCCATGTGCAGTAAGCCAGCATCTCAATCAAAAAGCCTTGACATTCGTTCAAGTGATTGCTTTGTTCAAGTCAAGTATCATTATATCATTCGCAAAGAAGCATAAAGTACTACACATAATCTTAACAAGGTAACTATTTGAAAGATGCAGTGAGTTTCCTCCTCATAGCCAACACAGCTGTGTTCTGAACAACATTAAAGCAGTAGCTCGCAAGTGCATACACAAATGGAGTTGCAGACATTAGAAGGAGGGGTATATCTACCTCACTGAGCAGTGGAGGTGAATCAACAGATTTGGCTTCCAATCAAAGACTCAATAAAATAAAACAAAGAAGGCATATACAGACCGCCAACCTGTGATAGGACATCAGTAATGGGCTCACATTTTCCTAATCTCCTTTGATGGATTCAGGCCATGATTTTCATTTAGTCCAAAAGAGATAACCAAACTGTCAGCTGTGCTGCTGCTTTGCTTTAATCTCCGCCCGCAGCCAATAATCACCCTGCAACCCGCAACCCTTTGTCAATTGTTAATCTTGTATTGAAGACATTTAGATGCCAGGACGGTATTCTGCATCCAAGGATAATCCTGGGGGGCAGTGAGGAGAAGCAAATTGGATTAATTATTAAATTTTGCATTATTAAAAAGACAAATGAATTGAGTTCTCTAAAGAATTTATGGAATCAATTTAAAAAATAATCATTACCATGGAGATGCATATCACATCTTCTTCAGACTGACAGAGATTAGCAATCTTTGCAGTCACTCCATGAAGGAATTTAAGAGACATGGTTATGTTTGAATTGTGACAGCACAGAGAAATCGATGCTTGAAAGTTTGTAAACCTTTTCAGAGGTTTTCTTTCTTTAGTTTTGAATGACTAAAAGCTTAGCACAATCACAGATATTCATATGACCCCCAATAACTGAAAACGACAACTAAATTCAGTTTATTCAGAGTAATTTTAACAAATTTCTGGTAAAAAAATCAGCTATGTTTTATATATATATATATATATATATATATATATATATATATATATATATATATATATACACACACACACACACACACACAAGTGATGTGTCAGTCATGAATGAAACAGTTCTCGGAGCAGAATGAATAATGTAACCATTAGAAGCTGGCTCTCTTTTTGAGGAGTCGGACTGAGTGACACAGACCTGCAGACCCACGAGTCGCTAAAAAACGGCAAAATGTGCATGTGGTGCGCACGCACATGCACCGTGCCTTTGATTGCCGTGAGACTGGAAGAAGGGGTGTTGTTGTGCCCTCGATTGCTGTGAAAGCAGGAAAAGGGGTGATGTGCACAAAATACCTAGGACAATTACTACATTAATATGATGGGAGCTGTAAAAATTGGTAGGGACAAATCTGTTTAAGGGGAGAAAATAAAAACCAACAGCACTATAGAAAGTTCAGACCTTTTTATGCCTTGAAGTGATCTTGAGCAACAGTTCTTGAAACTTTTTATGTTTATGTATTTAGCAGACACTTTTGTCCGAAGCGACTTACAAGTGATAATCGGCATGTTGCCCTTGACGCTAACAACAACAATAACAACAACAACTTGACATAAATCATGGAGAGGAGGGAACAAGGAGTGGAGACAGTAGAGAGGGGGGACGGGTGCAGGGAAGGTGCTAGTTTAGAAGATGCTCTCTGAAGAGCAGGGTCTTCAGGAGTTTCTTGAAAATTGAAAAGGAAGCCCCTGTTCTGGTAGTGCTTGGTAGGTCATTCCACATTTGTGGAACGATGCATGAGAAAAGTCTGGATTGTCCTGAGCGTGGTGTAGGCACTGCTAGCCGATGATCCTGTGATGACCAGAGCGGCCGGGCCGAGACGTAAGCCTTTGCAAGAGGATTCAGGTAGACGGGAGCCAAACCATCTCGGACTTTGTATGCTAGTGTTAGCAATTTGAATTTTATGTGTGCTGCTAGAGGTAGCCAGTGGAGCTCAATGAACAGAGGGGTGACGTGTGCTCTTTTTGGCTGTTTGAAGACCAGACGCGCCGCTGCGTTCTGGACCATTTGAAGAGGGCTCACAGTACAGTCTGGAAAGCCAGTTAGTTTAGTTTAGTTTAGTTTAGTTTATTTGTCATATGCAAGTTAGCACAGGGTCAACATTGCAATGAAATGTGTTTGACGAGCAGCGGTCTCTCAGCAGCATAATACAATAGAAAAAAAGGAACAAGGTATAATACAGTAAAAGCAAAATATTAGAGAGTCATGCTAAAAGTAAAAGCTTACTAAATAAGTAAGTAAGTATAGATGACTAAATATAAATATATCTAAAAAAAGAAAAAGTGAGTAGTAACATTAAAATAAAGTAACCAGTGCAGGTTAAATTTTACTTGTGGAGCTGCAGGGTAACATCTGTATCCTGTGTTGTGTGTGTTTAAGTGTAATGGTTGAGGTGTCGTATGGCTTGGTGGTAGAAACTGTTTTTAAGTCTCGTAGTCTGAGCAGGCAGACTCCTGTAACGCCTGCCAGATGGTAATGAGGAGAACAGCTGATGCGCTGGGTGGCTGTGGTCCTTGATGATGCTGTGTGCTTTCCGGAGGCATCGCTGGAGATAAATGTCCTGAATGGCAGGAAGCCTTGTGCCAGTGATGTGCTCTGCTGCTTTCACCACCCTCTGTAGTGATTTACGGCTGCTGGCAGAGCAGCTTCCATACCAAACTGTGATGCAGCTCGACAGCAAGCTCTCAATAGCACACCTGTAGAACTTTGAGATGATATTCGTGTTCATGCCAAACTTCCTTAGCCTCCTGAGGAAGTAAAGCCGCTGGCAAGCTTTCTTGATAACAGCGTCTGTGTGGAGGGTCCAGGAGAAGTCCTCAGTGATGTTGACTCCAAGGAACTTGAAGCTGCTGACCCTTTCGAACATGACACCGTTGATGTGGATGGGTCGGTGTTCCCTGACTGGTTGTTTCCGGTAGTCCACTATCATTTCTTTGGTTTTGCTGATGTTGAGAGAAGGGCATTGCAGTAATCGAGGCGGGAGATGACAGTAGATTGCACCAGGAGCTGGGTGGCATGTTGTGTTAGGTATGGTCTGATCTTTCATATGTTATACAGCGCAAAACGGCATGAACGAGCAACAGACGCAACATGATCTAAAGGTCAGGTGTTCATCAATCACGACACCCAGATTTCGAACTGCCTTTGAAGGAGCCAGAGATAGGAAGTCATTTTGGATTGAGATATTGTGCTATATGGGTGGTTTTGCTAGGATGAAAAGTAGTTCAGTTTTAGAGAAGCTGAGTTGGAGATGGTGGGATTTCATCCATTTTGATATGTCAGAGAGACAGTTTCATATTCGTGCAGAGACAGTGTGGTCGTCCGGTGGAAATGACAGATAAAGCTGGGTGTCGTCTGCATAGCAGTGGTAGGAGAAGCCATGTGATTGAATGATCTCACCCAGTGAGCTGGTGTGTATGGCAAAGATAAGAGGTCCTAGTACAGAGCCCTGGGGGACTCCTGTGGCAAGATGGTGCATGGTGGATTGTCCAAGCCAAGATGCACTGAATGATCATCCTGTGAGGGAAGATTCAAACCAGGTGTGTGCTTTCTCTGTGATGCCCATGCTAGGGAGTGTGGACAAAAGGAAGCCATGGTTGACAGTGTCAAACGCTGCTGATAAGTCGAGCAGGATAAGCACTGACAATTTGGCAGTTGCTCTAGCTTCTTTTAAGGATTCAGTCACTGCTAACAGAGCAGTTTCAGTGGAGTGGCCCTTTTTGAACCCAGATTGGTGAGGGTCAAGCAGACAGTTTTGTGAGTGGTATTCTGTGATCTGCTTGAAAGCCACCCTTTCAATGATTTTGGACAGAAAAGGGAGGAGAGAGATAGATCCGTAGTTCTCCACATGATTTGGAGGAAGAGATGGTTTTTTTAAGCAGCGGTTTAACCTGAGCATGCTTGAGAGAGGTGGGAAATGTACCAGATGTCAGTGAAGCATTGATCACATGTGTGACTGCTGTGGCTACTGTAGGAGCAATAGCTTGGAGCAGCCTCAGAATGGGGTCAAATGGGCATGTAGTAGAGCGGCTGCATGTGAGAAGCTTGGACACACAGTTCTCAGTGAGGGGAAAAAGAGGAAAATGAAGCAGTAGGGCTTGAGATGGTTGGGCTAGAAGGAGTTTGTGGTTGCGAATGTTCAGGAGTGGCCAGTTGAGTAAACTGTTAGCTTATAGCTGCAACTTTGTCAGTGAAGAATGAGGCAAATGTGTCAGCTGATAGATTGTTGGTAGGAGGTGTAGACGGAGGGTTGAGCAGAATTTTGAATGTCAAAAATAGTTTCTGAGAGTCAGTAGAGCTGAGAATTTTGTCAGTGTAGAAAGCTTTCTTTGCATCAGTGATGCTGGCAGAGAATGAGGACAGTAATTCCTGAAATTTCAATTGATGACCAGGATCTTTTGTTTTGTGCCATTTGCGTTCCACAGCTCTAAGATTGGTGCGTAGAGACCGGAGGGTATCATTTAGCCAAGGGTGTGACTGAGAGGATCTAGCAGGTCTAGTGGCTAAAGGGCACACGTTGTTAAGACAAGAGCAGAGTGTAGAGCAGAGTGACTCAGTGGCATGATTGACATCATAAGCAGAGAATGTGCTGGGAGATGGAAGAGTGGAGGCAACAAGAGAGGAGAAGTGGTTGGGTGTCAGATTGCGGAGGTTTCGGCAGATTGAGACCATTGGGGAGGAAGCAGTGGACCTCCCATGCAGAGTCGTGCTGAAATGGATGAAGTAATGATCCGAAAGATGCAGCGGTGTGACAGAGATTGTCTATGGCACAGTTTCTGGTGAACATGAGGTCAAGTGCTTTTCCAACTTTGTGAGTTGGAGGGCTTTGTACTAGTTTTAGATCAAATGATGACATTAGTGACAGGAAGCCTGATGAGCTGGGATTGTCCAGGTGAATATTCACGTCTCCAAGGACCATTGTTGGACAGTCGTGCTCAGGAACGGAGGAGAGCAGGGTGTCGAGTTCATCAAGAAAGTCTCCGAGTTGACCTGGTTGGCAATATATGACAACCAAAAAGAATTTTTTTGGTACAGTTACCTGGATGGCATGGTATTCAAAGGAGTTATATTTAGTGATGGGTAGCAACTGACTGTATATCCATTTGTTGGAAATTAACATGCCCGTTCCACCACCTCGGCCAGATACACGAGACGTGTGGGAGAAAGTGTGGTTAATTGAGAGAGCAGATGGGGTAGCATTGTCACAAGGTTTGATCCAGGTCACAGTGAGAGCCAGTGCATCGAGTGACAGGTGGTTTGCATATGCGACACTGAAGTCTGCTTTGTTTACTTTTTAAACATATTTTATAGTTTTTCATTGGATTACGTTTTTGTTTTGCATATAATTACTACTGTTTGCTCATTGACTGCTGGAGATAGGCACCTGCGACCCTACATGGACAAGCGGGCTCAGATAATGGACGGATGGATGGATACTACTACTAATTGCTCTTCACAATTTTAGGAGGCGTTTTTTTTTCTTTGCTTGTTGAACCACCAAATGCTGAACAATGAATAATTCAAACAAAAATCCCCCAGTTCACGAGATAAATAAGGGTTGTGTCTAAACAGACAATTTAGCTTGAAACCATTTTTAGAAAATTGTTTCTTGGAGCATTTTGTTACTAAACATAATTAGTTCCCATTATTCAAGTCCCAATCAACACAAAAGGCCAACTCTTGGTACAAAATTGTAATTTTACGCCAGAAACTGTCTTTTAAAGGCCATTAATTTAAATTATGTAAATTGTAAAACTATACTCACAAGTTTAAAGGCTATCTACATCTGGCAAACAGATGCCAAAAGTCATCATTTTAAAAATAAACAAGCACACCTCAAATAAAAATGTGACACTGAAGCTGAGAAAGTGTTCATTATTAGCTTTAGCTGAAGTATCACTGAAAAGGGTCTCAAAAGAAATGGTCTGCATGGAAGGGAGCTGTCAAAAGCCATAGCCTACTTTAGAGAAACAGAAAGGTAGAAAAGACAGAAATACCAAATATTGCATGAACTGAACTGGAAATCTATGACAATGTCATCAGCGAATAACCCAGGACAGAACATCCAGGTCCGGCTCATCAAATCAGAATCTATAATGTCAACAGTGATCCATTAAAACCTGAGGAGGTTCGGTCATGGTTTCACTGCGCAGCTCATTACAGGATATGAAGAACCTCTTTTTTCTTAATTTTCTGAGAGACATGTCTTGGATCAATTGAAAGTATATCATGACTTTTTTTTCATGAACATATAAACATTTCTATGGTGTATTCACATACAGGTATTTTCATTAAGTTCTTTGCACTAAATCCTTCTCTCATGAAGCTATTTCAGCAGTTTTATTCTTGACAGTTTCAGTACCTTCCAAAGTGAGTCATTTCAGGGCTATGTCACTTTAAGCAAACAACCTGGAGGTGGCCACACCCACCCACCCCCCACTCAAGCTGCTATTGGTGGGTTTCACTCCGCAGCCGCGCAAAACTCAAACGGGGGGCAAGAAGTATTTTGCTTCGCAACAAAACGGAGACATGCAACACAACGCGATGGATGAAAATGATTTTACTAAGGCTTTAAATTAGCTGGCACAGATGCAATATCGCCAAAAAATACATCTTCTTTTAGGTTATTACCCATACAGTTTTATAAGTCAGACTTTTCTTACACTAGAAGATTTAGCCAGTGCTGGAGCGATCAGCAACAAACTATCTTGTGCTGCCTTCCTCATATCACTCTGCAAATCAAACAAAAGCCTTTTACAAATCTGGAAGCCTAAAGCAACTTTATTTCAGGTTGGTTAATGTTTAATTGTTCTGCAAAAGCTTGAAATGACGATCGTCTTGTTTTTGCTCAGTAGTGTGTTGAGCTATTTTAACTCATTCACTGCCATTGACGACCATAGTTGTCATTTTAAATCCAACCGTTCACTGCCAATGACGACTAAAGTCGTCATTCGCATTTTTTTACTGTGTTGACATCGGAACGAGCCCCCACACCATGAGAACAAACATCTCAGCTCTAAAGCCGATCTTCATCCGCATACATCACACGTAACATGATCGGGAAGCAGAAAATCCATGTGTTAGGAGATCGTTTTGGGCCGCAGCTGTAAAAAAAAGTGAGGCGCGAACCGGAAATGCTTCTGCCGATCACAATTCGACAATTAAGATCGGCTTTAGAGCTGAGATGTTTGTTCTCACGTTGCGGAGGCTCGTACCATTTTAGTCGTCATTGGCAGTGAATGGTTGGGTTTAAAATGACGACTTTTGTCGTCAACGGCAGATAATGAATTAAAATAGAACTGTTTGGAAGAGGAGCAAAACAACTGATCTGAAGAAGGAAATATTACAAAAGACAAAAGCACAGCAGCGGATAGCAGCAAGAAAAAAAATAGTTTTCATTACAAAACATAAATCCAAGAAATGTGCAAGTGAGCCAGAGAAAACCGATGATGCAAAACGAAAAAGCATTGACTGAACTAAACAGAAAACTATTTGACAGTGAGAATTACTGAGGCTTTGATGGGACACATTAATACAACAAAATTCTGCTTTTCTTGGTAACTATCAATACGTCAGGTTTACAACTCATTCAACGCAAAGTTGAAGCTAGAACAAATCTCCCTCTAATGGCTGGTTCCAGTAAATTTTTAATTTGCCAACAAGACATGTGCATAGTCCTGAAAAAATACACTTGAAATAATTTTTCTAAAAGCTTTTGATTTCGTATCTAATTTTTTACCAAAAATACATCAAAAGTAAATATTACAGAAATTCAATTATATACGTCATTCTTTTTTTTTTGTCACATTGTGATATAAATAAGTAATGAAAAAATCCATCAGATGAAGGTGCATTCGCAGTTCTGTGTGCTCCATGGCCCCTCAGATGCAGACCCTGTTTCAAAAAAAATACACAGGCCTTTTTTTGACTCCTTGCTGACTTTCACAGATTTCTCTTGTACTTTATTTTTATTTCCACACTGCTCTCACACTACGTGGCTGCTACAAAGACGCCTTTTTATGTCACCGTTGCTTGTCTTGGCCCGCTCAGTTACCAAATGCAGGCGCCGTGGTGCTGAATCAATTTCTTTTTCAAGCAGTCTGCCGGCGTTAAGGAATCAGCTTACCGACAACAGTGTCAGTGTTTACAGCAACGTGTCAAGTCACACATGTTAATTTTTACAACTTCTGCATTCTCTGAGGCTCACAGACACCATCTATGTGCAACACCAAAATGCTTATTAAGGAGCAACAATCAAACCATTAATGGTCAAATTTAAATACCTAAGTTGAACAATTGCATGGAAGACCGAACTTATTTCAAATTTAGACAATTTTCACATAAAAAAACACACAAAAAGAACATTGATGGACATTATTTCACACAGGTTCTATTTGCCACCATTTCAGTTCTTACTGTTTTTTTTTATAGAAACCTTACAAATATCTTAGATTTGTCTAAAACTGTTTTAAATACATTCTGTTTTTTTTTCTCTTGCTTATTTTCCACAACTTGTACAAGCAGACCTAATTAAAGACATTAGGAATTTTGTTACTGATTCCAGAAACCTAAATTAATTCGCTATTCACATAATTTGGTCTTCTCATTAATCAATAATTTCAATAATTAGCATGCTACACTTTTACTTTTAATTCAGTATTTGCAGGCCTTTTTGTTCATATTCAGGCAGAAATGTACATACTTCATTCAAATATTGTATCAAAAACATTATCTAATTGTCATGTTTATGTAATTAGCAGACACTTTTGTCCTAAGCAATTTACAGGTGATAATCAAGCCAGCAGGTAATAGATAAGTATGATAATTATTACTTTTATGACTTCATTAAAACTATTAGCCTTGTATTAATTTAGTTCACTTCTTCTTGGAGCCATTTGGTAGAAATATATTGGTTTCTCTTAGTGACTTTAGACTTCTGTGCACAAATTCCTCTTCAGAGCCAAACTAAACAGTAGGACTTGAGGGAATCTTGACTTTCACAGATAAAATCTGAAGAAATTCACCAGGTTTACAAAAAGCCCAGCCTGTGTGCTTCAGTTAATGGAACAACAGTCTGTGGTTAAAATGAATCAAACAGAAAGTGATTGGAGGGTCACTCCTTGCAATTTCATGATGGTGATTATATTAGGAAAGGTCTTCACATTTAAATGAAAAATCTAAAATAAGTTCCCATTTGCTATTTGCTTTCATTGCCGTGCATACAATGTAGGATATGCCAAGGCATACTCAAACAGGAGAAAGGCAAAGGAGCCTGATTAAAGTTTATCTTTCAGGGCCATATGTCTACTAGCATTCATTACTTCTTGTCAGATTGTAAATGGTCTCGGGGAGAGATATTATGCAAGCTCACACACCTATCTGAAAGTGAGTGATTTAGCTGTGCACGCTCTAACCTGTTTGTCCAAGGGTATGTCAGTGATCAGCGTGACTGAAGACAACATCTAATCGGGGAAAACAACATCATTCACGGACTCGGAATGCAAGAAATCAAACATGTCACAATGTTTCCCCCATTTGTTTTACTAAAATCAAAAAATGTAAATGATCCCTCTAAATTGAGAAAGCTTCTAGGAATTAAGGACAAATCTTCAGTAACTTTAGAGAACAGTTTTGAGGAGGGAGGGGGTATTATAGTAAGATTATATTTGTGTAGACAAACTATTCAAGCAAATAAGCATTAAAGAGTTAGTGCAGCCACATTTGCAATACAAAACAACAGTTTTATACCACACTTTATAGGGTGAATATGCAATATACTTCTGTTACCTTCTCTTTAATTGTATTTATGAGTTTGGTACACTTAAATTATAATCGATGTTTTTTTGCTGAGTTAACAGGTGAGGTTTATTGAGATAATTATTATATTTGTTTTTTATTAAAATGGGTCACTCTTGAGTAGGGCTGCAACAAACGATTATTTGGATAATCGATTAATCGGATGGGGTCTCGACACGATTAATCGATTAATCGGATTACATGGGGAAATTTTTAAAAACTGCTAGGGAAACGTTATTTCTCTCCTTCCTTCACTTTATTTAACACAACATTATTAGAAAACAGTTCAATAGCAGAAAAACAACATGCCATCACCTAAATTGTCTTATAAGGTGTATAGACAGAGACCCTAAGCTACATCTATCTGTGACCTAAAATGCTTGGTCCAAGTTAAACAGCTTAAGGGCAATTCTCATCTGTTTTGTTTGATCTCATCTGTTGACATATATTTTAAATGTAATTAAACATCGGCTGTGAATTAATCAAAATTGATCACTATTTCCAAAAATGACTGAAAAAATACCAAATAAAACAAAAGTAAATGAATGCCATCCTCCTTGCGATGATGCCCTGGGCAACTGCCATAAAGTCACATCAAGAAATGCTGCTGATCATTCCAATGATCCCAAATAGACTCACATTAGGCCACATGAAAGCAACTGAACCCAAAAATATATTAACCAGTATATAACTGCACTCTCACACAACACGCCTGCAGCAACAGTTAGGACTCCTCCCTCCCTTTTAAAAGCGTTTTTGCTTCTGAGGACATTGTGGTTGTAAAACCACATGCTAGTAGTCTGGCCCCGGTGTGATCAACCAGTTTCTGCGGGAATGTGACGGCGGAACCAGGGCCAGATTAACACTTTGTTGTACCCTGGGCAACAATATTCAAGGGCTCCATCATCACGACCCGAGGATCACCATAATGTGGTCACATACAGAATATTTTACTGTAATATGCAGTAAATATACTCAATACTTGAATGCCTGACAACACGTAACCCGCCCAGAGTAACCTTTGACCCACCTCGTGTGGACTGACCAATGAGGAGAGGGTCTTAACTTGAGGCCCTCTCTTCATTGGTCATTCTGCATGAGACTGACTCTCAACTGACGTTCAGTCGTAGGCAGCGAAGCTTATCTGTGCAGCGCAAAAGCCCAGGTGGACAGTTTGTTTAATGTAGGGTGACCATATTTCCATTTCCAAACAAGAGGACAGGGGATCTGTGCCTATGACGTCACACTATGGCAACGCCACACAAACCATGTTGGGACCCATTTTTTGTAAGAACTAAATTAATATCAGATTCTGCCAATTAAAGGGCTCTAAAACAATTCATATATAAATATTTAGCATATTTAATGCAAAATCAAATTTTTCTGCTTTAGTTCTGCAACAAGGTTTTATTAATAATAAATTATTATACCTTTTGTTTTACTACAGCATCGGTACACTTCCTGTGCACAGATTATTAAGGATGCTTGTTTCAGCTGTGAGATTAGACGATAGGATCAATGAAAAAATAACTAGTCACACACTCCATGGAAACTTTCAGAGAATCCACAAATAGTGGCTTTCAAATGGTTTTGTTACTTTTTGCAAGTTTATAAAAGAAGCAGATGAGACAGCATGTCTGATAATTTAGTTTTTCATCTGATAATATTAGAACATGTCAGTAATGTCTGAGGGGCTTTTATAAACACCATATAACTAACACTACTGGAGAGGGCATTTGCGCTTTTGGAAGAGTTGTGCGACACAACGAATCGATGACGCAATTCGTTGCCAACGCTTTTAGTAATCGATTTTCATCGAATTTATCGATTCGTTGTTGCAGCCCTACTCTTGAGTTTTGATAGCCAAATATAGAAATAGTCTTTAGTCACTATCGCCTGCATTAGCCGCCAAAAGAACATACATGGGGAAACATTCAAGAAAGAAACAGCCACACAGATCTACATCACTCTGGGGTTTCACATCTGGTACCGCACGACCCGGCCTGCATTGCATACATTATTGGGCCATTCCCATCTGTACCGGGTCGGCCCGGGCCGGGTAGCCCGAGTGGGCCCCAGCCTGGCCCGGTTGATTCCACACATCCTTGTCTTAAGCCCATGTGGGCTGATTCTACCCACCAATCAGAGGCTTGCTCTAATGGAAGGTGTGAATTTGCTGTCAGCAGTGGGTGTGTTGGCCCTGGTCGGCCTGAAGCAGACCCCCTCGAGAAGAGGGCTGAGAATGAGCCTTGGTTGGCCCAGAAAAATACCAGGCCACCCAGATATGTAAACAACCTACGCTACCCGGCCCGGGCCGACCCGGTACAGATGGGAATGGCCCATATGTTCATACTTGGGTGGCCTGGTACTTTTCCCTAACCTACTGTGTGTTTTTGGCTCTCATCCTCTGGTGGTCCGCTCAGGGCTGGTTCGGACCAACACGCCCACTATGACTGATTGGCCGGCTCAAATACACAACTACTATTGGGGGGGCCTCCGATTGGCGGATTGAATCAACCAGCGGGGGCTTCCTGCATGCTCGATTTATTATAAATTTGGATGCTGAGACATATAAGTCTACTCTGACTGAAGCTGCGGCAGCTCTCCGTCTCCTTCTCCCTGCTGTGAGGAGCACACACACGTACACACACATGCTCATGACTGCCTTTGTTTAAGGCAGACACCACCGATTTTTATGCACATCCTTTGCCCTGCCCATGTGCTTAGAGATTACCTCGTTCCAGAGAAGTCTGTGTGAACCAACCCTACTGTTGTGGGAGCTGGACTGATGCCACCCCGCCTGGTCCGTGTTGGCTCAGATGGGAAACTGCCAAAAATTTGCATTAATGGCCCCACCCACATTTGCCTATGACCAAGGAAAGCTAATTTAACTTTTGCAGCCATGAGAGAGCAGAGTGCATCTCGGTTAGCAGAAGCTAACCATTAGCAATAGCAACTGCAAAACATAGCAGGTCATATTCAGGTTTCTTTTATTTGATAAAATAAAACATACACGTTGCACTTTTTATTCAGGAAATAAAAAAGAACAAAGGCAGTACAAGAGTTGCTCTGCTGCTAGTCAATCAGGAAGAGGTGTTTGCATATGAATATTATTAATGAATAAGACTGAAAACACTGCTATTTTCTTTACCCCACTCCTCTGACTAACTTCTACCCCTTTAATAGGAGCGCAAGAGCTTTTTTTCATCACAAAAACTGACTCACAAGGCTATTATTTGTACAGTAATGCACAGCAAATGTTGTAAAATATCAAGTTCAATGGCCACTTTAAGTTAATTTTCTTTCTAACAGTGAACATTAACTATAGTTTCAGTTCTAACCTAATTTAAAAGTGATTTGCTGATAATTTGTTATGAACCATTGACCTCATCTAAATCATATCTGGACATTTGAATATTATGTCCCCACAGATAAACTCTGTAGTGAGGTCTTGTTTTTATCAGCTTTGCCGCCTTACTCACCTCAGACGAATCCTGAAACGGAGGCATTTGGATTCAGTCATTCATGCATTCATTACCTCTCGCCTGGACTATGCAAACGCCCTCCTCATTGGTGTTCCGGACACTGCCCTGAATCGGCTGCAGGTTGTTCAGAACGCTGCTGCCAGGTTCTTGACGGGTACACACCGACGTAGCCACATTACCCCTGTCCTGGCACATCTTCACTGGCTCCCTGTCATTTTCAGAGTGCAGTTTAAGTTACTGACTTTTGTTTTTAAAGCACTCAATGACCTGGCACCTTCCTACCTCTCTGCCCTTCTCACTCCATATGTGCCCACCCGCTCGTTGAGGTCGGCTGACTTTTTGCTGCTGCACACGCCGCGGATGAGACTCAAATCGCAGGGGGACCGAGCATTTGTCCATGCTGCCCCAAAGCTATGGAACTCACTGCCCAATGGAGTTCGGCAGGCTCCATCTCTGGCGGTTTTTAAATCTCGTTTAAAGACCCACTTTTACACTTTGGCTTTTAGACAGTGACTCGTTTTAGTGTTTTATTGTGTCATTGTTTTAATGTGCTCTTAGTATTCATCATGTTTTCTCTGCTTTTAATTGAGATTTTTATCCTTTGTTTTAGCTCCTTGTAATGGGTGTGTTTTGTTTTAGCCTGTGCAGCACTTTGGGCAGCTCCCATGCTGCATTTTAAATGTGCTATATAAATGCTATGCTATGCTATGCTATGCTATGCTATTATACTTCAGACCCCCTGAATTAGTTGCTGCAATATGTTTGTTTTTGTCAGCAAGATTTCTGTCCAGTTTGTTTGAGGACAGACTCCTGTTTAACAATTTTGTTATTTGATTGCCAAGTTTCTATAATATAGTTTGTAGAAATTGAGGAAGACAAATATTCTCTATTGTATGGTCTTCATGATAACAAACCACAGTGAGAAAACAAGAATATTCAAGATTATTTTTATGATCATCAAGAGCAGCATGTGATATTTACATGATACAACACCCCTCTGAATCTGTGTAGAGGTTCCTCCAACCATTTCTCAGTGTTAATATTATTTAAATATTTTTTCCACACGCTGGTTTATTATTTCATTTTGTTGCAATATTTTAAGATGTTTACTAATGGGTGCACACATTTAGTAATTTATCTTATACATAGTTTATTTGATCATTAACTATTTTCATTTGTATTTTGCTGAGATTGGACGAACTGACAGAGAGAGGACACTTCCACTGTAACTCCAGGCAGGAAGTGGAACACTCCATCTGGCTGCTGGAAGCAGGGGACTTGATCATGAAGAAACCAGAAGTTCTGAAGCTCTAACTGAGTTTACCAGATTTTGTTTGGAGGTATTAGTTTAACTTTTTTGTGGTAGTGATGCTTTGTTGACTAAGGCCTAGTCCACACGTAGCCGGGTTTTTTTAAAAACGAATATCCGCCCCTCCAAAAACTTGCATCCACACCATCTTGTTTTAAAAACAAACTCTGTCCACACGTACCCGGATAAATACGTTGTTAAGGACATGCCAGACCTGTAGGCGGCAGTACTTCCCCCGTTCTTAACCTCGTCCTTCGTCTGTGGTCTTCCGCAAGGAGCAGTAATTCCGCTTGCAAAAACAAACAAGCAGAAAGCGCTTGGACAATTGATGGATCGGGTAGTGACAGAGCGCAGCTCTGAGGACATCCATGCTGTCGGCTAGTGTAAACACAGGTCGCACACGTGATGTCAGCATTTTTTTGTCGTGGAAAGTGACGTTGCGGACCTTAAAACTCCGGTTTTGTCCGTCCACACGCAGACACCCAAAACGGAGAAAACGCAGATCTTCACTTTGGCCGGAGTTTTTAAAATGATCCGTTTTCGTGTGAAAAAACTCCGTTTTCGTGTGGATGACAGGCCAAAACGTAGAAAAATATCTACGTTTTGGCAGATCCCCGGCTACGTGTGGACAGGGCCTTAGTTTCCTAGATTTATTTACTGTTTGTCTTAGTGTTTCCCCTGTCTCTCCCCTCCTCGTTGTCTGTAGGCTAGCCTTTGTGTATAAATTCCCCTGTGTGTCTCAGCTTTGGACCGGTCTTGTTTGTTACTTTTAGTTAAGGTTATTTTCATGGCCATTTTTTACTTTGGGCCCGTTTTGTCTTGATTTTTGTTAATTATTTATCGGAATAAATTGAGGATATATTCTTTTTTTTACCATTGTCCAGGAGTTTTACTGCTCGGTCCCTGACCCGTATCAGATTAAAGTCTATGTTGGAGTTTTTTTTTAATATTTCACTTCTGTTAAATGTTCTTTTTAAGTAATCATATGTTATGATTGTGAAGTAAGCCACAGGGCTTTCTCCTTTCCTCTTACTGTGGAATGTGGCTGATAAGCCCTGATGTTTGTCTGGTATGCTGTGGGGGTTGGTGAAATAGCCTGTCCGGCAACAGGTATCCATGGTTACTGAGTTTCTGGCTGTCAGTCATAAATTAAGACTTCCTTTCTGGAATGCTCTGCCTGGCTACAGAAAAGCTAGCAGTCACCCCTGTAACTTGAGACTTCCTTTTAGAAGGTCCTGCCTTAGATAGAAGCAACAGTGTTGTTGGTTAAGTGTTGACAGTGATGGATTGTTCTTTGTCCTTGCTGCCTGTGTTTCAATAAAACCAGCTGAAGAGAGAGAACATGCCAGAGTTAATCGGACATAGGCCTTTGCAGGCTTTTGGCCGGTTGCTCTCTGCTGCCTCTTCACAGCGTCAAAAACCTACTGACTTCTTTCCTGTGTGGTTCATTCCAGGATTTAAAAATACCCAACAGTCTACTTTAATTTTATTCTAGAGGAAATAAAATCAGTTTTTCAAGGTTAGAAACATTTTAGTTTCTTCATGCTGAAGTTCAAAGGGAGACTAGGCAGTTTTGGCTTGCTTTTATTACCCCTTAATGCCTGTTTGTAGAACCAAAAGCAAATCCTCGCGTTGTGGTCATCTTTTAATCTGACAGTTGAAACGTCTCACAGCCTTCATTATTGTCTACAGGAGTGATTCATCACTAAAATAAACAAACCAGCTGTGTTCATGATCTAAAACATGCTGAAAGCAGACCGCAGCACCAGGCATGTCAGCTCTATTTTTCCCAACAGAGCGACCCCCCTGTCTGAAGATACAAGTGGAATATTCTGGCCTTTCATTAACCCTGTAAATGGTCATTTTAGCACATACTGGCTCAAGAAAATGATTAAAAAATAGGAAAAGTTGCAAAATATCCCTGTAAGTGAATCACTAATGGAGGCTATATGCAAAAACATGTTGGTCATTCATGCTGTTTTGATGAATTGATTAAAGCATTTTTTCTAAGTGATGCAAAAGCTATTTAAACTTTTACTGGGAAAGTGTTTCCCCTCTTTATGCTCTTGAAATAGATGAAGGTATGCCAGAAACTTCTATATTACTAGAACTAGAAAATAAAACATGTATATATATATTTTTTTATCTAGTGTTAAGAACAAAACAAACCGTTACTACACATCTATATTTATTTCACACAAATACTAGAATGTGGAAGAAAAATAAGTCAAATATCCTCCCTGAGCTGGAACAGAGTACGGCTCAGCAGCACACATGCTGATTTATCTCCACATTTCTTCAGATGAAGTATAAAATGAGACAATACCATTACCAATATAATCTGACACTGTCTGTTTCTGCAGGAAAACCGTGACACTGTGAGTATTACCTCCTAGTCTCAGTGGAGCTCTACCCCCATCTCTCACCTCAGTGACTGTCAACAACCAGCTGAGATGAAGATTCCTGCACAGCTTCTCCTCATCATTCCCAACTTAGCTTCTTTTTATACGCATTCCCACAAAATATCCAAAAACAGCAAATAGCATTAAACGTACCAATGTGATGGACAAACCGTGGCTACATCCCATTGAGGATTCTCACCGGATCAACTAGAACACACGTGTATGCTTTACTTCATCCACCATTGGCCTCCCTGCCGTGCAGCAGCTTGTCGGAGAGCGTTATGTCTAAACTGTCTCAGAATCACCTCACAGACACAACCAATGGTTTTTACTTTTAATCAGATGACACTGGATTGGAGAACTGTTGCTACATCACCAGCTTTAGTTGACTGCGTATTTGTAATGACAGAACATCTGTTTAGAATGTATATTTTGTTGAGGTAAAAATACGCCAGACTGCATTCTAAATAAGCTATTTACAAAATAATTTTATTGAAACATTTCTTTCATTTTCAAATGACCGTATACTGCAGCGGTTTGTATTTTGCAGTGAAGTTAACAGCACGCTAGAGATCTCATGATGTCTAATCATAAACTGTGAGAGCAGGCTTCAGAGATTATTTCGAGGTTACACTTATTCTCATAAAAAGAAAATTTTCTATAAACTGCCAGTCTGACTGTTATAAAAAACAACTCACAGATGTTATAGAACTGCAATCGAGTATCCTTTTAAAATATTTATTTTAAAGTTGTGTGGTATTTATTAGTGTGAGAAAGACTGCCTGCTACCACCTGGAATAGAAGCCACATCCTGTGATTTAAATCTCAATTACACTCCACTTCTGCCCACCAGACACCTAGAGGGACACGGGTCTTCTCATTTCTCTGTTTTGTGCCTCCTTGTCTCCTCTACTCTCCCTTTCGTCTCTTCTACTCTCCCTTTGACCTAGAAATTAATCAGAATACAATATATTGAAGTTTCTTTTTTTAATCCCTAAAATGTTTCTGAAATAAAGCAGTGGAAACAACAAAAAGATGTTTGAAGGGAAAGCTACAAAAAGGTCTCCAGAAAGGGGTGTGCGTGCATGCATGCGTGTGTGTGTGTTTGTGTGTGTGCATGCTTATGTGTGTGTGGCACGCGTGCATGCATGTGTGTGCATGCATGCATGTGTGTGTACAGTATGTCTGTGTTCAAGCGTGCATATGTGTGTGTGGGCACACATGCATTTGTGTGTGCATGTGTGTGTGCATTTAAGATTTTAAGCAAAAATGTAAGCCATGAAACAAAGAATTAACCTTTTAAGACCAAAAACACACCACTAACCCTCATCTGAAGGAGATAATTAAACAGCGTTTTACAGATATTGCACAAATGTGTCTCAGACAACTTCTCTGCTAATTGATTTTTTTGTTTTTGTTTCTGGAACTCATTTAATTGCTATTAAAAAGTTATCATGGACATTTTTTTTTACAAAGAATAGATCCTTCTGATTTACCTGGAAATGTGTTTATAAACGTACTATCTTATCCATTAACCATCTTTAAACAATTTTGTTTTTGGACAAATGACACTTATGTCCAACAGGACTAATGAGCCAATGGATATGGTGGTCGCAGCTGAGACTAAAGTAAATCACTGCTCTAATAAAAAAGGTTAATCAGCCAAATGTTTTAGTAGTTTATGCAGTTATTTTAGAAAACTTTACACTGCTGCTAATATTTTTTAAACTGCTTTAACAAATTCTAATGTCATTTACAAATCTAAATGTTATCATTAGAAGCAAAATAGTTCACTTCCTGTGAGTATAGTGGTCGAACCCAACAGAATGTTCTAAATACTTTGACTGAAACATCGATATAAAGCAAAACTGAAGGCAGAATAAAAATGTATAATACATTTCTATTACATTTAGTATGCATCACCTTTATTTATTCAACAAATCCCATTGAAGCACAGGGTTCTATTCTCCGGAGAGTCTAGATTCAAGTGAACATTGTTGTTTTAGTCACCCTATCAATGCAGCACATCCTGAATTCAAAGGCATCGGGTACAAGTTTCCTTTGCTGTTCCGTAGATCTTAACTTTAAAATCATTAAATGAAACAAGGAGCGGCAATCGAGCTGTTTAAAGATATCAGCATACAGTTTGACTCTGGGTCCAGTCGAATTGTATCGATAAGCTAAAAATCATTTGTCCAAATTGACCTACATTCAGAGTGTATTGTTGTCTTCTTTAAACAGCTCCGACATTACACAGTTCATAGCTTTAACCCTTTATACGGCACTCATTCAAGTAGTTAAAAATGTAAAATTTTAACCCCAGCATGTTATTGTGGTATATAACCAAAGTGTATTATTGTTAAAAAAAAAAGTAACAAATTCTAAAATATTTATTTATATTCATGCAGAAAATCTGAGAAAACAAAGTGATCAAATATGGACGTTGGCCTTAAGAAATCCCAAAATAAAACGCATGAACAAGTAAAACAAACATTATTTTTGAACAGTATAAATAATACATTAAGACATTTTAGAATAATCTAACTACTTTTAGAACATTATATCACTGTTAAAAAATACAGAATATATCACAATTGTTAAACAATAACATATATTTTTATAAAAACAGATAACTGTAGAATATTTTTGAAAAGTTGTTGATCAATAGATAAACGTTCTTATCAAATATAGATTATTAAAATATTTTAGAACATTTAACATTTGAAGATCCGCGTCCATGTCATCTTCCTCCTGTCCATCATCATCCCTGATGGCGAGATAGGTTGGTGCTATAACTGCCCTCCTCCATTTTCCAGAGAAATCTTAGCTTAAAACTGCAAAATATATTCAATATCATCATTGTTATTATTAATGTTAGCATGAATATTAAGATTATGTCTACAAACAACAGATGTTACCTAAAAATGTTCATACTTTGTTTTCCTTGTTCAGGGCATATGCTCAAATATGGCAGATTTAATTTTCATGTTAAGATTTCACCAATTTCATTGAGTTTACAACACATGTATCCTTATACAGCACAACTAGTCTACCTTGTGAAGGGAGAGTTTCATAAAATTAGCATTGTTAGTTTTAGAGATCTGACCATAAACATGAGAGGAAACGAGCAGTTTTCTACTTTGGAATGTTCTTCCTTTATCCTTATGTAGCATTTACAGTCTGGACACTTAAAAAGAAAAAAAAACAGTTAAAGACCCTTTTATTTAAATCTGCTTTTACAAAAAATCGTTTATTTTCTTAAATTTAACTCAAATGTGTAATCTTTCACCTGTTTATGAAATTTTATATTTTTATGACTTTATATTTTCTTATGTTAATCTACTTTGTTTTGAGACGTTTTGTTTGTTTTGATCTATGTGAAGCGCTTTGTGATTCTGTGATAAGTGCTATAGAAATAAAATGTACTTACAATTATTTGTAACCCTAACACAAAAATACACTTCTGAATTGCTTAAAGGAGACAAATTATGACTTAGTTTTTCTCATGTTACAATAATCAATACAAAGCATGTTTATGAATGTCTGTGCATACAATACCCTCATATTTTATCCGTTTTATTTTTGACAGTTTCATGACCTTCCAGAATGAGCCAGTCGAGGGCTCTGTCACTTTAATCCATTGGGCGCCAGAGTTTTGTCAAGAAAATATTCAATTTTGACCTGACTGTTTCAAAAGGTTGTAGCTTGGAAATGGTTAGAGATGAAGGCAAACTGTAAATGAGAAAAATCTTTAGTAGGACCCAAAATTTTTGCTGGGATCAAATTCACTCATCTAATCTGCATATTATGATGTCACCATATTTTGACTTTTGCAATTAAAGGGTTAAGAAAACAAGCTGGAGCTGGCCACACCCACCCATGCCCCACTCAGGCTGTTTTAAGCTGAGAAGCTCACATATGCAGGAGGGGCTTGACGTAGAGCTGCTGCTCCTCCTGCAGCAGCTGTTCTCCTGCAGGTTAGAGTGAGTTATCTGGTAGTTTTCCAGTTTTTTTATATGTCACACACTGGGACTTTTTGACGTAGCTTGATTTAGGCACATGAGTCCTAAAACCAAACAGTGACCAATAACAGATGGAAGTTTTTACAGAAGCAGTAGAGGTGCATGTGGCATTTGAATGTTGTGCAACATAGCCCCTTTTCACCTTCCTCTGCTCTTGTGGTTTATTGGCATTATTAATAGATTAGAAATTGTCATTTCATTTAGATGTCAACACTCTGCAGTGTGCATTTAGGAAGTTCTGATACAGGTGACAAGAAACCTGCACTAATGCAAACTTGCATGAGTGCTCATAAATACTCCACAGAACCACAACTAAAAGAAAAAAGAAGAACTTCTCTAACCATATATCTCAATTTGTTAAATGTTTCTACTTGTTCCTTATTTTACTCTCATCTCAGTTAAGAGGGCCACACAGGTGAGTGAGATAAGAAGAACCGAGAAACAGAGAAAGCACCAATTAGAAAAGGACAAGAAAGGATAGTCCATGGTGATCACAAGCTAAACGTTAGCAGCCTGCATTTCTCATTAGTTCAGTAAGTTACTTCAGTGGCTGTACCAGGTTTTAATTAGGTGACATCAAAAGAGGAGTACATCAGTTTGTAATGAAAAACAAAACTGTATTCATGAGAGTACAACTAATGTGACTATGTCAAAAACTGTTGGCAATAATAGGCAGGGACATTTTTTTCTGTTGTTACAAACAACTTTGTGTAATAGCTGTTTATCTTGTGCAAGCATCCCTTGCAAGTGAAGTTGCAATGACACAAGTCAGTCCTAAATCTGATCAGATTAAGTTTGTCCCCTGATGCAGAAACAACAGGAAGGTGGAGACAGAAGCAGTAAAATATAATCCTCCTTTGCTGTCTGGTGAAAGGAGAACACAAGTTGCATTACCACCAAAATGGATTTAATCTATTAAAAACAGTTCAAACTTAATATTTGCAGCATCTATCACAGGGAGCACATTAAAAGAAAAGCAGTATTGTTTGTGTGTGTGTGTGTGTGTGTGTGTGTGTGTGTGTGTGTGTGTGTGTGTGTGTGTGTGTGTGTGTGTGTGTGTGTGTGTGTGTGTGTGTGTGTGTGTGTTAGCATTGTTTTGTCCTCTCCTTACAACCAGTGTTCAGTAAATGTATTAACAAATAACGCAACTGGAACTCATACATTCAGCCTGGTCTCTGGCAGAGCTCACAGCGACCCTGATATTTTAGATTTGAAATAACATATTTTCTTGCTCTGTGAATAAAAGCTGCTTTGCTTCATTCTGTAAGGAACACAGTGACTGAAATTCTACAAACAAACTGAGCATGAAAGCCCTAGATCTGAAGATGTCTGAGAATAGAGAGCTTACAGGCTACCCCTGTTCAATAAAAGGAAATTTTCCCCTGGAACATAATGCAGAAGTTTACCTGGTGTGTTGGAAGGCGTTCTCTCCAATAGAACTCTCCAATGTGATATGTTTCAACAGACACACGGGGTTAGGCCTTGGGAAGTGACTCATTCTTGTCTCTTAGAGGGAGCCCAGCTCTAAACTTGCTTATTACGTTACGATGTGTGTTTCCACCTCACAGGACCGGGCTGTGATTAGTCTTGCAAGTGAAGGAGTGTGAGACCCTGCTGTAGACCCTGGAGCAAGTCAATATAACATACAAACAACAGGTCTGCTCTGTGATTATGGTTTACTTCACTTTCGGAACGTGCACTATCAAATCCTGAGGAAATGCTTTAGCAATCATTCTCAGCTAAACTCTCACAACTGTGGTGGTGCGTGTTGTAGAGGTCAGCCTACAAATCTGGTACGTTTTAGTTTGTAGAAGGGCTGACAGAGAAGTATTCAGCTGCTACAGGCAGTTCACTGTATGAGGATGTCTGTGAGCTTTCAAATGGATTTTTTAACTGAAAGGAATTTTTCACAACAAATAAAACTATGAATTTGCTGAGACACCCTTCACACTGAATCAAAACCCTGCTACACTCGCCATGACCTGCATGGTCAGAACCGCTAGCAGGTTGTGATTGGACTGCTCCAAATTTAGTGAAAACTACTTCAGTCTTCTCGTTCTTAGTACTCATTAAAGTTCTTTGTGATATTTTCCACATCCCCTTGACCAGAGGTGGGCAATAAAGCTCATGTAGCGCTACTGTTCAGCACATTTTAAACATTTCCTTACAGCACTCTAGACTCAGTCAGTTAAAGGGGACATACTGTATAATGCAAAAGTCACCTTTTACATCTGTTTGTGTTGCTATGTGGGTCTCTGCCTCTACAAACACTCAAAATGTTGAAAAAAAATCACCAATTTGTTTGGTTTTAGTCAGGTCCATAAATATTGGGATATCGACACAATGCTAACATTTTTGGCTCTATACACCACCACAATGGATGTCAAATGAAACTAACAAGATGTGCTTTAATTGCAGACTGTCAGCTTTTATTTGAGGGTATTTACATCCAAATCAGGTGAACGGTGTAGGAATTACAATAGTTTGCATATGTGCCTCCTACTTGTTAAGGGACCAAAAGTAATGGGACAATTGGCTTCTCAGCTGTTCCATGGCCAGGTGTGTGTTATTCCCTCATTATCCCAATTACAATGAGCAGATAAAAGGCCCAGAGTTCATTTCAAGTGTGCTATTTGCATTTGCAATCTGTTATCACGGTCAGACCTAGTGACGATCAGCCGGATCGAACAACAGCCAAACACAGAGAAAGATTTAAAGAGTTTATTAAAGGACTTGTTAAAGCAATCTGGACCAGCTGGAGTCAGTTCCGGGTGGCGTGGCCTGGGAGACAGAAAACAGTCAGCGAGGGAGATAATTCAGGTGTCTTAATCTGAGGAGTGACTGACCTTCTGAAAACAGCAGAGGTGCTCAGCGGTGAGAAATGCTGATGAAGGTGAGTGCTCAGATTCAGGTTGGAGCTGAGGCAATTGACGGGTTCCGTGGTCAGACAGAGTGAGATCAGGCAGACGGGCTCCGTGGTCAGGCAGGCAGAGGTCAACAATAAACAGGCAGGCAGGCAGGTTCCATGGTCAGGCAGGCAGGGGTTAGTGATAAACAGGCAGGCAGACAGGTTCAAACGCTCGAAGGACTGTGACAGGGCAGCAGACGATCTCGCACTGAGCAGCAGGAGCCAGGTGCTTAAATAGGGAGCAGCACAGGTGGAATTAATCAGCTATATGACTGCTGCTGCAGGGAGACAGGAAAACACAGAGGTCAGGGCATGATCATGACATGCCCCCATACCCCCCACCCCGCCCCCTTCAACGGGTGGCTCCAGACAACCGTCCGGGCTGATTGGGGTGAAGACGATGAAACTCCCTGATCAAGGCAACCAATGATCCTGGGAGCCAGCTTCTTGTTGACCCCCTTGAGGGGCAGGTCCTTGGCGGCCAGCCAAACCTTTTGCCCCACCAGGTATCTGGGACCCTGGGTATGTTGGCGGTTGGCATTATGGATGTAGGTGGCCAAGGTTTTACAGAGAGCCACCCTAGCCTGTCGCCAAACTCTCAGGCAACGTTGTGCTGAGACATGAGCCGCAGGGACCTGGGCCTCCCTCTGATGAAGCAAGAAGACAGGAAGTTGAAAGCCATAGACCACATGGAAAGGGGACATACCCATGCCACTGGATGGCAACCCGTTGATGGCAAGTTCCACCCAGGGTAAGTTCTGTGACCATCTGTGAAGATCATCCATGCAGAGGATTCTTAACTTGGTCTCCACCTCCTGGTTCATGCGTTCGGTCTGACCATATGTCTGGGGATGAAATCCTGAGGACAAGCTGACATCAATGCCCAATAGCGCACAGTACTCCCTCCAGAACCTGGAGACAAACTGTGGCCCCCTGTCTGACACAATATTGCTGGGCAAGCCGTGTAGTCGGAAAACCTCTCGTGACATAACCTCTGCCAACCTAGAGGCGGTGGGTAGTCTGGCAAGTGGAACCAAAAGAACCATCTTGGAAAATCAATCAACTGTGGTAAGACGGTGTTACCTTGAGATTCTGGTAGCCCCGTGACGAAATCAATCGAGATATGAGACCAGGGTCTTCGGGGAATAAGGAGTGGATGGAGCAGTCCTGCCAGACGTCTGCGAGAGACCTTGACTCGGGCACATATTCAGCCAAATGCTTCAGAACTCATTGGACGGCGCTTCACAGTGCAGATGGACAATGACCCAAAGCATACTGCAAAAGCAACCAAAGAGTTTTTGAAGGGAAAGAAGTGGACTGTTTTGCAATGGTCAAGTCAATCACCTGACCTGAATCCGATTGAGCATGCATTTCACTTGCTGAAGACAAAAATGAAGGGAAAATGCCCCAGTAACAAGCAGGAACTGAAGACTGTTGCAGTAGAGGCCTGGCAGAACATAACCAGGGATGAAACCCAACAGCTGGTGATGTCTATGTATTCCAGACTTCAGGCTGTTATTGGCTGCAAAGGATTTGCAACCAAGTATTGAAATGAATAAGTTTGATGTATGGTTCTTATTCTGTCCCGTTACTTTTGGTCCCTTAACAAGTGGGAGGCACATATGCAAACTGTTGTAATTCCTACACCACTCACCTGATTTGGATGCAAATACCCTCAAATAAAAGCTGACAATCTGCAGTTAAAGCACATCTTGTTCGTTTCATTTGATATCCATTGTGGTGGTGTATAGAGCCAAAAATGTTAGCATTGTGTCAATGTCCCAATATTTATGGACCTGACTGTAAATCTAAAACGAGCTATATCAAAATGTCATTAACATAGAACTGACACTGGAGGAGCAGCAGCTCTACTCCAAGCCCCTATCAGTAATCTGAGCTCCTCAGCTTGTAAAAGCCTGCTCTTTTTGAAAAAGGCATAACATATCTCCTTTAAATAACCTAAGCACATCAGTATGTTCTGCAAACGTCTATTATGATCAGATTATTTCACTCAACTGTGTTGAAGCTAAGGAAACATGTAGGATAGTTGTCATTTAGGGCTAAAACTGCAGACATCTGCCCTAGATGCTCTCCTGCACCATCATCTGGGCTTATAGCAAGTTCCCATGACAATCACATCATGATCATCTTTGTTACTTTTGTACTGTTTGTTTTTCTGATTTTGTTTTCTTTAGTTCTTCTAGACTCCGTCACTGTAACCTGACAAAGACGGCAGTGATGTCGAACGAACACCATGATCAGACCGGCTTAGGGCCCAATCTTGGCAGGACTCGCTCAGGCTAAGCAAGTATGCAGACATTCATGTTCTATGAGTGCAGTGTGGTGGTGTGGGGTTTTAGTCTGTAGGTAAGATTCCAGTGAAGAAAACGAGACCCACCATTGTCTAGCTGTTTTTAACTGTCCACAGTGGAAGGGACATGAGCTCATCATTTTGAAAACAACAAAAAGTAAAACAAAGATTACTTAAAAACTGTCGTAAAGTACACAAAGTAAAATAGGACAAAAGATTTTGAAACTAAAAAAAGAACTAAAGAAAGCAATGATGTGATGTATGTCTAAAGGTCGGCGTGTCTTTGGATCAACATGTTGCAGTCCGTCTTTATTCTGACTCATCATTTGGAATGAAGAGTGACTCAAAGTCTCAACAGAATTAATTCAGTTTTAAAGCAATTTTCAAGTCTCTTTAAATCAAATATCTCCAAAACACACTGGGCTTCTGACTTAGAGCTACAAGGACGTCGTAGGAGCAGAGTTTAAAACGATGCATTTTTTATCAAAAGACTTTATCAAAACACTGGAAATGTTCCACCCAGCAACCTCTGCATGCAGCACATGTTGGACTGTAAACAGTATTTGAAATGGATGTGGTTCTGCAGTAGCAATAACCTTTAAAACTTACTCAAACTAACATTCCTGCTACTCAGTGTGCCCCACTCTTACTTTCACGGCTCCGATAAGACAGTTGTATGAGAATCTGGATGGGATACACTTGCTGTCTTCGTTGGTATCTTGTAGGAACCCATGTACTGCACCAGAATTTAAATCAGTTCATGAATATGGAACGGTCCAGTTGGAATTTCCGTACGGTAAAGCAGCTTGTCACTCAGAACGTCAGCATCAACTTTGCCCTCACAAGCCTGAAATACAAAATTCAGAGACTATGATAAATCTGGCAGGCCCGGCTCCCTGACAGGAATGTGGGGCTCCAGAAGAATGACCTGCTAACTGTGTACTGCATGTATAGGGGGTTCTGATCCACTGCTCCTCAGACAGAAGACAGAGACACACTCAGACAAGGGAATTGGGAGGGTCTACATGCGAATACAACAAACCAAGCATGCGTTCAACTGCATCCCTTGGGTTGGAAGCTTGTCAATGGGCTTGTTTTCCACCCTTCAGGACTGTAGTTTACTTTTCAAGATTAGACAGGGATAAAATGAAGCACAAACATGTTCTTTTTGGTTTAGTTTGGTTTAAGAAACCAAGCTTTTTGATTTAAGCAAACGGCATTGTTAAGAACAGAAATGACTCACTAGCCATCACAATGTCTGTCATGTCACGGAGTAACTGATCCGCTTCTCTCGCATGAGGTGATTCTGCTTTAACGTGATAAACCGTGACACGATCTCACAAAATGAAACTGCAGTGCTTCCTTCCCTTCAACTAATTCAGATTATTGTATTCCTGGTTTAGAATGCCATAGTGGTTTCTCGTGTCAGTAAGATTACAATATGTAGCTGATCCTGGCTGATCCAGAAATCCTAATCCCAAAGCTCCAAGAATACCCAGTTTCTAACACCCCCAATCTTCTTAGAAGTAATTGTGCACGTGTGTGTGTGCGTGTGTGTGTGTGTGTGTGAGGGGAGGGTATCTGTACCCCAATAATTACACTCATTCCACATACTATGAACTCACTCTGACCTGTTTTTGTTGGGGGAATCGAGGCTGGAGGTTGTTCTTGGGATATATCCAATCCAATTGAGTGGATGAGAAGTGACAGAGGCATAAAAGCCCAGAGAGCCATGCTGCAGATTCTGAACACGTAATTAGACCTGTCCCAGGAGGACACGCGGTGAGTCTGCTTATTCCAGACTATACATTAGCAGTGACATCCTTTCCTCAAGTAGACAGCACAAAAAATTAACATCAGTTTAGAGCAGCTGGAAAAAAGAGACAATAATTACCTCTCATTTGCATAAAATGCATTTTTTACGGTCATAAACTGGAGAAAAGTAGCCGTGAGTGATTTTGCTTTATGTTTTATTTTATTTTTTTTCCAGGCATTTCTTCAAAAAGTTAGAGAACGTGACTGTGCTTCCATCGGGGTATGTGAGGAGCATAACATTGATTAGCTGAATGAAATTAAATCACGGCCACAGGTTTGACAGCAAGCTTACCTCAGAGATACGGCTCCTTCTAAAAAGCAATCAAACCTTAATTGTTCCACTCCATGAACACTTAACAAAAAAAGGAGAAGCAGATTAGCTTGGCAGCAAAAATGATTATGTTTTCATTAATTTTCTCTTATAAAACTACCTGCTTAATTAAAACAACCGGGTTTCTTTGACAGTCGGCCTTTCTAACAATTGTTTATTCCCCTCCCTGTTTGTTTATGCTCACTGTACATTTTTTTCCATAGCAAGTTCCTTTTGGATTTTAATAAGGTGGTAGTTAGTGCAAGACTGAAAGCACATCGTAATCTGTTTAGCCTGCACAGTGATCAGAAGCCCGTTTCTTTCCTACAGCTGTGGCTTTGGTCAAGCAAGGGAGGCGTCTATCTGCTGCAGATTATCCTTTACCCTTGAGTGGGATTCTTCACTGGAGGGATTCAAAGACGAGACGTGAAGGACACAGATTTCCATCTCGTTGTTCGTTCTCCTCTGCCCCCTCTCCTGCACACTTTCCCTCACTTTTGTCTGACTTTATCTTAAATGTTTACTAAAGCACTGCTTTCATTCAACCCACACTAGGTGATATTTCATGTTTTAAAAAAAAAGTGCATTTCTTAATAACAGACATTAACAGGTTATTGAAAAATCACCTCTCGTAGGCTTGCACTGTATATAAAGTATGTTGCCTAAACCAAAGAGCACTAAATGCTTGATCCATATCTCATTTGCATATCCTGTTGGGTTTGTGCCATTGAGAAATCTGGGCTGCCTGCCAATTCCCAGCAAGCAGAAATGTGTTTTACTGGGAATAGAGGTGTAAGCAAATAAAGGGTATCAATATGAGAAGTGAGAGATGGTGTGGGTTTTCAGAAAAAGCTCACTGAAGGTCCCGTGGCAACTTCTGTACTGGCACAGTCTTCAAAAAGAGGCATGCTGTTCTGCAAAGCAGCCTTCTCCTTTTTAAACTTTTGTTTTGTTGCTGCTTGCTGTAGAATTCATAACAAGCCTTCACATTTGAAGCATTCCAGTAAAGGTACCTATATGACTAGACATTAATCATATATATGTATACCATATTTTCCGGACTACATGCCGCAACTTTTTTTTCCCCACGCTTTTACCATGTGGCTTATAATGAGGTGCGGCTTTACTGAAGATTTTCCTTCACCTGCCAGGGGGCGCTTTAGCAGAAAGTGAAGCAGGTGGAAGTCAAAAGTGGAAATCGAAGAAAGTGCTCATTTTAATGTAGCACATGCAAGCAGCTGGCACGACAAAGAATTTTTTTCAAATCCATACCCCGTCATCATGGAAACTACACGTTCAAGGGCGGAAATCCCATTTCAGTTTTGGGGGGGACAATAAACAGTAAAACTTCAGAGAGTAATTTTTGAGGGAGACATGAAAAAAAAGCTCTCTACATACAACACTGTATGTCCTTATAAGAGACTGAACTGAGACTCTGTGCCTGTGTCTGACAGGCTCTGGCTGCCTGTGCTCAAGTGACTGGACTTTGCCTAATGAAACCGTTTAGAAACAATTTCATAGGCATTTCATTTCTTTCTTATAGATGTCTTTATCAAAATGCAAGTTTCTACTTCCTTGACGTTCTGGAGCATTAAAAAACGACCTGATGTCGGCCGTTTTTCGTTTCTCTGCCATTTCAACTGACCTGCTGCTGACAGTTGGACAGCAACACACACACAGATGGGATATTGTCATTAGAACGGAGCTGGAGGATATTGATCAACAATAATATCTTGCCAATTTTGTACATCTCCATAAGCATCCTTTCTTTTTGTTTTCATTTCAATAACAAGACTGTGGCCTAAAACGGAATAAGCAATTCAGAATAAAGATTTAAAAGTAGATTGTTAATAGATGAAGCAACATGTCCTGAAATGACATGGCTATTAGCTGACCAACAGCTACATGTGTGGACGGATGCAAAGCATTAATTTTAAGTACTAAAACATATCTAACTTTTTCACAACAAAGTGAGAGAACATAAATGTCAAATTAAATTTTATTAAATCACATAACATGAAAGCTACTAAAATCCAAATAGTTCCATATTGATTTTAATATATTTGAAATGTTCCTTCTAAATATGGCTAGAAAAAATAAACTTCAAATCAGCTTTCACAAGTCAAGTATCAAAATGACTGAAATCTCTTTAATAAATCTTATAAATGTTTGTAGGCTATCAGAGAATTACTCTGTAATATTTAATAACTTTATCTAAGTCCTACTGAACGAAAAGATACACAAAATCTAAAAATATATTCTTGAAATATTTGTTTCATTTTAATAATAAAAATTAAAAACATTTACTTTACAAATACACTAAACATATACATACTTCGTCTTCGTCTTCCTCTGCTTATCCGGGTCTGGGTCGCGGGGGCAGCATCCCAACTAGGGAGCTCCAGGCCATCCTCTCCCCGGCCTTGTCCACCAGCTCCTCCGGCAGGACCCCAAGGCGTTCCCGGACCAGATTGGAGATGTAACCTCTCCAACGTGTCCTGGGCCGACCCGGGGGCCTTCTGCCGGCAGGACATGCCCGAAACACCTCCCCGGGGAGGCGTCCAGGAGGCATCCTGACCAGATGCCCAAACCACCTCAACTGGCTCCTTTCGATCCGGAGGAGCAGCGGTTCTACTCCGAGTACATACTCTATAGTTTATCTTTCAGTTTAATCGATCTCTCACTTTTCTCAGTTTTCATCGTGTTTTTGGGTCTGTGTGGCCAACGGGATCTTTGGCTCTGTGTTTTACACTGAGAGCTTTGAGCAACGTGCCTCCACCACACATTTGCTGCAAACAGTTCATCCCTAAGCTGCACGGTGCACCAGCACTTTGACATATTGTAAACAGCTGCAGAGCCTGGGGAAGACGGGATGAGAGTGGTTAAACGCTGTGGTTTTCCATACATCGGACCAGTTAGTTTTGATTCTACCATATTCATCTGCTAAATAGGATGAAACGCGGACATTTTCATCGATCTATAAATGCTCCGCAGATTCCAGGGGCAGACCGTGAAAGCATACGTGTCCGGAAAAAGGAACTTTTGATCACCTTAGTGAATGGAATAATAATAGCGGAATAATCCTGGAATGACCAGAGAACATGAAGTGACAAATTTTTTTTAATGTGGTGGTGGTGGTCTGTCATAAAGGGATCTCTGACCGGTGATCAAAATCTAAAGATAATCGGTGTCTATGTTTGACATTTATGACCACATTTGACATACATATTTAAGTTTGTAGAACAAGCGTGTGATAATTGACTTACTGCTGGAAACCGCTGGCTTTTTGATTCCCGACTCCTGTGAGCCTGCGGGCTGCGGTGAAGCTGTGAGCGGGGCAGAGCCGGCAGCCCCGCCCGTTGGAAACAGCGCGTGTGGACCGACCGTACCAACTTGAGGAATTTGGGGGGTGGACTATAATTTCTCAACAATTAAAAACACATTGTTTTGTATTTGAAGACTAACTTTTACGTTGTAGTTTTAGAAGACAATACAGGTTTACTGAAAGCATTTATACATTTACAATAACTTTTGTGTGTGTGTGTGTGGGGGGGGGGGGGGGGGGCAGCTTTGTGTGAGGGGTCCCCCCTGGGATCTCCGCCTATGTATGAGTTCATCTGATGCCACATTTAAGTTGAAGGCCATCGATCTGGCAGTAAAGGAGGGAAACAGTGCTGCTGCACGTAAGCTTGGCTTGAATGAATCCATGGTTCGGCGCGGGAGAAGGCAGCGGGAAGAACTCATTCAAGCCAGCTTCACCAGGGGATGATGACAGCAATACGGACAGTGACAAAGTTTAAAGATTTATCACTAAAAAATTAAAACTAGACTAACTTTAAACACTAAATGTATGGTGTAACTAAGGTGAAGTGAGATGGAGAATGGTGTAGTGTGGAATGTTTTTCAGAACCAGCAAATCCGGAGAAACGATTAGTACTGTTGGGAGCGAAGATGATGTTTCACACTAAGCTTTTGTTTTGGAGATTCATAACACACATTGAGATGCCATTCTGCCAGCCTATGTACCCTTTGCGGAAGTCCCCGTTAGATCAGGAATGTCGAGGTCAAGCTTGACCCTCTCTGGAACCGAAGCCGGTAGGAAAAGCAGCAGTTGCCGACTCAAACCAGTCTTGAGATACTTCCGAGTCACGACAGTTTTATTGGCATCTAACAAGACCCAAAACAGGGTCATGATGGTTCAGCTTTTATTCTGAAAGGAACCGTTGCAGCAGGTGGAACTGCAACAAATGTTATCCAGCTTGTTGTTATGTTCTTTCGGCTGAAGAGGAAAGTTACGGATTGGCCACTCCGACAACTTCTCTAGAAAGCTTTGAACTGGAGTTAAAGATGACGTGGGTGGAGCTTTATAATTTGGATGTTTTGATTTACGGTCGAATCAAAAAGGGACAGCTTTACCTAGGGATGGGTACCTTTGACATCTGAATCGATCCGGTACTAATTCCCGGTACCTACGAGTCGATACCGGTACTTAACGGTACCAATTTTCGATACTTTTGAGTGTTTATTATTTTAATTCTCTTTTATAATAAAATATATATTTTTCTCAATATATAACCATATTTGATAAATATCACGATAAATAACATACAACTTTTTGTATTTTAGCATCGTCCTTGTAGTTTTATAAGCTGATAATTAAACTGAAGCAAACATCTTTACTGTGAACTAAATTTACTGTGTATCTTCATTCCTTTTACCATCCTTTTTCATTTGATTTTTCCTACTGGGAAGCTAGAATTTCCGAGGAGAAAGCGAACGCACCATTAGCTGATAACAATGGTGGCAATGGAAGCTAACATATCAAGCTAACGTTATCTTTAACAGTTTATTTAGCTGCTGGAGCAGATTAAAACGATGATGCCTCACACTTAGATCGTTGTCACTGGTTTTACCTTCACCCAATCACCCGTCGCATTTAGTAAAGTAAAGCCAAACTTTAGAGCGCGTTCATGTTCATCTAGTCGGAAATTCGGAGTTCCGAGGAGAAAGCGAATGCACCATTAGCGAAACGGAAGCTAACATATCAAGGTAACGTTATCTTAAACATTTTATTTACCTACCGGAGAAGATTAAGATGAGGATGTCTCACTTAGATCGTTGTCTGTCGCTGGTTTCACCCAGTTACCCATCACATTTAGTGAAGTGGACCCAAGTTTTAGCGTGCGTTCTTTCTACCCATGCTGCTCTGTTTACAACTCGCTCGCAGGGACCGGCGACATAACGCTCTTGCGCATGCGCTACTGTCTTGGCAAGTTCTCGTTATGAAGGACGGGTACCGAAACGAGGCACCGTTTGAAATGACGTGAATCGGTGCTCGGTCGGTACTATGGAATTCGGTCGGTACCTTAAAAAGTACGGAATTCGGTACTCATCCCTAGCTTTACCAAGCACCACCAAAACCACGCCTCCGTCAGATCTGGAAGATTCTGATTGGATCATAAAAAGGAAACGTGTCGTGTGACTTTTTAAGCATTACATGTAATCTGTCTCTAGTGGAAACATTTAAAGTTATATTACTTATTATATTCTATAGTATTATAATATCAAGTAATTAATATTTTCATTTCACATATTGGATCACATTTTATTATTGGCTAACACTTTGTTTGATCAGCTTTATTAAAAATAGAGTTCTTCTGATTTATTCAAAGAAAGAGTCCTTTGTCTTCATTCTTCTCTTGAGCTGGAAAGGAAGAGACAGTTTAGAAGCAGAGCATGAGACCTTGAGCAATATCTGATGCAAATTAGTTCTTGCAGAGTAGAGGGGGTAAATTACTTTTAGGTGGAAAACGGTCATTTCATTGTGTCTCACACACACACACACACACACACACACACACACACACACACACACACACACACACACACATAGGTGTCTCCTACACCTATCTTTTGCATTAGCTTCTGATAGAAAATAGACGTTGAAAAGCTAGGATTTGAAATCCCTGACAGTATGACATCACACTTTCACTTAACAGTCATGGTCTCATCCATCTTTAATCGTGACGGGGAAAGCTCTTGTTGGTTTAGTATCCAGGATAAAGCAGAGAATGTGTTGATGAGTAGAAGCTAACCGTTAGCATTAGCAACTCCAACACATGGCAAAACTCCTCCAGGCTTGTGTTGTTTGCGGAAATAAAACATCAATGTTGCAAAGTAAAGAGGTAGAGTTACATTGCTGTTAGCCAATCAAAGGTGAGTTGTCCAAATATCAGGAAGTAAGACTCCAATAGCTGCCGTCTGAAGCTCTCCACTGATCCGACAATCTTTTAGATCCTGAAACAGGCCCACCGGTCCTTTGTGTACCCAGCGTACAACTTACAAGGCAATCATTCATACTTGAGACCGCTGCAAATGTATTGATTAAACAAGTGAACTACACCTTTAATATTTTTCTTCAGTAAACCTAAATGCAGGCCGAAGATAGGATTACACCTGTATAAGTATAATCATAAAGAGTGTGTAAACAGCAGCCATTACTTTTACTGCCTTTTTTACACAATTGTAAAAAGACAATAATCCAAAAGGCTTTAGAAACCCATTTTGTCCTCAGAGGGATACCAGAATTCAAATCCACATTTACCTTGGTGATTATGCATTTAAACAGGTAGTGGTGTCTGATTTAGGATACTAGAATGTCTTAGCCCTCTCTGACCTGCTTTCCTGTATAAATTAGTCATTCTGCACTGATAAATGGTTAGTTCTGAGAAAAGCTGCACTTACACATTAGAGGAGCTGCAGCACACTTAGACTGTCACGTTGAGAGCAGGAGGGGGTTAGGACGTTGCACACGTTCCGTTGCTGTTTCTCACCAGTTTCAGCTGATGAAGGGCTCTAGTTTCGTTGCGCCGTTCGTGTCAGTGAACAGGGTAGGGTCGGGGAAGGGGGCGGGGCCAAGCAAAGCTTGAGGGAAACCCTGCTTAAGGGTATAGAGCTGGTCCAGTGTTGTTCCACAGCCAGGACGAAAACCAAATTATTTCCCCTGAATCCAAGGTTTGACTCTTCGACGGACCTTCCTCTCCTCCACTGAATAGACTTCACCAGGGAGACTCAGCCTAAGGTATCCTGGTACCCACCAGGATAAAGTAACACAATAGTTACTTTTCCTGGTAATTAGTTACTTTTATAAAATAGTAACTTAGCAACTAACTCAGTTACTTTTTGGAATTAGTGATTAGTAACCATAACAATTTACTTTTATAAGTAACTTTCCCAAAACTGCTCTAAATGCACCACACATAGTATGAATATCTGAAAAAATGACCTAACAGTAATGGGGCATTACTGTATGCTTCATGATATATCTTTCATAAACATATTTGTCACCTACAGGTGGTTTCTTAACGTCAATCTCAGGCATCAAACTCGATTGTCTTGCTATCCTCTACACAGAAAACAACTAAGGTGTGCACAGAAGCAAACTCTACTCAAAATGTGAGTCCCTTTCCTGTGAAAGAGAACCATCTCTCTGGTCTTTGGTTGAGATTTCTCACTACAACATATCTGAGTAAACAGAGAAAAACATAGTCAGTGCTAGGGATGGGTACCGAATTCGGTACTTTTTAAGGTACCGACCGAATTCCATAGGACCGACCGAGCACCGATTCACGTCATTTCAAACGGTGCCTCGTTTCGGTACCCGTCCATCCTAACAAGAACTTGCCAAGACAGCTGCGCATGCGCAGGAGCGTTTTGTCGTCGCTTGCTGTGAACCAGTTGTAAACAGAGCAGCATGGTAGAAAGAACGCACGCTAAAGCTTGGGTCCACTTCACTAAATGTGATGGGTAACTGGATGAGGAAACCAGCGACAACGATCTAAGTGAGACATCCTCATCTTAATCTGCTCCGGTAGGTAAATATAATTAGCTTGATATATTAGCTTCCATTTCGCTAATGGTGCGTTCGCTTTCTCCTCTGAACTCCGAATTTCCGACTAGAACAACATGAACGCGCTCTAAAGTTTGGCTTCAGTTTACTAAATGTGATGGGTGAAGACGAAACCAGTGACAATCTAAGTGTGAGGCATCATCGTTTTAATCTGCTCCAGCAGCTAAATAAACTGTTTAAGAGATCGTTAGCTTGGTATGTTAGCTTCCATTGCCACCATTGTTATCAGCTAATGGTGCGTTCGCTTTCTCCTCGGAAATTCTAACTTCCCAGTAGGAAAAATCAAATGAAAAAAGATGGCAAAAGGAATGAAGATACACAGTAAATTTAGTTCACAGTAAAGATGTTTGCTTCAGTTTAATTATCAGCTTATAAAACTACAAGGACGATGTAAAATTACAAACAGTTATATGTTTTTTATCGAGATATTTATCAAATATTGTTATATATTGAGAAAAATATATATTTAATTATAAAAGAGAATTAAAATAATAAACACTCAAAAGTATCGAAAATTGGTACCGTTAAGTACCGGTATCGATTCGTAGGTACCGGTAATTATTACCGGATCGATTCAAATGTCAAAGGTGCCCATCCCTAGTCAGTGCTGATACTGAGTTTGCTGATAGCAGTTTAAAAAACTGGTGATATTTTTAGCTGTATTTTCTTAAAGGAAAGGCATCAAAAAAAGTATAGGCAACATGATGCTTATGCAGACTGTGCTGTACACAGCAGGGAGCTGAAGATGCAAGACTTAGTTAAAAAAGAAGAAGTAACAGCCATGTGTGCACTCTCACAAGACTACAGCTTGCTTCTGAAGCCATTTTAATGTGCGTCAATCTGTGAAATCTCCAAAAAGTTCATCTCACCGAGCTAAGAAGATGAATAAATGATTGTGTCTGACAGAGCAGTCATAGTTGAGATCAAAGGAGAAGGAGATAATTAACAGCAGACTAATTGGTAACCACCCTGAGTTTTCATTAGATATGAAAACGAGTGCAGCTTTTCTGGGTATTAATTGGAGGAGAATGTGCACAAAATATGTTTGGGTGAGACATTTTAACTAGTAGATGGCTCAATGCAACCACACTTTACTGCAAAGTAATCAACATTAATGAAAAAAAATACTTCAAGTAAAATGAAAAAGCTCAAAGATTAGTTTCAAATTGACATAAACAAATTTACATTCCTCGTTATTGTTTTCGTCAAAATGTATTCTCATAATTATTATTGTCCTGCTTTAGTTTTATAAAACAGTTTTAAATAAAAATGTCCAGTGTAGGCAGCGGGTAGTCTCATGTCTCACATTCCCAGGCAGGATGTTTCTAGCCTACAGAGTGTCAAAACTTTCATATACAGTCTGGTAAATCATCATGAAATTTTAATGAGAAATCTTGTAAAATGCAAATGGGCAAATGTTAATGGCTCACATGGCAGTGTGAGCCATAATTATGGGTTTACATTTCAGGGTTGCACCACACGCACCACCTTTTATTTGAGCAGAAGTTTCATCCCACCTTTCTCCTGTCTGGCAGGTTTCCACGCCATTGCCAACAGAAAGGCAGATTAATAACGAATATGACCCTTGACAAAATTTAAAAGTGCATGATACTTTTGATGACTGCAAATTGAAAAAGGTGTTCCCTTGAACCCCCCCCCCCACCCCACCCCACCCCCCCTACTGAGGATGCTTGTGTGAAAGGAAGGATTAAGCATATACATGTTTGCAGTATTAATGAGTCAACACAGACCTAATAAACAGCAAACATCCATTTATCATTTTATCCTGCAACATATGTAGAAATAAAGCTGAGGGGACCGAGAACAACAGTCTCAGGTGGGGCGTTAAAAGCAGTATTTATACTGCTGAAAATGGCTCATTCTGTGATGAAATATGGCATTGTTAGAGGCTCACAGCAGCAGTATGCCCCATGGTGCAATTGTGAAGTAATACTCTGAAAATAAAAGGCTTACATTCTAAGAACTTTTTAATCTATTATTACGCTGCACAGGAAAACCATATAGTACAGCTTTATCATCTCAAAGTCACCAGGAACACGTATAGTGTGGCACATGGCGATGCATCAAACCATGTGAGCCACTATCTTTGTCTTGTTACCAGTAAAACACAAGAGTTATGAGTTGTACCGTCAGTGGTAATAATAACACCAACAGAACGATAAAAAACTGGGTTTTTTTATTTGGACAATATGCTGATGTGTTCAGATAATGTTTGCATGTGCAGGTATAGCGATGTACAATATAACATGAAAGTCATTGTAACATTGACCACTTTAAAGATCCAGCGTGTGCATATGGTGTGTAATCTGTCACGAACAGGAACAATTGTAACAGTATTTCTGCTACGAAGAATTTGTGTAAAAATGTATTATAGTTTCTTGGAAGTAAAAAGCTTGAGGAAATTCTGGAAGTTGAAACTGACGACTGTAGAGAACAAGTAGTTAGAAGTGAAGTCTCGTATGCCATCACTGCTACACAGTACTGAGAAGCCCCGCCTGCACAGTCAGCTACAGCAAAATGTATTAAAACCAGCATTTTTCAACATGTAGCAGCAAGAACAATCAACCCTTAGAAAAATATTCATTCTGAGGGGCATTTTGATTATTTAGTCAATTAAAGATCCCATTGGTTTACAAGGAGGAGGGTGGACCTAATGCTTATGCATGCTCCAACCACCATCTTATCTTCAACACCTACATTGTGATTCTCTGCCAAGTTACAAGACCATTTTGAAAATACTACAATGGTTACTGACTGAATTGTTGTTGTACTTTGTATCAGTATTCAAACTAAATTAATGTTGGCACCGTATATTTTCTGCTTTTCTTTTTTCATTTTCCCAACAATCACTTTTTTTCTTTTTCACACTGTGCAACAAGGTTCTGTGGCATTGATAAGATACTAGAGGTGTGGAACACTGAAAAAACATTTTTTTAAATATTATTTCTGATTATAATCAATCACTCTGAGTTTTTCATGCAGGCTGAATATGAAAATAGTCTCCTACACCTACTGTATCTCCTGCATTAGCTTCTGATAGAAAATAGACCGTGAGACTCTAGGATTTGAAATGCCTGACAGATCAACAACACACAGTCACGTAACATTCATGGACTCACCCATCCTGGTTCATGAAGGGGAAGGCTGTTGTTGGTTTACCGTCCAAGACACAGCAGAAAACCTCTCTCAACCTTCTCAGTGACCTAGTGGTGGATGGTGTTTCTCAATGTCAAGGCTCCTGGCCTCCCGTGTATCCTTGCTCACCTAGCTAAACGGCTAACAAATGGAGAACAGACACCTTGGTAGAACATGAACATTGGAACACGCCTTGGCAGCTCTTGATTATGTATCTCCTAGGCAACTGGGGCAGGACCAAGACATCAAGGCAAGGTTCCTTGGCATTGAGAAACACCCAGAGAGTCCACCCTGGGAATGGGAGATCAGGGTTCAAATCCTGGTCGGGTCATACCAAAGACTTAAAAAATGGAACCCAGTGCCTCCCTACTTGACACTCAGGTTTACAGGGCTTTGATTGGAGGGTTAAATCACCAAATAATTCCTGAGTGCAGCCACTGCCGCAGCTCACTGCTCTGCACGGGGAAGGGTCAAATGTGATGATGAATTTCACCAGCGTGTGATGACTAATGGGACTTTAACTAGTCAAAGCTAACCATTAGCATTAGCAACTCCACTACACAGCAGAACTCCTCCAGGCTTGGAGATAACACATCAATGTTGCAAAGCAAACAGAGACAGTGGTAGAGTCAAGTTGTTTTTAGCCAAGCAGAGGCGAGAGGTCCAAATATCAGGAAATAAGTCTCAAAATCCTACTGTGTTCATCTCAACTCTGATTTGGCTCCCTTCCAGCTCCAGCAACAGGCGCACCGGACCTTCTTTTCCTCAGAGTACAACATACAAAGCATTCATCCCTACAAGAGACCACTGCAATTGTAATAAAGATATGAGTAAAGTACCACTTTAATTAATTGAGATTTTCCCTAAGATGACTTTAGTTGTGAACTAACTTCAGAAAAGCAAACTGAATTTAACTGGGTGGTTTGATATTTGTGTGGAATTATGATTTTAGAGATGGCATTCTAATCAAAGATGGTTTATCACGGAAGGTCACCAGTTGCATCATCAGCATATTTAAGCTCTCCTTGTTGCAGCTGTTTCAAGCTCAACCCTAGATAATGACCATTAGCCTGCTTGAATACATCTGACCCTTATGGTGCTTTATCAGTGTTTGCTTTTTGACATTAAGGCTTGTAAACCCGTTGGCTCTGTGTTGTTTCAAACTATAAATTATTCCACCTAAATGTTTCCATTTGATTAAAAATATAAATAAAAGGCTATATTTTTATCTGAATTCCTACATAATGGCTTTAACTAATACTTTTAATGTTAAGGTTTCATTGCCTAGAAAAAAGCATTTAAATATCACTGACATTCACTACAAAGCCAACAGAGACCATCTATTATGGGCTGTTTATAGGAGACATATAGGACAACTCCAACTTGTAAACAAATCTGTGCTCTTTGAAATGCCTTAATTTCCCAAGCAGTTGCTCACAAGCCAACAGTGTAATAAGTCCCAAAGGAGTCCGACTCTGCCCAACTGCAGAGCTGGAAATGTTAAAGAAAAGAGTAAAATTAGGTGTGTGGATTATTCAGGCAGAAGTGGAAGTGAGAGTGGTTGCGCTTGACAGTTGAGTTATTTAGCTGCATGTGCGCACCCAAACACAGTATTACTCGCTTACAACCCCCACTGGGAGCGCCGGGTCTAAAAATAAAAGGCCTAACAACACACATTTTAAATCTCAGAAGGACACAGATGTCTCGAGTCTTTTTTGAACTGCTCCAGGTTTTGTTGCATCTACCTGTGAAGTTATGCAAGATGCTGTTTTCTTCCTTTATCCTTTATTGCTGCCGATATTGTATGGCGTGTCTGAGCTGTGATTCCTCACGTTGTGGAGATGGGGCCTCGGGGACCCTCAGGAGCTGCTTCAGAAATATCTGCTTGTTTTCTCAGTCCCACATACAGTTTTCTTTCCTTGATATGCCCGCTGAGAGTGTTGCCGAGGCTTCATGAGGGGAAGCAGGGAGAAGATTCAGAACCCTGCTCTGTTCAGGTCGCAGACTCACTTCTCATTACCAACAACACCTTTTCACCAGACAGCACAGTTCATCCATCTACCTGCTGAAGAAAACCAACCCCTTGTCTCTGTGTAACAGCAAGGGAAGCTAACCACTTCCAAGCTTTCACCTGTATTTTGCACATAGACATTAAACCGATATAGAGTTTTTTTTTCCACCAGTTTTCCCTTCAGACGGGAAGAGAATAAGCCTGTTTCCGCAAATGTTATTTAAAAACGTTTCTCTGACTCCCAAACACCTCAAACACTTATCCATTGGCCTGATCTTGGTCTTTTTGACTGCTTCTTCAATATCCGCTCTGATATTTTCTCTCATGTCCCTACCCCAGGACACTGTGTCATAAATACCAATTTTCTTTTTCTCTTACTAGACATGAATGCAGATATGGAACACACTAGGCAGCAAATAATGTGTCTTGTAAGGAAACATTGTCTGTGAATACCCAACTGTGCTTCAGCTTTCCATCTCCACAGTTTATTTATTTTTCTCACCATATACTTAGGCCAGATGAGCAGATATCATGCTGAACAACACCTACTCTGCTATGAATAAACAAAGAAGATCAACAATAATGTGTTGTGGTAGGTGCCAGAACGGGTCGAAATTTCTCATCACTGTTGAACAACAGACTCCCGTTGGTGGTGAAAACTTAAGTTTGGATTGGTCATGTTTTAGTTTGGCTCTGAATCCTGATACCACCCATTAACAAAAAACGAAGTGGTGAGAAAAAAACCCTGCAGTAGGCATCAGTAAGAAACACATTAAATTATGTCATTAAATCTGTTTTCCCTCCTTCGGAGGTCATATTTGATTGAGATTTGATTAGTGTCACTGACATTAATGTGAAAAAGCACTCATTGGTGTTCTGCCAAAGAGTTAATTTGCAAAACATTTCTTATAACACATGAAAAAATGTCAAGAGTTACAAGAAAAATGAATCTTTGGCCTGTCTGCCTTGCAAAACTGGAGTCAGCCCCCAATCAAGCAGAATGGCGCCTGTCCAAAACGAAAGCTAACGCTTGAGGCAACGATTTTTACAAATTAACCTATCTGAGTAGAGGTGGTGCTAGGTATATTTCACACATTTTTGCCCTCTTGTCTCTGTTATATATTTGGTGTTAAATCATCACAAGGAAATCTCTGCCTATAGAAGTGCAGATCTGGAACATTCATGTCCACTAAAGCAACCATTAGAATGAAACTACATTTTGACTTTTTAGGTTAATGACAGACAGCAAATACAAGTCATGTATCACTGCAATGTCGAAATCTGATGGAAACCCTACAAGTGCCGTGCACATATCTGAAACCCAAAATAAAATGGAGAAATGCTCAGCGGGGACGCCGCTGGTTTGAACAGTGCACTGGAACGTGCCAATGTTCACACGGAAAAGACAAACAGTCCAGCAAGGACAAAAATGGCAGCAAAGTGCTTTATCTTTTTGGTGCCACGGTGAGGACAGCACAAAATATGGAATTATAGGACAATAATACAGATTGGCTGGTAACAAGGTTAGCAGCTGATAGGATTCAGGGGTAAAACCTTGTACAGCGTTCCTGGGCAGGGGTGACTGCAGTATCAAGCCCTGGTTAAGAATAATGGTTTCCCTTCAGGAGGATGTGAAATTGGATTGCTCATACAAAGTGCTTGCAGAGGATAAACCTGTGTTATCCAATTATCCACCAAAACTACATAAAAAATGAAAGGTGTGGACTCCTGGAAGCCATGTTGTCCTAGACTGAAAATATATAAAAAGTATAAATGCATCTCATGACTGCTCCTAAGTGTCAAAAAAATAATTACTTGGTGAAAAATGAAATAATAAAAGATTATTAGAGTGATAGAGACTTGTACTTTACTCTGTGCCCCTCTTTCAAAGGCAATGCAGATAGCACTGTCGCCCAACAGAGGGCAATAGTCCATTACATAATGCATTTAAAAACTCACCACATATTTACAAATTACCATATTTTTATTTTATAATCATCATCTGCACTTTCCCTGTGGCCATTCATGCTGCATCTGTGACATTTTGCTCAAACTCTCCCTTTCAGTGATACTAAACTGCTTACAAAAGATTTCTCTTGCTCTACAAGAAGTGAGTGACCTTGAAGAATCAGGAGTGGATCTGATCTTAGTTGTTTTTGTCTTCAAAAAGCAGCACCGAGGAAGTGTAAAACAAACATATGAGACCTATGCAGTTGCTATGACACGTTGTGATTCCTCTATTAATATGGCAACCAACTGTGAGCCTGCTTGTCCAGGCTGATTTACATTTACACTGATCTGCTGTGAAACTGCGTCCGCAGTGATCAGATCCACTATTTTCTCCTCTATCAGTTAGAATCATAAGCTTAAAATATGCATACGTGGCTGAGTCGTTATGGAGCACGGCAGTTGCGACTTGCTTTTGCAGCTCATTTACGAGAGGAAATTCCACTTCCTAATGAGAGTGATTCTCAATCGGAAATACAAAAGCCTTTCTACTTCTAAAAGAGTAAGTCAGCACGCATTTGCATTAAAAAGCCTTTGATTATGATAGATATTGCCTGCAGTCTGAAAAACACTGGCCTGGGGTGGCTCTCCAGTCAGTTAGCCTCGAGTTATGGCTGATATTGTTCTCTGATATGAAAAATTATGCACGCTAGCTGCTCTGCTTTAAAAAAAAAGTGGAAACGACTTTGCTTTCTCATGTTAAAATTATTGAAGATTACATACTAATTAGGTACTAATCCAAACACACAAACACACATGAAGAACTTTCTTTTTTTGCTTGTGAGTTCTTGAGGATTTGCATTTTGCCATTTGGGAATAATATGTTGGAAAAGAAGAGAGGCATTCAGGGGGACAGTTTTATTGTTGGAAGAATATATAAATCAGTGAGCGTGGGGAGTCAGCATCCAGAAAGACCAACTAAGTAAAAGATTAAAAGTAAAACTTGTAAAGTAGGAAATAAGATGAAAACCGCTGGCTTCTGAAAGAGAGAGTCGACCAATGAATTAGTTATCAACCATTACTGACAAACCCGGCCGACTTCATGCCTCTTAAAACGCAGAAAGCAAAAAAAAAAAAAAAAAAAAAAGTGAGCGAGGAGGGGGTGGTGGGTTTTGAAAAGATTGGGATGGAAGGGTTGGGTGGGGGAATTAAAGTAATATTCTGCATTTGCTGCCATGCTCTTTGAAATTTATTATTAGGTACAAATGAGAATGTAAAACTGCTCCCTCCAAGGATGGCGTCACTCAGAGGAGTAACAACCAGTGAAAGCCGGTTTTTCTTCTCTTTTTTTAGTGACAGTGTCGTAGAAAAACCAGATTTGTGTGAATAATGTCATTAATGTGCCAAATGTACATGTTAATTTGATTTTTTTTTGTAAATGTGTGTTGCTGGGGAGCAGTAGCCCCGCTCTAAAGGCTCAGCCCCTCATTCAGTAAAAATACTCAGCAGGAGTGAGGAGCCAAGTGTGATGGATTGGAGAAGGGCAGCAGAACTGTGAAGAGCTCTCCTTGAAAGGCACAGCAGTAATGACCTGTCCTCTCCATGTGGCCTGCAGTGCCGCCGAACTCTGCCACCACGATGCAGCTTTCAGATTAGGCCTGCGAGGGCTGCTGGTGCTGGGGAGTAAGGATCACAGACTCCGGGTAACACTTGTCACACTGGAGGACTTGTGCTAGGCGTCTTCTGACACGTCTCGTGGAAAGCGGAGGAAGGGGCAGGCATAGTGGATAGTCCAGTCGCCCGCTGGACCCCCCTGGCACCCGCCGCCTTGTAGGCTTGTGATTTCCTGCAGCAGAAGGATGATTATCTGCATGACAGAGCTGGATGTTTTTGCAGCCAGTGAGTATGATAGTCCCTGGCAGCGAGCGTTTTTAGTTCACCGTCTCATCTTCCTTATAATTTCATGACAAGGTGTCCTGCACAGCTGCAGGAAGGAATCTGGGGCTTGTGTTTCATAAATAATCACTTAGTTAAACCACTGCATGGGACAGGTGGGATGTGAAGAGAAAGGATCACGACAAAACCCTTCCAGAAAATATAAAGGTGATTTAAAATTAATGCGTCTCGGTCGTTTTTCTTTTCTTTTTCTTTTTTTTTGCTGCTGTGCTGCTTTTTAGCTGCCGGATAAAGCAGACAAAGGGCTGTGGTGTTATAGTTATTAGAGGACTATCATGATTCGAGTCCCTTCAAACTTGAGCTCTCTGGAAGGGTGCGTGACATCTTGGCAGCATGAAATTACAATGTAATGAGTCATTTTCAGCCAGCAGTATCATATGCGATAAGTATAATAGGGTTTTCATTCTGTGTGAGAAAAGGGTAAAAAGCGGTATCTGTGTTGATTTTTACAGTAACTCTGTGATAAAGTGCAAGAAGTAGAAAAAATAATCAGTCTAGTTCACAATGGTCCTATTTATCTCTTAACTGCAACTGACACTTTCTGATGAGAATGAATTCATATAGGAGGGAGCGGGATCATCAAAAATCAAGTCAAGTGGAGGAAAAAAAGAGAAGAATACATGTTCTGCACAGTTATTCTGTCAGAATAAATGATAACTAATAAATTATAGATTGCTGAAATTGAAAGAAAACGGCCTCGTTGTGAGCGATCTTTGGAAAGCGATCTAATCTTTCTTTACGTGTAATGAGAAGTGTTGTCACTTTGCCCGGACTGCAAATCTCAAACTGGTCATAGATGGAAAATTCATTTTCCCCATGTCCCAATTAGAGCCCAGAGGATCCCACAGCCTACCGTGATGTGACATGGCTTCACACACGCTCAGAGGCAAGGCCTTGCACTGCACCACTTTGTGTGCACGAACAAAGCTCCAGCTCCTGATTATGCTTCCTGGTATTGCCCTGAGACAATATTCGGTTCTTTTGAGGAGTTTTTTGGGGTTATGCAGATGTTTCCATGCTCGTGGAGCCCATCGGTGATTATAGTGAACGAGGACTGAGCTGCCACCAGAGATGGAGTATATTTTCCCAGCTTTACTTTCACAGGCATTATTTTGCATCTCTTCACGCTGCAGATGTATTGTTTTTAGTCCCACGTTTATATTCTGGGGGCAGGAATTCAAAAGAGAAATAATGCCCTTAAACACTCCCATACTTTTAATTCAGCCCCTGTTCCCCAAGCAGTGTACTGTATGAAAAATAGAATATTTTGTTATAGAGCTAGTTTATTTTATTGCTCAACACCAGTAAGCTGCTCCTGTTTTGAAACAAACACGGGTCTGCTCTGTGGAACAGGTTTTAAAGTGAGCTTTGTCCTTTTGTAGAGATTTTCTGTAGAAACATTTAAGAGATTCCTGTGATAGCTTTAGTAGACAAGTATTAAACAACCTTAGCTTGGAGAAACAGAGAATACCTCTGACCAGCTTGATGAAAAAGTGTTTAGAGTGTTTTTAGGACTAGTCTTAACCCTCTGGAGGCAGGTGTTGCAGATTTGCAACAGTTCAAACCTACCTACCTGGTTACTCCACAAATGTATTTCATGAGCATCTTTTAACTCAGAAGTTCCCTGAAGGACTTAGTTGTTCATCCTTTTATCAAAACTTAATTTGAGCCTGAGAGGGTTAATTAAAGCACGCATTGGACCTAACCTAAATCCAAACTACTAAACTACAGACATTTTTTTTCAACAAAAACAGCTATTTTTCTTAAGAGTTAGACATTATCCTTTCATCCATCCATGATCTGTGCCTGCTTGTGCATGCAGAGATGGGGCTGGTGCCTTTCTCCAGCAGTCTCTGGGTAAACAGGCAGGGTGCAACCTGGACAGGATGCCAGTCTATCACAGGCCAACATAGAGACACACAACCAAACATGCACACACACACACACACACACACACACACACACACACACACACACACACACACACACACACACACACACACCAACACGTTCTCACACCCTAAGCGTCGGAAACAAACGCTTGGTCACTCACTTTCTGCGTCAGATACCAACGCAGAAAGTGCCCTTTTTCGTATATATGTGACAAAAAGGAGTCTCCGTTGATTCTAATGCAAATCCCAGTGCAGCGACATAGTGACGAGTTTGGATGTTCTCTTGCGCTGCACTGAACACGCATATTTCCCCATCATTTGGATAACTTTGAGTATTTTTCTGACATCTGTGGAGCCACATTTAAACACGGACTTTGCGGCAGCTTATGCTTACATTTATATAAATTGTGTGGACTTCTGAACGTGACTACGAGTCATCTACGTCAGAATCGATTTATTTACAATACAGTTATAAAACACCGGTATGTTTATTCAACTGCTGTAGACAACAATTTTCATTTATTTGTCAGTAGTAAGCCGTGTTTATTACTTCTTTGTTGCGTTATGGCAAACATAGCAAACTATGTTTCCCACAATCCTCGGCTGCGGACAGAGAACGAGCATCTTTTTTACCTAATGAAACGAGACTCGTGTGTTTCCGTTGTTTCTGCAGCAATCTCGTACGCGTGGCTGTGAAAGCTCTGCAACAAAAATGTTAAATTGTTATTATTTTTATTTTCAAGTCCCTGAAATGGAACTATTCCTCATGGATGTGACAGAAGAGCCACGTTTTTCCATTTATCAAGGTAATACAAAAACACCGTAACTGTTTTTTTTCCTTTGGGAATGCAACAGGCTCAGCCGTAGAGCTTAACAACACCTCTGTCTGTTTTCTGTCAGCCGATTGCCACTGACAGCTTTGTTTTCATATAGTAGCAGACTTTTAGCGTAGCATAGCATCTTTGTTTATTTTACAACAAAATCAACCATACGTCTCATCACACAAATAACGTGCTTCTGTTAACTCCTGGAAACAAATTCTTCCTTTTTTTATTTGTGTCAGGCATTCGTAGGCTTATTGAGTTGTAAGTTTTTCTTAAATTCGCTCATAGTAGATGCCCATAAGCCGTACCTTCTGACAACCAACGCCTAGCCGATCGCCTAGCCTCCACCGCTAGCTTCCAGATTCTAACTACTTCAACGTGAAATTATGTATTTTGGTAATTTCATCATTTGATTCAGTGTTGTCGCACTGTGTTGGCAAGATAGTAATATTTTCCTCGTTTTAAAATAAAAATAATTTTCACTGTAGAAAGTAGCTTACGTGCGTATGACGTCAGACGTCATTACAGCAACAACATTCACGCCTTGGCCCGTCCTTCCTTGGCGGCCTTTTGGTTAATATCATGTGGCTTCCCTCTTTTCGGTAAGTCAAATTAAATTTACATATATAAAATGTATTATAAAAGTAGTATAGTTAGCTAATTCAGATACGATTTTATTGGAGGATGGTACAAACATTATTTCATGACAAAAAAAAGCAAACACTTTCTCGGAGCATAATTATTAAGGCTAGTACTGTCAAAGTAGCCTAGTAAACTAGACTGTCAGTTGTCTTGCTAGGCTACTCACCCTAAAATGTAGCTTAATAATGTACCTTCTTTCTGGACATTTGCCCAATTAAATTGTCAAAACGTCTATAATACAAATACAAATATTTAGAAGAAGACTTATTTAAAATATGCATTACTTAAATTGCATACATTTTCAAAATTATTGCTAGCTCATTATTTCCCAAACAGGCGCGCGCCCCATGGGAGGAAAGCGGTGCATTTGCAGTAGGATGAATAAAAAGTTGAAAAGTAAAATGTTAGGAGGCTGCTAGCATAATAGACTGGCTTTCGACATGGCTGACACAAAAATACAAAGATCTGCAGTAACAAGCAGGCTCACACCAGTCATTATTGAGAAGATGAGATATTAAATATGTCATTTTAGTTTAATTAAACCTTTACCATTGTAATTTCTTTCATGACAATGTGCACTAAAACCGATTTTGCACAGAGACATGTTTTAGTTTACTTAGAGCTGTGGTTAGTTTCTTGTTTTTAAAAAAAGATTGCCGTTTATTTTATTGTAATCTTTAGTTTATTGCTGTTACTTTTCGTTGTTCAAATCGTCAAGAATGTTTGCGGTGTGTAATAAACTGTAATGTAGTTAGAAAATGAGGTTTGTCTGTTTGGAGTGTGTTGAGAGGTACAGAAACAACATTTAAAATCAAGGATGGAGGCATGTTTGGTAACCACTGAGCTAGCCTATTATAGTCTTCAATTAATCTTTTTTAATAAGCTAAATTATAAAATGGCTTGTAAAAGTGTAGTTCACATATTTTTATGCATTCCAGTTTTTTTTTTTTACTGGAATATTGGAGTTTTTTTTTGTTCCTGTAAATCTTTAGAAGTAGGCCTATTTGGACAATTGGTCATAACTTATATTTACCACATGTTGTCATTCTTTTCAGACAATGACGAAGCCCAAACTTTTCAACTGCCTCTCCTGTGGGGGGAGTAATCGAGTCGGGCAGCGCACCTGTGGGCACTGTCTCGCCACCCTCCAGACCCCCAGAATAAGACAGCAACAAAGCCGCATCCAGGCCTGTGGATGGGCCTCAAAAGTTAAAAAAAACCGCAATGCTGGCCGAATTCTGGGTTCAGCAGAGCTTTCTGTGAGTTTATATGACAGTACTGCGGTGAGAATAGTTAAGGGGGAATTTTGAAAAGTGAGAGTACATTTTTTTATAATTGTAATATGTTGTTTTCTTTTAGGTCCTAAAACTACAGGAGCTCGGGATGTGCCCTGTTCTGTTTGTGGGAAAGCAGGGCAGGAATGGTCAGTTGACAGCGGATTTGCTCCAACATTTCCCAGATTTGGACTCTGTGGGCCAGGACATTCTGAGGAAAATGAAGAAGCTCTACGAGCATCTTCTGAAAAGTGAGATGACTTGTCTTTTTTTTTAATTTATTTCCCTATAACTAAAGTGTACTTTAAATAAACGTACAATGTGAGTTACAGTCGCTATGTTTCTTAGACTTTGACAACAATATGATAAAAATTTAGTAACACTATTTTAGTAAGCCAAGATTAAAATGTAGCTTGATCAGTTTTAGTTAAGTTAGGCTCTGCAGCAGCCTCTTAATCACAAGCGTGCTGGATAACGGCCCTCAAGGGCCAGGCTTGCCCACCCCTGTTCTAGCGCATGTGGGGTTGTCAGGAGAGACACTAGTGATGCTGAACAAAAACTGAGCAAAATAATCCCATTGTTGTACAAACTGTCAGAACTTTGCTCATGACATGACAAATCAAAGGTCTGCATGAGGCTTTTACTCACAGACATCCTCTACCTCACTGTGCTCAGTCACGCTCATGCTGCTGTCCACTCTCCTCCTACAGAACGTCGTTGCCATGGCGTACCATCTTTGGACATTTAACTCTATAACTCTGTATTTCCTTGCTGCCTGACAGCTGTTTGATGGCTCTGCTGCATTGACCGCCATCATCTTAAAATTAATGTCAAAAGTCTGGTTCAGTAGTCTGATCATTTGCCCCACTTTTGATCCGCTCACCTCTGGACTGTTCCGTCTTTACCAAAAGCCTGCGCCGTTTGCTGTTGCAGTCTTGTAATGATCCAAAACAACTATCAGCATCTGTCACAGTTTAGACCCCAATCAAAGGTTGATCTCACATTTTTGCATTATTTTCAACCCAAAAAAAAATGTTGTCCTATACTTGGGTCAATACAGTATTTTGTGGGATTATTTATTTTTGAAACCCCATATAGTTAGTACATATTTACCCCACCTTTGCAATAGTGTTTTTCTGCGTACCTACATCCACATTTTGGGACTGCCTCTGTTCTTGTTGCTGTGGCACACTTACTGCCCATTGGCTACTGGTTGCTATGCTCTCTCTCTATGGTTCTGGGAAGGGCTGGGCAATAAATAGAAAATTTATCGTTGTCGAAATTTCTGTGAGGGAAAGCTGGAGCATGAGATCGATAGGCGGATTGGTGCTGCATCTGCGTTGCACCGGTCTGTCGTGGTGAAGAGAGAGCTGAGTCAGAAGGCGAAGCTCTCGATTTACCGGTCGATCTACGTTCCTACCCTCACCTATGGTCACGAGCTTTGGGTAGTGACCGAAAGAAAGAGATCGCGGATTCAAGCGGCCCAAATGAGTTTTCTCCGCAGAGTGGATGGGCTCTCCCTTAGAGATAGGGTGAAAAGCTTGGTCATCCAGGAGGGGCTCAGAGTAGACCCGCTGCTCCTCCACATCGAGAGGAGCCAGTTGAGGTGGCTCGGGCATCTGATTAGGATGCTTCCTGGACACCTCCCTGGTGAGGTTTTCTGGCTCATTCAACTGGGAGGAGACCTAAAGAAAGACCCAGAACACACTGGAGGGACTCTGTCTCTCACCTAGCATGGGAACGACTTGGGATTCCCCCGGAAAAGCCGGCCCAAGTGGCTGGTGAGAGGGAAGTCTGGGCCTCGTTCATGCAAATGAATTACTGCCCCAAATACTGAGGTTATATTCATTATTATACTTATCTGAGGTCCAATATTTCTCTATTCCAAATCCTTGTTTTCTTCATTTATTGTAATTTTATATTATTGTTATATTTAGACTTTGAATGTAAAAAGTATCTAACATAAATTAGTTTCACCTCTTTGGTTGAATTACTGAAATCTGTGAACTTTCACCTGTATAATTGTTATCAAAAATCTTATTTTAAATCAAATGCTATTTTTCCAGTTATTAGGAGAAATTATAGTATATATTAATACATTTCCATAAAAAACATGGGATTAGGTGCTCGCCTCCATTTTCTTTTCAACACTATAGGATTATGTAATAAATATATTGAGTAACCCAGAAATAATATTAAGTTTCTGACAATGTAACTTTGTTGGTCAGAGCTTATCGTAATTTATTTCTTTGCTTTGTGTTTCAGGGTTATTTGTTCCTCAATTGCTGCAACCGTCTACTTCAGTGGCTCTTATTCCCCCCGTCGTTCACGCAGCACCAGAGCAAGAATTTGTGCTTCATCTGACAGCTGTTGACCCTCTTCCTTCATCCTCTCACCCTCAGCCTGCAACAAACACTCTTCCATCATCCTCTCACCCTCAGCCTGCACCACACACTCTTCCTTCATCCTCTCACCCTCAGCCTGCAACAAACACTCTTCCATCATCCTCTCACCCTCAGCCTGCAACAAACACTCTTCCATCATCCTCTCACCCTCATTCAGTACCACACACTCTTCCTTCATCCTCTCACCCTCAGCCTGCAACAAACACTCTTCCTTCATCCTCTCACCCTCAGCCTGCAACAAACACTCTTCCTTCATCCTCTCACTCTCTGTCTGCAACAAACACTCTTCCATCATCCTCTCACCCTCAGTCTGCACCAAACACTCTTCCATCATCCTCTCACTCTCAGTCTGCACCACACACTCTTCCATCATCCTCTCACCCTCAGCCTGCAACAAACACTCTTCCTTCATCCTCTCACCCTCAGCCTGCAACAAACACTCTTCCTTCATCCTCTCACCCTCAGCCTGCAACAAACACTCTTCCTTCATCCTCTCACTCTCTGTCTGCAACAAACACTCTTCCATCATCCTCTCACCCTCAGTCTGCACCAAACACTCTTCCATCATCCTCTCACTCTCAGTCTGCACCACACACTCTTCCTTCATCCTCTCACCCTCAGCCTGCAACAAACACTCTTCCATCATCCTCTCACCCTCAGTCTGCACCACACACTCTTCCTTCATCCTCTCACCCTCAGCCTGCAACAAACACTCTTCCATCATCCTCTCACCCTCAGCCTGCAACAAACACTCTTCCATCATCCTCTCACCCTCAGTCAGTACCACACACTCTTCCTTCATCCTCTCACCCTCAGCCTGCAACAAACACTCTTCCTTCATCCTCTCACTCTCTGTCTGCAACAAACACTCTTCCATCATCCTCTCACCCTCAGTCTGCACCAAACACTCTTCCATCATCCTCTCACTCTCAGTCTGCACCAAACACTCTTCCTTCATCCTCTCACCCTCAGCCTGCAACAAACACTCTTCCATCATCCTCTCACCCTCAGTCTGCACCACACACTCTTCCTTCACCCTCTCACCCTCAGCCTGCAACAAACACTCTTCCATCATCCTCTCACCCTCAGTCTGCACCACACAGTCTTCCTTCATTCTCTCACCCTCAGTCTGCACCACACAGTCTTCCTTCATCCTCTCACCCTCAGTCTGCACCACACAGTCTTCCTTCATCCTCTCACTCTCAGTCTGCAACAAACACTCAGCCTTTATCAACTATGCCTGTACTATCTTTGAATCACCCTTCCTCATCAACCCTCTCTTGTTCTGGTTCTGATCTGTGTTCCTCCTCCTCTTTTGTACTTTCTGCTCCAACTCCAGTTTGCACCCCTAATCCTGGTGGCTCTTCAAGAAAAAATAAAAGACCTCGAATGAAAGGTAAGATGTTTCCCTGTTTGACTTTGTTAAAACGGTTGCAGCTTTCAATTTTATTTTTTTTTATTTTTTATTTTTTAGAGTGCCGAAAACACAGGAGACAAACGGTGTTCTTGTATGAAGAGGTGGTGGACAAGAGAGTTATCAATGTAAGTTAAAAAGTAAACATTGTATTTACAGTCTTTTGCATTTTTCTTTCTAAGATATGAAGTGTCGAGCGTGCATTTCCAAATTACAGTTAAAAAGTAACCACAAAGTGTTGGTTGAACAACAAGTATAGAAAACACTTAAGACATAAGATGAAAAGGTAAGTCAATACGATGAAAAAATACAGCAAAGATGTCCAGAGCAACATTTTGACCAGACATTCAAAGGCACAATCCCAAATACTATGGGCCTTAGAAAACTAACACTTTGGAGAAGGGGCAGTTTTTTGTACGGCTGACATACAGCACAGGCTGAAAGTTTGGACACACTGAATTGGTTGTCTTTATTTTCATGACCATTTACATTGGGAGATTCTCACTGAAGGCATCAAAACTATGAATGAACACATGTGGAGTTATGTACTTAACCAAAAAAGGTGAATTAACTGATTTTTTTTTTTAATATTCTATTTGCTCCAAAATAGCCACCCTTTGCTCTGATTACTGATTTGCACACTCTTGGCATTCTCTTGATGAGCTTCAAGAGGTAGTCACCTGAAATGGTTTTCCAACAGTCTTGAAGGAGTTCCTAGAGGTGTTTAGCACTTGTTGCCCCCTTTGTAAATGCTCATGGTCATGAAGATAAAGAAAACACATTGAATGAGAAGGTGTGTCCAACCTTTTGGTCTGTACTGTACACAAACAACCATTCACTCTCACATTCAATAACTAGGGGCAACCTACACAGGCAAATCTTCCTAAATAAATCTGCTTGACTAACCACTGGCACAGTGGTCTAATTTCTGAAATATTTTCCAAGTTTTACAATATATTATGCAGTGACTGTATTACAGTATTATTTCTACAAAATGCTACGTCAGTAGTGGTGTAAATATTGATGACGCAACTGGGGGAACTGGAACAGGGCTCAGATGCCGTTGCGGCCCACTGACATCGCTCACATAACAGGCATTAAGCAGTGTGACAAAGTAAGAGAGTTGATACAAAACTCATGTCCTTTTTAATGGAGTATATTCTATTATTGCAGCAGTAATGAACAAAATGGGGCTAACAGCCTAGACGTAGGCCTAACATTAGCATAAATTTAGGTTTCTAAACTGGAGTCAGTCAATGCCTATGTGCTTGTCTCTCAGCAATGTGACACAGGGGCATCTCCCAAGAAAAACAACTGCACACAGACACATTAGGGAGCCAGTCGCGCAGATGACACCACAGATGTGCAGCTTTTCTCAAGTTTGATTCCTTTGACAATTTTCCTTGTAACAAAGATAAAGTGCACCCTTTACCAGCTTCAATGATCAGTAAAAACTAGTCTCGTCTCTCTTTTTTTCAGTATACTAGTGTAGACTGGTCTATTTTATTACTTACACCAAGATGGTAATGTGATTGTGCTTGCTTGCAACAAATTACTGATCAGATGTTGGGATCAATGGTATTAGGAATGACTGAACATCCTCTTACATCAGTTGAAAAACAGACACTTGTCCTAAAATACTTGCATATGAGCGGAAAAATCCAAAACTAATGAATGTCTTTATATTTTTTTTACAGAAGTCCTTATTAACTTTGTGAAACGCACTGGGGTTGATGTATGAGCTCCACTGAGTAATTGTTATTCCCAAATAACTGTGTTTCAGGGAAAAAATGAAGTCAAAATCAGATGGGCACCATGCACTACATGGTAAATTCAGTAGAAGCAATGTCTGGATATATTTAAAATTGTTGAAATCAAACATAATTTTAACCTTTTTTTTCTTTTTCCTCCTAGTGGCAAACAGTGGGATGATACCTGGGAGCCAGCTGAACAGTATATGAGTGTATTGTGAGCAGAGGTGGACAGTATTCTGTTTTTCTACAAATGTTTGTAAAACTTAAAAAAAGTGAATGTGTATGATGTGTGAGCCTTGTTATTTTTATAAGGTGGAATGTAAGTCAAGCATATTAAAAATTTTCATTCAAATAATGTCATTTTGGACAGTATGGTGGTTAATTTGGGTTTTATACACTAAGATTTATTGACGTTTAAATATATTAATATATGTGTGTGTGTGTGTATCTACATATATATATAAATATATACGTGTGTATATGTATATATATATATATATATATATATATATATATATATAATATATATTATATATACACAGCTGTCTGTAAGCATTTATAATGCATTTACAAAATACAAAGGTCTTTACACACATACACAGACAAAAAACAGGGTTGCTTTTGGGACTAATGTACAAGGCAGGTGAGAATGTTTTTTTTTTCCAGGTCTTCAGATGTGGATATGAATCTAACCTGTGATTTGCATTCAGCTTCTGATGGTCCATTACACCCTTCAAACAATACAGCAGAAACTGGTTAGGAAACAAAAAATGCAGTTTCTCATCAATTCTAACTCAGCATCAACTAAAACATAATGTATCCACAACACAGGCATCATCTCAACTACACGATTCATATTGTTAACCTGTTATAAGAACAAAACTCCTTCATGCTGTGCATGTGGTAACTTTGAGTTTGAGCTTCAGCTTAGAGTAGGTACTATCCAGTGGGGTGTGAAAGTTTTGGCAGCATAATTAATCATCTTGAGTTATCTTTATAAATCTATGGTTGTTATGAAAAAAAATTACATTGGTTATATATATCATATAGGAGGCAGTCATATTTAAGATATTAAGTGAGGTTTATAGGATTAACAGAAAGCATGCAGTAACTTTTTAAACTAAATTAGGCAGCTACAGTAATGTTGGCACTGTTGTCATTTTGTATATTACAGAATCTTTAGAAATAATTAGTGAAGTTCAGCATTGGTTTGGTAAGTTCAGTGACCCTTGACCTCCATACACAAGTGAATCTAGTTATGAGAGAGTATTTAAGGGGCCAATTGTAAGTTTCCCTCCTCTGAATATTGTCTGAAGAGCAGCAACATGGGGTTTCTAAACAACTCACATGACCTGAAAACAGATTGTTCACCATCATGGTTTAGGGGAAGGATACAGAAAGCTGTCTCAGAGATTCCAGCTGTTTCTTTCTACAGTCAAGAACATATTGAGGAAATGGAAGACCACAGGCACAGTTAAAGTGACAGACCAAGAAAAATCTCAGATAAACAGAAGAGAAGAAGGGTGAGAACAGTCAGAGTCAACCCACAGAACAGCACCAAATACCTACAACATCATCTTGCTGCAGATGGAGTTTGCATCGTTCAACTCTTTGGTACAGTTTACACAAGGAGATGCTGTATGTGAGAGTGATGCAGAGGAAGCCTTTTGTCCACCCACAGCACAAATGGCTGCATCGGGTATGCTTAAGCACATTTGGACAATTCAGCTCTGTACTGATGGAACAAATATTGAGGTATTTGGGCATGACAAGGGGCGTTATACATGGAAGAAAAAAAATCTTAGCATTACACGAAAAACACATGATACCTCCAGTAAAATATGATCATTTGATTCTCAATAGAAACATAATCAAGACTGCTAATCCCTCCACAAAACAGTGACATCTCTTTCTGTTTCCCATGGAAAAATTTATTTGGAGCTTTTCATCTAGCCTATAGGGTGCATTGTTTGAGGTAAGTCACATAATATGGTTAGATATGCCTATCAAGGTTTACATGACATAACAAGCTCACACAGAGTTCCACTCAAACACATTTCAGATCTGTAGCCCTCTGCCCAGCTGAACAATGGCCAAAAATGAAACACTTGACCTACAATGATAAGGACCGTAGCTTCAGCTCTGGGTAAATTACAGACATTGGACCACCATCTCAGGACAGTCCTTCCAGAGCACTAATATATATGTATGAATGACATATGTTAAAATGCCAAAAAAATACTTCAGCAAGCAGATGTCTGAAAATCAAACGAAGTCGAGGGAATCCAATTTTTTGTCCTGAAAATGTGAACTTCTGAACTGCTAAGCGTACAGGTTTGCTTGAGGGCTCTGTGGAAAGGTCTCGCTGAGCGGAGCACTACAGTCTAAATATTGTCTCTACGATTTTACATTGTATGGCTGGAGTGCGCTAAAAACCTTTTTTTGCAACTTGTTCAGCCCCATAACTCTGCCCCTGAAAGGCGTGCAGGGATGATACATCAATAGAAAGCTGTCACTAAGATGTATAATATATGTGAGCCTCCTGTAGGTAGTGTTCTTACTTAGCTATGAACTCAATTTTCTTTTCTTTTTTTTCAGTTGCTAGAAAAAAAATCCAAAAGTGCCCAAAATAGGCAGATACAATTGTGTGTCAGCACTGTGCTGTAGGGTAGGAGTTAGTTTTGATGACAGTATCAAGTGGCCTATCTAGCTTGAGCGAGTTGTTGTTTTCCAGGTGCACATTGGTATACATAACTTCAGTTGTTAATGTGATTGGCTAAAGACAATTTACTAGCCCAATCAGTGTATTAGTCATTTTTTTGTTCTGTGGGAGGAAGCCAGAGCACCTGGAGGGAACCCACACTTGCATTGAGAGCCAAATTTTACTGTTCCAAATTTTGTCCTTGATTTGTTTTTGCCCATTTTGTTTGACTGTGGAATCCCCTCAGATATTCTGAAAGCTCTACAGGGTTCTTCAGGGAGTATATTTTATAGTTAAATGTTTCTTTTGGCAGAGCGCATTTTCCCTCAGCCATCTTCCAAACTAGGGACTTTTCCATCCACATGAATCTAAAAGCAGTTTTTAAAGTCATATAAAGGTGTGGCAAAGATGTTTAGTTTACAGTGTTTGGTAATTAAACTGGGGGCTTTGCCACTCCAACATTTAGTAGCTCACACAATCAAAATGCATTTGCCATAATCTTTTCTAAAGCCCTTTCACACTAATAGTATTATTTGAAATATCCACAATTAAAAATTGGAAATGAAAAAACACAAGTAGAAATTATATAAATGTTTATTGCAGAACATCTTATTTAGCAGGCATTGTGTTATAGTGCAACTTCATTTTAAATGTACAGTATTGTTCAAAACAAACGCAATGTGACTAAAAAAATTAAGCCAAAAAATCAAAATCATAGTTTTATTTACATTTTTCTTTCCGATTACAGAATGACAGTCCATGTTATATCATTAATCCCAGCATTAAGTTACATAAAATGGAAGAGAAGCTAAAATGTAAGCTGTACATAAATTTTTTTTTGTGTTTCTGCACGTGTCATTACAAACTGAAATTAGTACTGTATAACCACATTTCTCAATGTGAATTTGCTTTCTCGTGAATCTGCAGGTTTAAGGGAGCCAAATTTAAGACTTTTTAAGACCTTTTTAAGGACCCGCGAATACCCTGTATCAGCTAAAAACACTTTCAGAGAAACGCTTCACATTTGCGTAACATTGTCGGCCAACTTCTGGGTGCAATACAAGTAGGCTGTGCTTTTATAACATACGCATTTTGCGATCTCATAACATATCATCAGACATGTCAGAGTCACTGTCAGAGTTGTCTGAAAAGCTTTGGAGGATATTGCTCGTCTCTGCTTGACTGAAAACTTTTAAGTAGCAGCTCCTTGCATGTGCCACAGCTTTTCTGGTGTTCTGCCTTTTCCTAAGAAGTAGGCTTTGAAGACCTTTTAACACCTCAACTGGTAGGCCCCACAGTGAAGTAGCAGTACCTGGCAAAAAAAAAGCATATTAGTAACCCTGTCATCAGTAATACCCATTTTCAGATTGGACTTAAGAACATACTTTTGAGAGCAGCATTTGAAACTTCCTCAGAAAGCTCCTTCAGGGAATCCATTTGATGCAGAAGGTACTTCCAGTGTTGGTTCATCTCTGCCATGAGAATCTTCTTCTCCTCTTGCAGTCTTTTCACTGCCATGACAAGGTCAAAGGCTCTTCTTTTTGTCCTGAGATCTACAGAGCCTGCATTCAGTTAAAAGATACAAATCAAAATTAGGAACAAAAAAAACTGAACTGAAATGGGTTTGTGCAATCAAGCCATTAGGGTTCAAACAATCTGTACAAGCCATGGCTAACTTTACAACATGCTCCTTGAAAATAGATTACCAACAGTTTTGTAAAGGAAGGTTTAAGGCATATCACCCAGTACTATTATTTGAAATCACTGGAAAAATATAGTTAAACAATATGGCACTCCTTAGCCTAACTGACTAGCAAACCTTTACGACCTGAAATCCTCTTTAAATCTAATTTAAAACCGCAGAAAAAATGTATATATAGGATTTTGAATAAAGAAATGTTGGACCTCAGAAAAGTATTATACATATGTACTCAGTACTTGTCTGGGGCACCACTTGCATGACTTACTGACTCAAAGCAGCGTGGCATGAATGCTATCAGCCTGTATTATTGCTGAGGTGTTATGGAGGACCAAGACGCATTTATAACAGCCTTCAGTTGTTCTGAATCATTGACTCTCATTTTTCTCTTAGGGCTAACCCATAGATTCTCTAAGGTCAAGTTAAAGTCCCATTAGTTGTCACACACACTGATGTGTGTGCGAAATTTGTTCTCTGCATTTGACACATCCCCTGGGAGAGCGGTGAGCTGCAGACACAGCCACGCTCAGGAACTATTTGGTGGTTTAACCCCCCAATCAAACCCCTTAATGCTGAGTGTGAAGCTGGGAGGCGTTGGGGTACAGGTCACGCTACTTTGCTGGACAATGAAGTCAGCATCTCCATAAAGGTCTGCAAAAGGAAGAATGAAGTGCTCCAAAATTTTCTGGTGGAAGACTGCATTGACTTTGGACTTAAATCACAATGGACAAACACCAGCAGATGACATGGTTCCCAAAATCCCTCAGCACTTCAAGCATCTGCAATTCTTCCAGACTCAGGGAACTTGTCTTCCAAATGAGATGCTAAATTGTCTCATCAGAAAGTAGGATTTTGGAACACTGTTGACATTGTTGTTCAGGAGCAACTTAACAAAAGGAATAGAACATTTGAGGCACATGTCCAGCATTTGTCTGTGTGTGGTGGCTCTTGATGCACTAACTCTAGCCTCAGTCCAGTTCTTGTGAAGGTCCTCATCAACTTTCCAATGGCCTTTCCAGACAACTCTCTCCAGGGTTTCAATGTATCTGCTTTGATTCATAACTGGCATAAAATCAAAATGAATTTGCAATGAACTTTGGAGGCTTTCACTACTTATGCAGGGATTCAATGATTATTTTCTTCAAAACTGCCTGATTGTGATTCCTACTGAAACAGACTGAGAGCCCATTTCATGGCTAAGGAATCTTTAGCAGGTGTTTTTGGATAATAAGCTGATTTGAGCAGTTTTCACAGCTGTTTTTGGAGATGCACAAGTACGTACCACTTTGAAACTCTTGCCATGGCCATGCTGTATCTTCAGACAGTATGGTTTCTATGCACAGGCACTCATTGCTTGGAACCATTTTGTTATACTCGTCGACCACTGACGTCAGGATTCTTTTCTCCTCTCTGATTTTGTGGCGACCCCTGGCTCGGCCTTTACTGCCATCTGTGTCTTTGTACAGACGTTGTGAACGCCTTTTGATGCTTGCCACAAGCCCCTCAATCTTACTTCCAAGATTAACTGCAGCTTCATCAGTCTTGTTGGATGTCTCTGTAGAAAAAGCATGGAAGTTGGTAACTGCACACTGACATACCTATGTATGTAAAAAATATATAGTACACCATGCATTATAATTATTAGGTAATTATAATATTATCATATCTACCTTCTGCCCACTCCTTCACATCAGTTACCCACTCCTCCAACTGCTTGTCAGTTACACCCCACTCGGATTTTTGGGACTCCAGTGTTTCAAGCTGACTCTCGAGAGTACTTGTGGTCTACAAGTAAAAACTGATATTGAATTTAACATACATAAACTATTCATAGAGGACAAATTGATGCCATTATTACTTTCAAATATCTGTGAGACAGGAAGACAGCCAAATTGGAGGTCTTTTGCTGATTCCAGCGCATGGCCATTAATGTCAGCATGTCTGAACGTCCTGCAACAGAAGGGAGGCTGCAATCATTTTCAATACAATGCAGTATACAATACACAGTTTTGTGTAGACCAAATAAACCCGACAGATTAGAATTTGCCTTACAAATTATTTTGAAAAAGACAGCCCAGTTTTGAAATTGCCTTCTATGTATTCGTATGTACCAGTCTTTAAGAATGTTGGAGAGAAGTATGAAGAAGGTTTGGAAAAGCCCTGGATCTAAAGCACAACATACATGTGAAACATGATGGAGGCAGTGATTACATGGGCATGCGTTGCCTCCAGTGGTACTGGAAGCCCTGTTGCAACCCGAACAGGCCTAGGAAACCCTGATGGGATGAACACAGCAAATAGATTGGGAGGGAAAAAACCAGAAGGCTCAAAACAATAATAAACCTTTTTGTAATAAAAAAGTTTATTACAAAAAGTGTCCCAACCAAGATTAAAAACTCTCTAGTTGGGAGAAGACTTACCTAAGGTAAACAATGAAAAATAGAATAAAATAAAAACTAAGCAACTCAAAAAATATTCATAACTACTCTGAATTAAATTAAACTATCTTACCCAGGGTCAGTAGTTCATAAGGGAGAGACTAAATAGAGTCTAAACCAAACATTTGCAACTCAAATCCTCAAAAAAGGCTTAAGACTGAGATAAGTAACAAAATGATTTAGGATCATTAACACTGAGTCAATCTCCAACTGCAGCAATATCCCAATCCAAGTTTATCTCAGGGCCTTATGTCTTAGTGTGCAGCAAACTCCTGCTATCTGGTTCAGGTAACTCTTCTTGTTTACCTCTCAAAATCTTCCTTAGAGCTCTCTTGCTACATTTCTAGCCCCTCTGCTTTATCTCTATGCCTGTTTCTCCTCATCTGGCTACAAAAAAACCTGTCCTGAATAGGCTGCGGCTGAAGGGAGTTCAGGGAATGTCGCTCTTCATGGTGCTGAATGGAAGAACCCTAGCAGGTACGGTGTAGTGGAGTTGTCAGACTGGTGGTAAAACCAGGGGCCGTAGCAAGCAGTAGAGTATTTTGGTCATTTAACAAAATACACACATTAAGTGAACATGTAAATGTAAATGTAGGTTCGGGAGCAGGACCACGACTCAACTACATCTCATAAACACCTCTACTTCAAGGTTTACCACATCTCAGCCACATTTGCTATCTTCACAAACATCTCCAGCTGTTTGTCTGTGTTCTCTCAACCACCCTCCCTTCAGGTTTATGTTTTTGTCTTCCAGTCTCCAGCTGCTCTCAAGTAGACTGTAGTAGGGGGGTCTCCAGTCAGCCGGCTATGCTATTCAGATACGGAACCCCCATCCTGAGTCTGCTCATAGCCATCACCTTCCACACCTTCATCCATCACTGTGCGTTTTTATAAAGAACATTTCAGGCCCTTCATCCGTGGTCCTTGCTAGTGAAATACTATACATTTATACTAGATCTACAGTATCTCACAAAAGTGAGTACACCCCTTACATTTTGGTTAGACAAGGCACACTGGACAGCAAATTTACACAAGTTGTACACCGACTAATTGCATATTGTCATATGTTCTGATATTTCCCATAAACAGTTAAAATTACATATTTACAAAAACGTGAGAGGTGTACTCACTTTTGTGAGATACTGTAAGAATATTAAAAGAGAGATGCACCAACCAGCCTTTTCAGTCCTGATATCGATATTTGGGCTTTTTGGATCAGTTGATACCTGATATCCACCAATACTAATGCAAACATTAAAACATTGTTATATAACACATAATAAACCTCTAACATGATATAACTTGGGACAGAAAATAACTCATAATGTGGAAATAATTTGTCAGTGGCAGTGTAAAAAGTTATGTAGTTCGCCACATTATTGCTCTGCTCATTATTTGGATAAAGTGAAGTAAATTATATAATCCGGTATCAGCCATGTTCACCTCTCCACAAATCCAGCTACAAAGCCTGGATCGGCAACAACATCCAATACAGTACTGGTATCGGTGCATCCCTAATTAGAAATACCATGTTTTCATACCTGCTTTTGACATATGCTTCGTGGTGACTGCAATGCGAGACAGGAAGGCATTGACCTGCTCCACTTCTTCACCCAGAGTTAACCCCGCCCCTTCCTGATATGCTCCACTCCATTTCACCTGTTTCAAAAAGAAACTATGTAGAAACTTTTCACCTCTGACAATGATTTTTACAAACACACAGTATAATCATTTCACTCACTTCACATTGGAAGTTATGGGCTTTGGCATGAAACACAGAGAGGAATGGCTTCATATCAAGAAGAGGCTGTAGCTCTGGGCAGCTTTTGGCCAGCCTCTGGAGGTAAGGCCAATATTTGCAGGTCACATCCATGCAAAAAAACCTGCTGTTGGGCAGCTTTTGTTGCAAGTACAGGGGATACGCAAAAATTTCTCCCCTGTACATATTAAGGGCCCGCAGCAGCACTCCATGCCGGCACACTGCAAGCTCAAGGCCCTCCTCATCAAGCTTGCTGGTAGACCTTAAGGAGGTTTCTCTGGCCGCCTGCCACTGACCACCACATTTACCTTTCCCAGACACCTAAATTTAACAGGATGAAAATATTAGAGCCTACCTCTACGTTACGATATTTTACATTTATACAGTAATTACAGTCCCATCTTACATGTTTTGCCTTGCTTTGAATGTGGTCCACAAATTGTGTAACGTCCTCATCGTCAGCAATAAAGACACCCTCAAAGATGGCCTTTTCCTCACATCTGTAAAAAGCAGAAATGTAAATCTATAATTAACTAAGACCTGTGATTTGTAATGTGTTTGATCTTTATGCTGACATTTTATTGTACCTGGCAGAATTATTAAAACGATAATGTTTGCGGTTTCCATCAACAGAGACCGCAAGCATCTCTGGGCTGCAGGCAGGACAGGCAAAGGGCTCGGATTTGCAGTGGCTGTCAACTTCATATCTCACAGCCTCCCACTCAAAAAAACTTCTCATGAAGCTGTCTGCTGAGATCTTTCCAGTCTATTAAAAACATTTAAGAAAACATAAAAGAACTCTATTTCATACACTGTTGAGATAATTAAAAAAATATATACTCACACGACCAAAGCGAACGGTTCTTAGATCCAGCATTCTTATAAATGCCTGACAAGACAATCCGGGCGCTACCATTTTCATTTCTTCAAATGTGAAGAAAATATCACATGCAAAGATTGTTTCATAGTGCATGGTAGCTGGCCAGAAGTCATTTTTTATCAGGTCTTCAATCAAAGCAGTCCATGTGGCATTGCACATCCCACAGGTCAGCTTTGGGATATTGAGGTCATGACGTCCTTTAAGAAAACATAAATGCAACATGAATTTCACATATTTTCTATTGTCAGATCACAAACACAATAGAAAAATATTTTGATGCACAACAATATACTTGTACCGTTCATAGTGATCACAGCCACAACCTTTCCGGCACTGAGCTTCAAGTACTCAGCTGGACAGCTGCAGATTTTGGAAGGGACTTCTAGAGGTACAACTCGTTCTAGAAAAAATAAGTTCATGTTATATATGTAAATACTAACAAACTGTGTGCACAATAACAGCATGTATGCTCAAAAAGAACTCACCACAATGACAAAGAGCTTCATTTATAATAACTTTGGTTGGGGGCAATGGCTCAAAGAATCCTCCTATAGTGGCCTCTCTATTGTGGAATGGATGTTGGCTGTGTGCATTTAAATCACATTCTCCACAGAGGAACGGCCGTGGACGACAATCCCGACACCGGATAGCAGCTGCATTGCTTTGACACTCCTGGCATAAGTTGGGTTCCACCTTCTCCTTTGATATCAGGGTATTGACTAAATAAGGCCTCACAGATCTCCAGTTTTCCAGCTCTTTCATTTTCCTTAAGCCCCAGTTTGCTGATGTCACAGTGGGAACCACTGGGGATACTTCTTCAGTCTCAACATCAGCAAATGAATGCTGGAGGTCCCGCATGAACTCGTCTGATGAAATTAGAGAACAAATGATGTTCACTGTTCAGATAATGTTTAAAATTGATCTGATTTTATACATATACTAATACACAAATCAAACATATGAAATAACACTAGTGGATAAAGAAAGAAAAACATACCACATGTCTCAGGAGCAAAGACAACATCAGGAGCTGAGACAGGAGCTGAGACGGGAGCTGAGACCGTGTCAATCAACAGACTGTGACCAGCTGTTATCAAAATAAAAATACTAATGATACTCATATAATGAAACAAAAATTTTCTGAACATTACCAGCACATTATAGTGATCAATAAAATTATATAGAAGGTTGACAAAAAATTTTGTTTGCAAAGCATTGTTATAAGCCTTTGGATAGGGTTAGGTTGAGTTTAGTTATATTTAACCCTCCCACTGTCTTCATGGGTGACCCCGCCAGGAAAGTTGACCATTGAGTATTGATGGTTTATCATCGGCACGTCGTATTTATCAGCACTACCTCACCCCTGCCACGTGGACCTCAAGGGATAAACCATCAATCCTGCTCAATGGTCAACTTTCCTGGCGGGGTCACCCATGAAGACAGTGGGAGGGTTAAGGAAAGAACAATGCTCACCCTGAGTGCACTGGTTCCTTAGTGCCCGTGGTCTCCTGTGGATGAGGTTTCCACCACTGTTTCTCTTCTTCCACCTCACTGTTGGCATCGGTGCTGCAATTGGTATTGCAGTTTTCTCATTTTGCAGCTGACTGAGGAAGTCATCGGCGTCTTTTAGGTCCTCAGTGACCTCACCCTCAACACTCTGCAGTAAATCCTGCAGCTCACTCTCACTCATTGTTAATGAGGAATACCTCTCTCTCTCTCTCTCTCTCTCTCTCTCTCTCTCTCACACACACACACACACACACACACACACACACACACACACACACACACACACACACACACGAATGCACACAGGCTATATTTCCCACACAGACAGAACAACAATTACAGTAAACAAACTAAACAGTCAGACACAGAAGACGAAACCAAAGGAAAACAAGTGTGACAAACAGAAGACAAATTACGAAAAACAGACGTGGCTCTAAAAAGTGCCTTTGTGTTGATGAAAAGTTGGGGTTCAGATAGATCAAAATGACAGCAGCTGTTGAAAGAGAAAACAAATGTCGGTTGCACATCAAAGTCTGACACGGTAAAATTTTGCATAGCTTAGTTTACATGTTATCTGGATTTTCTTTAAATACCTTTTTCTTAAAATGTGATTGAAAATTATACACGCGTATTTATAAAGTGTACATATAATGATAAGAACGGCATTTCAAAGTGTTTTTGTGTAATCAATCATAACGGATTAGAAAATGTTCTACTTACCGAAAGGAGAGTAAACGGAAAGACCGGAAGACCAGTTTACGCGGGACCTGTCGCATTCTATCACGTGATATAAGCACGTTTGTAAATAATTGTGTATTTAGATTGAAAATGTATTTAGATGAAAAATAATTATATTATATGTAGCGCTATATTACAACAGTCAATAAATAAATTGTTTTGGTTAAAAAAGGAGCCTAAGTCACGCCCATCTACTTCCGGACCATGGGTGCCTGGAAAAACGAAAACAAAAATTGTGAACTACTATTGCAATCACTTTAAAATGTATTACTGTACTGTAACAAATATTTGAGATTTAAAATTTAACAACCGAGTGGGTTACAGAGCTGTCAGAAACAATAAAACTCGTTTCTTGACGTAAAACCAGCTTATTACTACTAAGTGCTTCTTCTCTGCCCGCAGCCGAGCATTGTGGGAAACGCAGTTTGTTATGCTTGCCATACCGCAACAAATAAGTTTATAAACACGGCTTATACTGACAAATAAATGAAAATTGTTGTCTCGAGCAGTTAAATAAACATGCCGGTGTTTTATAACTGTATTGTAAATAAATCGATTCTAATAGATGACGTAGATGACTCGTAGTTACGTTCAGAAGTCCACACAATTTATATAAATGTAAGCATAAGCTGCAGCAAAGTCCGTGTTTAAATGTGGCTCCACAGATGTCAGAAAAATACTCAAAGTTATCCAAATGATGGGGAAATATGCGTGTTCAGTGCAGCGCAAGAGAACATCCAAACTCGTCACTATGTCGCTGCACTGGGATTTGCATTAGAATCAACGGAGACTCCTTTTTGTCACATATATACGAAAAAGGACACTTTCTGCGTTGGTATCTGACGCAGAAAGTGAGTGACCAAGCGTTTGTTTCCGACGCTTAGGGTGTGAGAACGTGTTGCACACACACACACACATACCTAAGACAATTTAGAGACACCAACCAACATGACAGTCATGATTTTGAATTAGAAGGGGAAACCGGAGTACCCAGGTAGAACTCCTGCATGCACAGGGAGAAGAAGCAAACTCCATGCAGAAAGACCCCAGGCTGTGATTTGAACCTGGGACCTTCTTGCTACAGCGCTAACCTTTGCCACTGTGCAGCCCAATGTCATCCTTTTTACATTCTTATTATTATTCTACATAGTATTACCTTTTGTTATAGTAGAGTAAATACATAGCAAAATACTACTATATCTATTTTGTGTTAGCCTTGGCCCTGCTCAGATTAGGATTCCCTAAGGCCCTGATTTACTTTTCTCCAAACTGAGCAAACCAAAGCTCAGCGCTTTGGGCTTCCTGACAGGGTTGCGGAAGGCGCTTTACAAATAAAGCTTTGATTGATTGATTGATTGATTGATTGATTGATTGATTGAGCTCATTCAAAGACCTATTTTAAAGCAATGTCAGTGATCTCTCTACAAAACACAACTTACTGCTCTGGTGGAGAGCCCAATGGAGGCCAATGGAGTGCAATCTTGCTTCCCTGAGATGAGGGTGCTTGTATGCGTTTATAGAGTCAAGAAGGAATGGCCTGCAGATGCTTTTACATCACAACTAAATAAGAAAATCAAAACAAATTTCAAGCAGTAAGCAGTCTGGATCGCTTACATAAGTTGCACTTTCGTCTTTTGGTATTTTGCCTCATTGTGCCTTATTTAGCACTGTGGGCCTGTGAGGAAGGACACTTTGTTCCACTGTAAGCTCAACTTGAAGTTGAACTTACTAAGCAACACAATCATTCATATGTTTAGGAGTTATTCCTGAGGTAGCAGTCTGAAACAGTTAACACAACCGTGTTACAGAAAGCAAAATACTGTTTGACATTCTGACTCCAAGTTATGTCTATGTGACATCGCTTAACTGGAGCATTGACAATTATCCATCATTTTCATAGTGGGCGGCAGTGGCAGAGGAGTTAAAGAGGAACTTAACTCATATTTTAATACATTTATGTACTCTGGGGGAAAAGAAGCTCTGGTGAGTATGTTTCAGCATGGATGATTTAGCAAGAGGAGAAAGTGAAGACAAGATATGGAGTCTTATTTCCTGATGTTTGGACATCTCTCCTCTGATTGGCTAACAGCAATGCGGCTATATAGCTGACTTTGCTTGCTCTGCAACGTTGACATTTTACCTCCACAAAGAACTCAAGCTTGGAGGAGTTCTGCTATGTTGGTGAGTTGCTAATGCTAATGGTTAGCTTCTACTAGCCAATACACTCTCTTCTGTTTCCTGGATGCAACAATTGGAAAGGTTGGATGTCCAAAGAAAGTCCCACCTATTTTGCCTCTGATTGGCTGGAAGGGCTCTCCTATGATTGGCTGTTTCGTTTTGCAGCAACCTGCCATCCCTCGCTAAGTGTAAGCTGTCCTATAAAACTTATAGCTATAATAACCATTCTGTCCAGTTTTGCAAAATAGCTTTGTTCTTTTTCGTTCACTTTATATAAATCCTGAAAAACATAACATGTGAACTTATGGGTTGACTTTATTTATATATGTTGACTCTCAAGCATTGCAGTTATCTCATTAAAGCGGAGAATACCCTATTTCGGTGCAAGATATATGATTAATAATAAGAGTAAGGATGTTTGGATTGATCAACCACCGATCAAAAATAGTTGATTTCCATGAAAACAAGTGATTCATGCAATTCTCATCCGTGCTTTTTAGAGCCGATCACACCAACCTGTCACTCATACAGTGTAGCCGGCTCAGAGAAGAAGAAGAAAATATCTTTTCTATAGCACCTCTCAAGATAAAAATCACGAGGCGCTTCACAAAATAATGTAAAAATATAAAAAATAATTTAGAAAATAATTAAAAATATATTTAAAATGAGCAAAAAAATAGACAATTGTGATTAAAAATGTAAAGAAAGGGAGTGAATAGGAAAGAGGGAAATCAGTGGATCCTGAGGAAGGTGGAATAGGTGGGGAGAGCAGAATAAAGAGAGAGGGGTGATGAAGGTTACACAAAAGCCCGCCTGAACAAGTGAGTTTTCAGCAGTATTTTAAAGGAGACCACTGAGTCCACTGAACTCAGGCTCAGGGGGAGATAGTTCCAGAGTCTGGGGGCCACAGCAGCAAATGATCTGTCACCTTTGGTCTTTAGCCTGGTGCGCTGCACAACCAGTAGGCTTTGATCACTGGACCTCAGGGACCTGCTGGGGGTGTAGGGACTAAGAAGATCACCAATGTAAGATGGTGCTTGTCCATGGAAGGCCCTATAGACCAGAACCAGGATCTTGAAATGAACCCTGAAGTTGACTGGCAGCCAGTGAAGCTGGAGGAGAAGCGGGGTGATGTGAAGACTCTGTGCAACATCACATCTCTCTAGACTGTTCCTTTTGCACTACGCGTTAACACAGTGGCAAAAGTGTAATACAAACTTTTAATGTTTCTGTGAGAGTGATGTAAACCCGCGAAGAAAGCTCATCATTTGCCTTTACAGCAGACCAAATGAGGAGAGAGCTGATGAAGATTAAGGTGAAGATAGGTGCTTCTCCAGACGGCATTAACCGCAGGCTCCTAAAATCCTGTGCAGATGAACTGAGTGGAGTTATGCAGCATATCTTCAACCTGAGCCACAAGCTGATGGTGGTTCCACAGCTCTGGAACACCTCCTGTGTGGTTCCAGTGCCAAAGACAACGCAAGCTGGAGACCTCAGTACCGACCGGCTGGTGGCTCTCACGTCCCACCTTATGAAGGTACTAGACTGATCCGGGGACACCTCCGATCCATGGGTGCCTCGATCGATCTGCTGCAGTTCGCCTACCAACCAGGTGTTGGAGTGGAAGATGCGGTCAGCTTTCTGCTACATCGCACTCTGGCTCATCAGGAGAAGCCTGACAGCAGTGAGAGAATCATGATCTTTGATTTCTCCAGTGCTTCTAACACCATCCAGCCTGGGATTCTGAAAACTAAACTGGAGAAGGCTGGAGTGGACCTTAACCTTGCAGAGTGGATTTTAAACTATGTTTATGTTTATTTATTTGGCAGACACTTTTATCCAAAGCGACGTACAATTTTTAACCTATAGGGCATGTTGTGATCTGGGGGTGGAACCGGAGTACCGGAGGAAACATGCAACTTCACGCAGAAAGGCTGCAGCCGAGTTTCGAACCTGCAACCTTCTTGCTGCGACGCAACAGTGCTACCAGCTGTGCTACCATGCAGCCAAACTATCTCACAAACCAATCCCTTGAGAGCCTGGGACTGTGACTGCTGACCTGAAATGTGGGAATGCACCAGGGGACAGTCCTGGCTCCCTTTCTTTTCACACTTTACAGTGCAGATTTCAGGTACCAACACATTCTTACACCTGAAGCGGCTAACACTGATGCAGGGTGACCAAGCATTTGTTTCCGACGTGTTGGGAGGCGATACGCTGTGACAGAGCATTGATTTCTGATGCCCGCGGTAAAACGCACATTTCACCGACATTTAACCTCTAACCTCTTGCTATTTAACATTCCCCTCACCCCCATCCTAACCTTAACCCAGTTTCTCATTCAAAACTTCTCGTTAACCGTGTTTGAGGTGGGTGATACAACTAGAAACAAAGTTTTGCACGCGCAAGTGGGTTAAGGTTAGGGTTGGGGTGAGTGTGAGAGGAAGGTTAAATTCCCAGAGGGTAAAGGTCACAATTTGGTGAAATATCCATTTTACCACAGGCGCCAGGAAGCGACGTTCTGGCACAGCGCGTCACCTCCCGATGCATTGGGAGCCCCAACAAATGCTTGGTGACCCTGCGTCAGTTTTAGCTGCTTTGGGTGTCAGAATGAGTTGCAGATACACACCTCACATGGTAGGATTATCTGATAAGATTATCTTTAGAGCCGTTACAGCAACCATGAGCGTCCTTAATATTGTCTGGAGAGGAAGAGTGGGTCTAAAAGTGGCATGATTTTCCTGTTGTGTAAGTCTGGCTTAACATTTATGTTGTGTGTTAAGATGCCACAAACAACCTCTCACACCAGTGGTGTTCTGCTGCTAAATGCGTGAGTGTGTAATGAGTGGAGGACCCAAGGAGGGTAATCACTGAGGAAATCACTGAGGGAATCAGTTGTATAAATTAATTTTATGCTATTGTGCAAGTTTTAAAAAAAAGCACACAAACAAAAAGAAGAAAAGAAAAAAAAAGATGCCACAAACAGGCTCAAGAAAACTTACAAATGCGTCAGGGAGAACACCCCAACTTTGTGCAGAAAGGCCTCAGCTGCAATTTGAACCCACAGCCTTGCTGCTGCAAGGTAGCAGTGACACAAATGGCACCACCATGCAGTCTACAATGGATCTCCAACTAAATAACTTTTATCAAGTCAGCCAGCTAAAAGTTACATCTTTCTAAATGTCATGAAGAGCAGACTGCAGGTTAGCTGAGTTTATGTGCTTACATGCTCTGCCATTACCTCAACAGTGACTGAGCATAATGAGTCTTTGTAGTACAAACGAGATGACATTTTCAGCAAAGCACAGTGACAAAAGGTTTAGGCATCTATCAGTAAATCACAAACATTATTTAATACAGGAATAATGTTTCAGGTAATGATTAAAGTTTTATTTGTGTTTGGTAATCTGTTTCCTTCATGTTCAAAAAAATAAACTTCACTGATTAAACTTTCAGTTTATTTATTGACAACAGATGTCAAGGATTTATTCTTTTCTCCAGGTCATTCAACTCAAACAGGCAGAAAATTAAAACCTAAATAAAACACATTAAAATAATTATCATTGTAATCTATCCACTTTCCTCATTTAGACCCACATCTAGGCTAGAGATGTAAAGTGCATTCTGTCCAGCTTTGTTTCAGCTCGAAGTTAACAACACGTGGCTAAATTTACAGCCTCATAGTGTTAGAGAAACAAAACACGTTGACCAAATAAAAAGTCTTGTAAATATATTCTCTACATTTTTCCCGGGAGGCAGCCAGTGCAGGACCAGATACCAGTGCAGGACAGGTGCTGTAAATCCAGGACAGTTACTGTTTGATGCAATCAGCAGGGTCAATGGAGGCGTAAATGGTCTCAATAAAGGTTAGAGTTTCTTTATGATTGTGTCTGTGGCAACCAAGTGGCTTTAGAATAAAAGTTCTTTAATCATTTATACTATAAATATGCCAAATATATTTTATAGAAAAATGATTTAAAATGATCTGTATTTCTATTTCTGCTAATCTTGTGCAGCACACTGACCTGCCATCATTGTTGTGAGGTGATAAAAGGAAGCTAAAACCATTTTGATTGAATTTTTGAAGACCATTTCATCCATTCCTCTCAGTACTCTTCAAACCGTATCAATAGCTTGTCTGTTGAACTCTGCAGAAAAAGCTGGTGCTCCAATGTGGAAACTCTGGCACAATAGCTAATATTTTCCCAGAGGTTTTAGGTGGGATTTGAAAGGTTGGACAACCACTGGCAGATGATCCAGCAGAGGAAAATGACTTATCAGAAATGAAGTGTCAAACAGACTCTCAGGGTGAGTTCTGACAGTATTCCGCCATTTTCTGTAAAGTGTTCACTGTGCCGTGTTTGGAGGAGTACAGATGAAAAACATTAAAAACAAGTGGGTTCTTAGACACCCCCCCCCCCCCACCACCACCACCACCACCACCAGGGTCTCCTGCTCTTGAACTCTGAATTAACTAACGAGGTGAATATGTTTCACAGACAATATCAAACATCAGAATGAATGAGGTGTTTGAAAACACTATTCACATAGTGAATGAGTTGATTCCTACATTTTTATCACTAAGGTTTAAAGTACGACAGGACTTTGGGGCTGGATAAATGTAGTATTGTTACATTGTTGTTGTTCGGTGAAGCACACCTTAAAACCGGTCTTGTAAATACATACTGATATTAATGAGATCACAACAATGTTTTAGCTACTCAGACACAAACATTTTTTTATTAGTGGCTCATCCAGGATATGAGCTCATGACTTCACTTTTAGATGTTTAGAAACAAGGTAAACTACTTTGCTTCACATTATCAGAATGTGGATTTTGAACCATTTCCTCAGAGGTCACCATTTAAAAGAATAAAAAAGTTCCAAATTCATCAAATCTATCTAAATGCTAAATGTCCTGTATATGGGTAGCACCTTCTTAGGGTTCTACAACCCCCCCAAGGCGCTTCACAACACAATCAGTCATTCACCCATTCACACACACATTCACACGCTAGTGGGAATGAGCTACAATGTAGCCACAGCCACCCTGGGGCACACTGACAGATGAACACTGGTGCCACCGGAACCTCCGACCACCACCAGCAGGCAAGGCAGACACAACATCAATCTATTCTGTATCCATCATAATGTCCATTCATGGAACATGGCTTTGTTTAAACACAACAGATTTCCTAATGTGATCACAATTTGGTTGTCATTCATTCACGTCTCATTAACTTATAACAAAGCAAAATTATCTCTACCTCATACTGTAACATGTGGTCATGATTTATTCACATGATTTTCATGTCTTGTGGTGAAGGGAGGTTCCCAAAAGTGTCACCAAAGGGACTCCATAAATACATTGATAAAAAAATAAATTTAAATCTTGCTGCAGCCCTGGAATTTCCTTGAGATTTTCCGAGGAGACTACTTGTGAGAGAACACAACCGTCTGTGTCAAACACACCAAGCTTTCTGCAGAATTTCCTGCTGCCAGCCCTCACATATTAAACCCAGAAATGACAGAATTAGATCATATTTAAATAGTTCAGATTATCTCTAAAGGAAGTATTGGCAGGTGATGATAACAGTCACTCATTCACAATCTTTTACTAACTCATGTTCCCTTTCAACTTTGTCATATCGCTGATACGTTAATGTAGCGTTAAAATAAAAACAGCTATCACCATAGACAAGGAAGAAGTCTTGTCTGTGTTCAGAGCAGTGGAAATAACAGACAGTGATTTTCCATGGTGCAGTTTTACGTCGTGCTCTGCCTCCTATGTGCTTAACTATAGTGCTGCTGAAATGTATTTTAAGCTTTCAGAATGCATCCAACACAGAGAACCTCCTGCTGTGAGGTGCATGCATTAACTGTGGATGAAATCTTTACCTGGTATTCAGACTGTTTTCCTGGGAATGTGTGTGAAAATTACTGTTATCTGTGCGTGAAACCAATATGAACAAAAGTTTGCAAGCTGAAATATGTACATAAACAGAAAAGCAAAAGTTCAACACCAGGAAAAGTAGCTACATCTCAAATATTTCAACATCAAAGTTATTTACCTAATAGATTTATTTGTGCAGAGCCACAAATACATAAAAAAGACAAAAGAAAAAAGTTATTACTGCGTATGAAACTGTCTGATACACTGGAAACATCTCACCAGTTTAACAATTGTCTCTCAGTAGCAGGCCAGTGCTTCTTTCCTTTCCAGCCTTTAATTATCTTATTTCCAGATTGAAAACTGATGCTCCTGTTCAACTGTTTTAAATGGGCTTTCTTTGCTGCACTAGCTGCCTCTGTCCTTCCTGTCCTCGCTGGTTTCTTTGTGACTGACTTTACTTTCCTGCAAACCTCATCTCGATGGCCACAGCTGACTGCAGGCGAGGTCCCTATGACACACTTGCACAGCAAATGGTCCAAAACATACCCTAAAACATCTCAGCACTATTAAAAATCCCATTCAGACTAATGGAAGAATTTTGGCCCACAAAGTGGCAATCACACACAAAGAGCTAATATATGGTGATATGTTAAAATGAAAGGGAGATCATCGAGGATCTATCTGTCTGTCTGTCTGACAATGGAAATAATGCCACAAATGATCTAAATATAGTTTTTTTAACAATTGTCTTCATATGGATTGTGGGTATTTTATTTCTAAGCACGGATGGTGAGAATGACCTACCTAATGAAGCTTGTTTGATAATAATGAATAATTTTGCTTACTGCTTGTGAAACTGGCCTTTTGTAATGCTAGGTGTTTATACCTGGTGTGTCCAAAGCAGTTGATTTAGTCCAAGTGTAGGGTTTGGTAAATTGAGTGCTTTAAGAGCTCAATATATATATATAACCTCTACTTATAACCCATAAGCTGTGATACTCTATCTAAATATAGAATATCAGCCCTGCTTGGTCTTTGTATGTTTATCAGAAGATTCTAGGATTCTTTGTGTATGAAGGGATTGTATACACTTCGTTTTGCTTCAGAAAAGAGTCAGGTTTATAAAAGTAAGAAATAATTTTACCAATAATTAAAACATGACAAGTTAACATTTTACTGTGATGGATGGAACTAGATATGATGTATGAAACCTATGTGTGAATGTGATGTTATCAGAACTGCCGTTTCTAGGAGAGCTGAGTTCTGGATGTAAAAGAATTTGGTTTGTGTTAAGCCATGAAGTTGATTATTATCAAAAGCACATCAGACGCAATCTGTCGTGTCTACATACCCACTCGAAGACCCTCGTGATAGATCTGGAATGTCGAAGTCCTCGGACTTCCAGGCACCGAGGTCCGTAGAAGAAACTGCAGCGCTACTAAACCAGTTTTAGAGTTGTCTCCAGGTCACAACATACGGATGGAACCGCACGTCTGGGACTCTTAAGGAGTCTAAACAATATCAGCTTGTTCTGCAGGAACTGTTTGCTGTATCAGCTTTGCAGGTGCAAAAAGATTTTGACGACTTGTCAAAAGCTTTGATGGTTAGAGAGGATTTTGCTTCAGATGGCCGGTCTGAAGCTTTCTCTTGAACTACTGAATCACCAGAGTGATCTGGTTTTAATGTTCTCATGTTATGATTTGTGTAGCCAACCAGAGGTTGACAAGTTGAGGAATGTTACCAAGAGTCTCAGAAACACACGCCTTCTTTGATACGGAGGCTGTGATCTGGGGTAAGGGACTATCTATGTGTCATGAGTTTAAATTAACTTTACTTTGTCCTTGTGCGAGTGCAAATGGTGATGACCTTGTCAAATAAACATGCTGAAACATATTTCACCAATCATAACATAACATTCATTTCAAACTTCAGTCATTGAGCACAGATTAATGAAACATTTCATTATATTATAATTATTATGAGTAGCAATAAACCAACGTTTATTTAATGATTATCTAGCTTATAAGATTTAGAAGTTCATATTTAATTTAGGAAATCATTCTTTGATTTAGCAACTGATCTGAGCTGTGAGTGTTAGGCATGAAGAATCCTGTAGGGCGATAAGGATGGACCTTGAGAAGAGAACATTATTGTTGACAATTCGTTACCCGTGTTCAGAGCTGCAGGCTCTGAGCTCCAGCTGATGGGATGAAGGCAGGCTGATTTAAAGGGAACACATGCAGTCTCGTGTCTCCTTTTTGACCGGATGCTGAATGGTCAAACTGTACCTAAAAACTGACAATTGCTGGACGATACACAAGACTGTGACTGTTTGAAACATTCACTTTATTTACTCGATCTCTCACTACATTGTATTCATTAAATAGAAGGGAGCTGTATAAAGGAAACTCTGTTGGTTTTAACACTGAACATTGCATTTTCAATTTTCCGCAGCTTCCTGCAGTCAATTTCTTCCTCGGGGAACCAAGAGTTCTTTGTCCATGTCCTGTGAATATAGGTAGAACTGATTGGTCATTTTGCAGCAGCTGCATTTTCTTGCTCCAGTGCTGCCGCTTTTGCCACATCCACCACATCTACCACGTCACTTGTCTCCCTCTCTCCCATGGCCATGCACGCACCGCCACAGTAAGAAATGGCGGTGGTGGTGGTGGTGGTGGTGGTGGGGGGGGGGGGGGGGGGGGTATTGAGATCAATGTGTTCCTGCGGTGTTCATGAGGGGGCATGGGGTTGGTTAGGGTTCCTCCTAAGTGGTGGGTGGGGTTTCAGCGGGTGCGCTTTATCGACTTCCGGGGAGGTTTGTTACTGGGAGACAAGATAAACGGCTCTCTACAGGGACTCAGCTCTCATCGTTCACTTTGAAAACCCATTCAAAAGATTTGATTTGTGAACATCACACCACTACAGCTTTCAGTCCAGTGAAATACTTTACACCTTTCTCCTGTTTTTAGTTTATTGTTGATGAGGATGAGGATGTTAATAAACACCAATAACAACTAATATTCAAAAAATTAAATAATTAAGGTTTCGAAAAGCCAATTCACATTTCCTGCACTGCATTAAAAAAGCTGCATTTCTTGGAAAATTCAACATGAAAACCTTTAAAATACACTCAAAGTACATTGGACTATCAATATTGTGTCTAGGGCAGGCTTTCTATAAAACATTCAGAATGAGAATATTGCACATCATAATCAACCAATATCATCAATCCACCGAAAAGATGTGAGCAGTGTAACATTGGAAAACAAAATAAATCACCGTCTGACTGGCTGTTTTATTGTAGGTGTAGTGATATCTGCATTGGCACTACTAGTAAAGGTATCTCAGTAGCTTCACAGTAGTTGTGCAGGAGTGATTTCATCAACATGGCCTGATGTAAATCCTTGGCTCAGGAAAGGCTACAGTTTATCACAAGCACAAATCTGCTCCCCCTTCTTACTTGATCCATCTGCTGATATGCAAAGGAATTCAATCAGGCCAAGCTTACTGACATAAAAAGGATTTCTCATTGCAGTAGTGGGACTGCAGCGCTGAACTGTCTCAAAGAGCTCACCAGACCTTTAACGATGGTCCTTTTTTGAACAACATTGAAGGTGCCCCCAAGCCTTTATACCAAACACTGAGCAAAGGGTAATGCCTATCATGTGTCTGAACTTGAATGACGGATTGGCATCCATGTTTCAACAAGACCAAAGTGGCCAGTATCCTTGTATTTTATTACTTTTTGGCCAAAGTAACATCAACAGTGCAGCTTTGCTAATTTAAATTGAAGAGCAAAGCTGTGTTACTGATAAGAAAAAAAACTAGATTCATTTCAGGGTGATTTAAAGCACCAGGATGAGACAGAAATGGTCTTATATTCTTATATGATTACGGTGTGTTTTGCTGTAATAAGAAAAGTTAGCTTGGATTGGGTAGTGCAGTGGTGAGAGGGTGCTTACTTTTATATTAAAATCAGAGGCAAAGTCATGAGAAGCATAGAAAGAGTGTGTGTGTGGGGTGGGGGAATTATATATATATATATATATATATATATATATATATATATATATATATATATATATATATATATATATATATATACTCATACTAAAGGGTTATTAGAAACACCTGTTCAACTTCCCCCTAATGAAATTATCTAATCAATCAATCACATGGCAGTTGCTCCAATGCATTTAGGGGTGTGGTCCTGGTCAAGACAATCTCCTGAACTCCAAACTGAATGTAAAAATGGGAAAGAAAGGTGATTTAAGCAATCTTGAGCGTGGCATGGTTGTTGGTGCCAGATGGTCTGGTTTGAGTATTTCACAATCTGGGTTCACAAAGAATGGTGTAAAAAGGGAAAAACATCCAGTATGCGGCAGTCCTGTGGGCGAAAATGCCTTGTTGATGCTAGAGGTGAGAGGAGAATGGGCCGACTGATTCAAGCTGAAAGAACAGCAACTTTGACTGGAATAACCACTTGTTTCTACTGAGGAATGCAGCAAAGCATTTGTGAAGCCACAACACACACAACCTTGAGGCGGATGGGCTACAACAGCAGAAGACCCCACCGGGTACAACTCATTTCCACTACTACTGGCATAAACAGAATGAGAACATGGTTATGTTTATGGTTATGTATTTAGCAGACGCTTTTGTCCAAAGCAACTTACAAGTGATAATCGGCATATTGCCCTTGAGGCTAACAACAACAATAACAACAACAACAACATTGACATCAGTCATGGAGAGGAGGGAACACGGAGTGGACAGTAGAGAGGGGGGACGGGTGCAGGCAAGGTGCTAGTTTAGAAGATGCTCTCTGAAGAGCAGGGTCTTCAGGAGTTTCTTGAAAATTGAAAAGGAAGACCCTGTTCTGGTAGTGCTTGGTAGGTCATTCCACATTTGTGGAACGATGCATGAAAAAAGTCTGGATTGTCCTGAGCGTGGTGTAGGCTCTGCTAGCCGACGATCCTGTGATGACCGGAGCGGCCGGGCTGAGACGTAAGCCTTTGCAAGAGGATTCAGGTAGATGGGAGCTGTACCATCTCGGACTTTGTATGCTAGTGTTAGCAATTTGAATTTGATGCGTGCTGCTAGCAGTAGCCAGTGGAGCTCAGTGAACAGAGGGGTGACGTGTGCTCTTTTTGGCTGATTGAGGACCAGACACACCACTGCGTTCTGGACCATTTGAAGTGGTCTCACAGTACAGGCTGGAAGACCAGTTAGAAGGGCATTGCAGTAATCGAGGCGGGAGATGACAGTAGATTGCACCAGGAGCTGGGTGACATGTTGTGTTAGGTATGGTCTGATCTTTCGTATGATATACAGCGCAAAGCTGCATGAACGAGCAACAGAGGCAACATGCTCTTTAAAGGTCAGGTGTTCATCAATCACAACACCCAGATTTCGAACTGCCTTTGAAGGAGCAAGAGATAGGAAGTCATTTTGGATTGAGTTATTGTGCTGTATGGATGATTTTGCTAGGATGACAAGTAGTTCAGTTTTAGAGAGGTTGAGTTGGAGATGGTGGGATTTCATCCATTTTGAACATGGATCCATCATGCCTTGTTACCACTGTGCAGGCTGCTGGTGGTGGTATAATGGTGTGGGGGATGTTTTCTTGGCACTCTTTAGGCCCCGTAGTGCCAATTGGGCATGGTTTAAATGCCACAGGCTACCTGAGCATTGTTTCTGGCCATGTCCATCCCTTCATGACCACCATGTACCCATCCTCCGATGGCTACTTCCAGCAGGAGAATGCTCCATGTCATAAAGCTCCAATCATTTCAAATTGGTTTGTTGAACATGACAATGAGTTCACTGTACTACAACGGCCCCCACAGTCACCAGATCTCAACCCGATAGAGCATCTTTGGGATGTAGTGGAACGGGAGCTTCGTGCCCTGGATGTGCATCCCACAGATCTCCATCAACTGTAAGATGCTATCCAATCAATATGGGCCAACATTTCTACAGAAGGCTTTCAGCACCTTTTTGAATCAATGCCACATAGAATTAAGGCAGTTCTGAAGGTGATAGGGGGTCAAACACAGTATTAGTATGGTGTTCCTAATAATCCTTTAGGTGAGTGAACATATAACGTGTTATTATATTGTGAGAGAGAGAGAGAGACAGAGAGAGAGAGAGAGAGAGAGAGAGAGAGAGAGAGAGAGAGAGAGAGAGAGAGAGAGAGAGAGAGAGAGAGAGAGAGAGAGAGAGAGAGAGAGAGAGAGAGAGAGAGAGAGAGAGAGAGAGAGAGAGAGAGAGAGAGAGAGAGAGAGAGAAATGGTGAATAGCCTATCTAGGAACCTTAAGTCTCCTCTCCTTCCAGTCGGCTCATGGCTGCCCTGTAAGAATGAATGCCATTGAACAAAAAACAGTGTGTGTTTTTTTGACTATGTCTGTCACATAGTTTAAGATTTATTAGTTTGTAAACATTCGTATTTAAAATGCCTATAAATCAGACGTTACATGTATGACGTCACAGCAGAATCTCATCTAAGCTAATCCTAAGCATTAAGAGCAGAAGTGCTCATCAAAAATTCTCACCCGATGTGAACAGAGGAGCAATGGGTAGCATGCAAATTATGTGAGTGATCCACTTCACTTTACAGCTGGTGTGTTCTGGGCGTTAATCTCAAAAAGGTTTTAGTCAGTTTTAGTCGACTGAAATTTAAAAAGATTTCAGTCAACTAAGATTTTTTTTAGTGTTGCAAAAAAATTAAACAGAGTGTTAATTTCTAGCAAATGAATTTATAGGTCAGACGTACTCTGAGCTACTGGAGTGAATTTCATACCAACATCATTTATTTTGGATCTATGAGACACAATTGTAGCTGCCCCAGATTTTGTAAAACAACAATCCCCTGACTGGAATTATTTAATTTTTCTTTATTTATAATCACTATAGTGTATACAATTTACTAATGCAGATCTGTGCATCATTCTGTAAGTATTCACAAAAGAAATGATTTTCTTCCCTTAACAGAATGGACTCTTAGGAAGCATACAGAGTATTAAACACAATGTTTAAATAGAAATAAATAAAGAAATGTGTTTGTTTAATCTATTATTTGAGTTATCAAACCTCCATCTTAGTTTCTTTAAATGTAGAAGAAGAAAGAAGAAGAAAATATCATTTCTATAGCGCCTCTCAAGATAAAAATCATGAGGCGCTTCACAAAAACAAAAAAGTTAAGAAAGAGAGAGGGTGAATAGGAAAGAGGGAAATCAGTGGATCCTGAGGAAGGTGGAATAGGTGGGGAGAGCAGAATAAAGAGAGAGTGGTGAAGAAGGTCATACAAAAGCCAGCTTGAACAAGTGAGTTTTCAGCTGCTTTTTAAAGGAGACCACTGAGTCCACTGATCTCAGGCTCAGGGGGAGAGAGTTCCAGAGTCTGGGGGCCACAGCAGAAAATGATCTGTCACCTTTGGTCTTAAGCCTGGTGCTGCACAACCAGTAGGCTTTGATCACTGGACCTCAGGGACCTGCTGGGGGTGTAGGGACTCAGAAGATCACCAATGTAAGATGGTGCTTGTCCATGTAAGGCCCTATAGACCAGAACCAGGATCTTGAAATGAACCTTGAAGTTGACTGGCAGACAGTGAAGCTGGAGGAGAAGTGGGGTGTTGTGGGTGTGTTTGGAGGACTTGGTCAGAAGCCGAGCACAGGTATTCTGAACCGCCTGTAGATGGTTCAAGAAGGTTTTGTTCAGACATGTGAAAAGAGATAGGAACCGGAATCGAAACGAGGAATTGGAATTGATCAAAATCAAACAATGCCCAACCCTAGTTAGCATGTAGCTAATGTCCTGCTTATCTCCAATCGTGGAGCATGTAAAAGGCCCTGGCGCCCAGCTATGACCACAGCAGTCTGAGGCTCCGCTTGTAATTTAACAGTCACAACCCATATTAGACCAAATTAGACCACAAGCACCCAGCATGACTACAGCCTCACACGGGAGCCAGTCTGTCGAGCAGATGGGATACCCCGGTCCAAGGAGGCCTTCTTAGATTCTTGGGTTAGCTAAGTTAGCTACTAGCTACACTGGTTCATTTGTTTCAACTCTGTTCCAAATGTAACAGCCTCAGCTCCACCCATGGCTGCCAACTTCTGAACATTTCAGAGTGAGACAGGGTCATAGGGTTGGGAGCAGAGAAATTGCTGACCGTTTAGAGCGGGGGGGGGGGGGGGGGGGGGGGGGGGTTATATATATTGAAACTTTCTGTGCTCTACATTTAATTTATTAATTTCTACTCTGTACGTAAGAGGATTCAAGCCACAGACAAGAAAAAAGAAAAGAAAGAGAATTCTTACCTTTTTCTCAGAATTCTGAGTTATTTTCTCAAAATTATGAGGTTTTTTTCTCAGAATTCTGACTTTTAATCTATCTATCTATCTATCTATCTATCTATCTATCTATCTATCTATCTATCTATCTATCTATCTATCTATCTATCTATCTATCTGTCTGTCTGTCTGTCTGTCTGTCTGTCTGTCTGTCTGTCTATCTATCTAGTCCTCCAAACACACCCACGTCACCCCGCTTCTCCTCCAGCTTCACTGTCTGTCTGTCTGTCTATCTCTATCTTTCTGTATATCTATCAGCAGTAAAAGTTTACAGTTGTCACAAATGTCACACAGGAACTTTTAATTATAATTAATGTCAATTTTTAAAATTCCATCTGGGGGTGGGCAATATAATGTCATTCATAATATTACCAGTTATTATTTCCTGCCAAGAAAAAAAATCTATCATGTTAAGCTAACTTCATTGATGTAGTTGCATCCACTAAACAGAGGACTGTGTTCATGTTGGTCATCAGCATGAAGTTATTGAGGTTATCAAAGCAAACATGGCTGGAATCTCAGTTTTACCTGTAATCTGTTCCTCTTAAGTGTATGTGCTGCTGTAATGAGTGAATGTCCCCACTGTGGGACTAATAAAATTTACTCTATTCTGTTGTACTAATTCATATCAGCCAGTAGGAAAAAAAAAACATTTGACGAATTTTGGCCTTTCCAGGCTTCTGTACAAGTAACCTAGTTATGGAGGAGGGGTTTGTCTCACAAACAGGAAAAACACACTGGTGAAGCGGTGAATTAAAACATTAGGATTCTTAATGTTTTAATTCACCGCGTCACCAACATTAATCAACCATAAATAACGTTGTTACCATGTTCTGAGAACGTGGTTCTAAAAATGTTCCTTAACAACGTTATGAGAACTTTCATCAAAGCCAGATAATGTTGTGAACACGTTCCGACAATGTGGTTCAACGAATGTTTTCAAACAACATAATTAAATCACGAATAACATAGTTAAGATGTTCCAATAATGTGGTTCTAAGACTTTTTTCCAACAAAAATTATTAGAACTTTTATCAATCGATGTAAAGACATTTTAAGAAAGTGTTTCTTAGAATGTTTTCCAACAAACATTATTAGATCTTTCATCAGTCATAAATAACGTTGTGAAGACGTTATAAAAACGTGGTTCTAAGAATGTTTTCTAACATTGGAACTTTAATCAACCATAAATAACGTTACCGTGTTCTGAGAACGTGGTTCTAAAAATGTTCCTTAACAACGTTATGAGAACGTTCATCAAGCCCAGGGAATGTGGTGAACACGTTCCGAGTATGTGGTTCTACGAATGTTTTCAAACAATATAATGAGAACTTTCATCAATCATGAATAACGTTGTTAAGAAGCTCTAGTGGCTGACGAGCATATCTCACAAGTAATTTCTCCTTCAGTTTTCTTAAGATGTCGACTTCAAGTTTCTTGTTTATTTATGTCCTTCTGTAGCTGACAAACTGAGCTAAAACACGTTGTATTAAAAGTACTATTCTCTTTTTATTTATTTATTTCCCCCTTTGTCCTGTCTGGCTGTGAAGCAAACAGAATTGATGTCTGAATGCTGGTGACAAGCCTTACAGATTTACTCTCAGGTGGAGCATCAAAGCGTCTGCTTTTAATGTCACGCCTGATAATTAAAACATTATTGTTATTGTTTTGGAATCATTTTTAATTCCGACCAGACATGGAGACAGAGGTGAAAGAGAAAGGAAAAAACAAAAAGGGGGGGTCCACAAAAATAAACAATAATGAACAAGAGTCTGCTTCTAGACCTGCAGAAAGAGAAAGAAGAGAGAAAAAATGGGACACACAATAATACAACAGGAGCAAGCTATCACTGCGTCAGAAATATACAATCAACATTGTTTAACTGAACAATCACACGATAATAAATCACAGTGCATTTAGTGGCAACGACAGCCTTAAGACATGTGTTGAACGTGCCCAAGCCCATACTTTTCAGAGCACCATGTGAGCACCTGTGTGTGTACACGCGCTTGTTTATGTAAGGTTTCTCTATAAAAGCATCCAATAGAGAGTGTGAGGGGCCACAGATCTGCCCTCCAAAGATGTGTAGGAGACAGAGGGAGCTCCAAGTCCCAGAGATCCAGGCGCTGCCCCAGAATACAGGAACCCCAAGGAGACTGCAACCAGAAAGGCCCCCGCCCCCCTCGAGAGGCGCAGAGGATCGCCCCGGGGGGGCCACAACCAGCAGCTGGCAGAGTCCCGGGAGATATCAGCGGCAAGCCCACAGGCCCGCCCGCAGCCTCCCACCCCCTAGCCGGCCGAGCCCGGGACCCAGCGACCCGGGACCCAGGGGTGACTACCCAGGGACCCAGACCCCACCAGGCAGCCACCGGGATTGATCAGGCAGACGCCAGAAATCTTAAACCCTCTGACCCGGGAGCCACGAACACTCAGGCAGACCAAGGCACCGCACTCCACACCAAGTGTGACAGGGAGAGGGGAGACGAAGATCTATATCATCAAAAGAAGTCCCAGGAGAAGAGAGGAGTCAAAGGCCCCACCTGACCTATACAGTCATACACAAACACAGTCCCACACTCCCTCCCTCATGCTCACACATGCACATACAACCCAAGACTTACAAATATGCATGCCGGACACCCACTCATGCTCCCCATACACACCCTATTCACTCTGGTCCCAGTACTGCTGCACACTGGGTACAACCGTCACAGTTACCAGTGTGTGACCCTTTCTGCTGGGGTGCTGATGAGCAGGCTCCCCCACCCAACGCTGAGCACAGCAACCCACCACCCCAGACCCCAACCAGACAGCCAGATCTCCCTCCTAGCCTCGAGCCCCAGGAAGCCAAGCGACAACAGAGGTGTGCTAAGACCCCTAGTCTACTAGAAAGTACTATTCTCATGTCATGTTGTGTTTTCATATATTTATATTTTAGAGACTTACTTGTCTGTGAAAATTTCATCAACTCTGCATCAGCAGAGGTACTTCCTTAAATTTGAAGCATGTTAGCTATTGCTTAGTTCTGGTCGGCACTCAGTTTCCTATTGCATGGAGCTCTGCGGGGCAGGGGGCGTACTTAGCAAAAAAATAAACAAATAAAAAAGGCGTATTGCTTACATTATATCACAGTACATGATAAGATTATCACTTTTATGGATTTCAGAAAAATCACGCCGAATTTCTTAAAGGGGAAAACTCCGGAATACTCTGGATACTTAAATTGGCATTACCGCCACTAAAAAAGTCATTTTGGGTGGCATGAACAAAAGCTTCTTGTTTGACAGCCAGCATCCAGTTTGTTTGTTTGGTTTTTCTAGGTTGTTTGTAATGCTTTTAAAGTGCTAGAGTGAAGCAATTTCCTGGTTGGAATTCTGTCAGGAAAGAGAGAGGAAAACTTTAAATTGAATCACTATTGCAACAATGGAAAACATGCTTCCATTTTTATTGATTTTCTAACTGTGGAATTCCACAAATATAATTTTCTTCTGAGCAGACAAACAGAAAAAACAGCAAACAGGAGTATAATTAAATCAGCATATAAAGATCAGGTGATTATGGGGTTTAAATGTCATTTCAAGATGACGAGCAGTCAGCACAAAAGTGACTGTTTTTTATTCATGATCATAAAATCTATGAAAGTTTGGAGCACAAACACAACTGAGGATTTACCTATTAACCCCAATAATGACCGAGGGTACATTTGATCTTTTATTCACGTGTTTTGTATGTCTCTCCTTAAAAATGTTATGTTTGACCTGGATAAAATTACTTGTTTCCTAAACTGAATTATTTTGATGTTTGTAATAACTCTGCATGGTACCTCCTGCATCCATGTGTTAATTAATTCTATTTTAAAAGCACATTTCAACAGGAAATATTTCAAAAGGCATCTTTTCAAGCAACAGGAGATTTAATGACTGTTTTTATTTAGTCTTGCTTGCAAATATACAACACAAGTAAAAACAAGCCAAACTTTAATAGCTGTGTTTGTTTTTATAAGTTATTAACACTTAATGATTCTCAACATGCTCTTGTCTACCACTGCTTTTGATGAGAGATTTGGTACTTCAGATGGAAGGTTTTCTCTCTTTTTCACCAATTTATTTTCTAAAAGAAAAATCACTGTCACACCTTTGAACTCATCTTTATCATTAAACTCAATAGTAAGCAAGGTCATTAGTAGACAGTGCTGGGGGCAGCGTCTGTGAGCACATCCTGCAAAACAAAAATAATTGGTGTAGATTGATAACCACTCTTTTTTCTTACTGCTTCAAACTTTAGATACTTTTAATAACAGGAATTTCCATACGAGCACTGATGGAAAATAATCGTTCCTCCAATGCTGTCCAAGACCTTGAGACTCTTAGCCTAAAGCTTTCCTTGTGTTCGCTGAGTGATGCCACATCCCGCTAGGTAGACTGTACTTCTGCCCAAAGGCTTCATCCCTTATTAGTGCTCAGATTTATTCACAACAACGAAGATTCTGACAATGGCGTTCATGTCATGATTATTAGCTGTTCTCCCGTCACTGATCTTCCGATGTATTCAGAAAATATCTCCATGTTGTACGTGAAACTTGTTCCAGACAGTTTCCAGTGGCATCTGCTAGACAACCACCATGCAGGTATACACCAGAAAGATGTTACAAATCAGCACAATTTTCATTAATTTGTTCTATTAATAAGTAATTCATTAACGTGCTGCTTACCCAGTCCTGCAGCCCTCTCAGGTCATAATGCTAATGCTGGAAGAATGATACCGACTGCACACGGGGGTTGCACAAGTGTGTGATATAATCCCTTCATGATATGCTTGAGAACAAAACAGAAAGGCAAAAAGCATGCCGGGGGCTGAGGGGGCAACTAACCACAGTGCAGCAGCCCCTGCAGTAGCCACCATGCTGGCTTTATTAGTTTAGCCTCATAAGCCAGTCTCCGCAGGGAGTCTGTATATGGAAAGATGGAGGGGAGGTAATGCATTTTGTTGTCTGTGTGTGCCGGGATGCTGCTTGCCTTTTTGTTGTTATTCTGCTTTCTCTAAAACAGTCTAATCACTAATCAGTTCCAACATTAGTTTGAAAGTTGAATTGGATAACCTTGATCTTATTTTTACAAAGCCTTGATTTCATATGAAACCTTCTAGACATGGAATATGTATAAACACAGACAGTGCTGTGAAAAATGGTTGAGTCCCTGCTTATTTCTTTATATTTTGCTTTTTAAAGAGCCAAATGACGATGTGGGTTTGCACTGTTTGAAACTGTTTGGGTGGACTTATTCAAACTTGCTACAGGCGATGTCTTGCATTAAAAACAAACCCAGAAGGATGGCAGCATGAGTGCAGCATAAGATCATTTGAAAAACTGTCCAGCTTCTGAAATTGTTTTGATAAATGTAACCTCTCCAAGCACCCTCACTGATGTAATGTGTCCCTGATTGATGATTGATTGATTGATTGATTGATTGATTGATTGATTGATGATTGATTGATTGATTCCACCATATCTGCACCTGCACACAACTACACCAGTGCAGATATGGAAGCCAACCATTCTCAACCCAGGACCCGATACCCTGTTATTGTGACCACAAAACAACAAAATGTCACTGCAGATGTTTTTGTGTGTGCTCTTGAAAAAGCTGGACATATCGAGCCCACTACACCTGAAGACTTTGCTAGGACTCTGCAAGGTCCATCCATGCTCTGATTTATTTTATTTTTTTTACACTGTGGCAAGGTTGTCAGCCCTCTGCAGAAGGAGTCTGATGATCTTTCATTGATGTTACCTAGGTAACCTACAAAATTATATCCATTAACTATTGGAATTCAGGAGTCTTGGAGAGTCTGCTGCCATTTATTCCCCAGCCTTCTACTTTGACCACTTTTTCCTTCTTTTCTTTTCTCTGCTGGTGAAATTAACTCCTCTGGAGATGCAGTTTCACAGCTGTCTGCAATTTGCTCATCAGCTGTGGCAGTTTCTCTACTGGCCATCACCCAGTCATTGACACTAGACCATTGAGTCTCCTTGGTTGGTCATTTTGGACAAGTCTCTTGTTAGTATTTTCCTGGTATTTTTGCAGAAAATCATTGGGTATGGCCTGCAGGTGGCTCTTAATCTGGACAAACCTCCAAAAGGTCTCCATCTATCTTCCTTTAGATAACTGTTCAGTGTGTTCTTGAAACCTTCAACTGTGCATGAAAAGTGCCTCTCCACCAATTACCCCCCGACTGAACTAAGAAGCTCCTTTCAATGTCCATCGCCCTATGGTTGGCCGCTCTATGGTTGGCCGCTCTATGGTTGGCTCTTTAAATCAATGGTTTCTATTCTGTCCGTCTGCCTGCAAAGGAAAACATGACAACAAACATCACAATTACGAATAAAATAAAATAAAACATCCATCAAGAGAAATAAACTAACCTTAAAATTTGCTGTTCTTCATCATCTCAATTGAACCTGCAAAATACTGATCATGGTAAACCTTTTTAAATGAATGGTTTCTGCAATTTCAGGTCATTTTGCTTTCAGACATTGTGACACCAACGTTCACTCTGAAAAACTGTATTATTTTACTATCACTATTTTTTCAATTCCAAGTGATTCCTGGAATAACTGCATAAAACCAACCAGCAACTTAAAAATGCATTCTTTAAAAAAATGCTGTTTTGTAAAAATAAAATAAAAATAATGAATGGCAAAAACAGTTTTTCATCAGTGATGTCCTCATGATTGAAGAACATTCTTTGCATTATGCCATCTGTACCTCCAATCTGCTTTCTTAAGGGTGTGGAACACTGAGGACACAATTTTAGAATCGTATTTCTGATTATGATTGGTCACTATGAGATTAACGATGAAGGAAGTGACGCCACCAACATTGGCACAACTCTGATGATTATGTTAGCAAAACAAAGTAAAGAACACCTTTTTCTGTATTTTAAAAGAACCAAGCAATGCCAGGTCACTGAGTTTTTTTATGCAGGCTTAACATGAAAATTGTCTCCTACATCTATCTCCTGCATTAGCTTCTCATAGAAAATAGATGGTAAAACTCTAGGATTAGAAAATTCTGACAGGTCTACGTCACACTGTCTCATAACATTCATGAACTCACCCATCTCGACTCACAACGGGGAAGGCTGTTGTCGGTTTACCGTCCAAGACACAGCAGAGAACGTCTCTCAACCTTCTCAGTGACCTAGTGGTGGATGGTGCTTCTGTTGGTTTAACGTCTAGGAAACTGCAGAAAATGCCTCGGTTAGTTGAAGCTAACCGTTAGCATTAGCAGCTTCCCCACACAGCAGAACTCCTCCAGGTTTGAGCTATTTGTGGTGATAAAACATTGCTGCAAGTCAGTAGTACAGTCACATTGCTGTTATCCAGTCAGAGGTGAGATAGTCACTGTTATCAGGAAATAAGACTCCAAAGTTATCTGAGGCTCAGGTGTTAAGTAGCTCACTTCAAGTTACTGCAAATGGAGCACCAGTTTTGTTTTGTTTTTGTTTTTGCCTCCCAAATACGACTTACAAGGTATTAATCAGTGCTTAATTTGTAAATCAAACTTTCCCAGAATGCAAATACTGATGTCAAACCAAAGTTCACTAAAGGAAAAGCAGATGCCGGAACACGCACGGGGGGGAGGTGTTTTGACAAGTAATTAAAATTGCACCCACATTTTCTAAGTTAACACACATCTCTTCAGTGGCAGACTGGTAATCGGGAGAAACGGGAGGATTCCCGGTGGCCTGGCCGTCAAACAGGCCCGCTCAGTGATTGCCGGTCATGGCGTGCGTAATATCTAAACGAGCAATCCGTCATGCAGCTCATCAGGGCATCTGCTTTCCTGATGCTCGCACAAACAGAGCAAACTGGGCACAAAGACACCCCCTCTTCTCACTTTGTCGGGGTCTGGCAAAGCGCTGCAGACACCCACCACCCCAGAGCGGCTACAGCACCATCGCACCTTTGGCCCCAGAGGCAAAATGGACCTAGACGGACCAGGAAAGGTGGAGCAGAAAAGGAGAGATTGAAAAAGAAGAAAGCTCTGGCCACAGAGGCATGTCCAGGCTGGCCTGTATATGGTCATGTTGGGAGAACCAGGTTAAGGTGGAATTTTTGGGCCAGTTTAATTAGTTTGATTGCAGCGCGCAATGCCGGGCACGTGGGGTGGGTTGGGGAGGGAGAAACAGCAGCTGCCAGGAACGGATCATGATAATCAGGTTCTGATGATCAGATCATCAGACTCATCCTTTAGGGACAGAGAGCATTGCATTGGACTGGTACCAGCACCGCTGCTAAATATAACCTTTCAGCATATCAGTACTTTTTCTAGGGTACAGTGCGTACCGGTAAATTTTACAGGTATTCATTAGTCAAAATCTCAGAGATTTTTGAAAAGATATCGCTGTGTCCTCTGACATCAGTCATCCACAGTCTGGCACGAGCTCCATCAAGGGCCGCATTTTGCGTAAAAGGTGCATCACTGACGCGAGGCGCGACGCGCGTCACCATCAGCTCAGGCAGAGGAGCGAAATTAAAACTGTTTCCCCACACCGTACACATTCCCGCAGTGACTGACAGCAGCAACAGCTGACCAACTAGTGGTCAAACGCTCTGACAGGCAGGTACATCCATGGAGGAGAAACGGTTTCTAAATGGAAATATGGATCGTGAGCAAACACAAGACATAAAAGGAGTGTGCTTCACTTGAAATTTTGTGGCCATGAACATCCAGCTGCTGCGGATCATGAGACAGATGAGATGATAATTCTGACCTGGACTGACCTGGATTGGATTTCACATCAGCCCTGATGATCATTTGTGAAATTTCTTGTTAAATGCATAAATCTTCACCTCTGGCTTATTTTTTCTTTGGTTCATAGCCTTTAGGCCCCTAGTATTATTATTGATGTTGATCTGAATATTATGAGGAAAACATACATACATACTGGTCTGTCAGTATATTTGGATGTCAGAGATGAATGCATCTGCAAAAGGCTTCTTCCATTGTTGAGGCTGTCCATTTAATCTGTGCCTACTACGTTATAAACCTAAATGACACTAATGATGCAGTCATTTAGCAATGGCTGATTACCTTCAATGGTGTCTAATTGTTGCAACCAGCAGGTACAAAAACAAACTTGTTTTTTATGTGACCATTTTTCTGTCCTGTCTGTTTATTATCTTCCTGCATCTCCTCTCAATCCTAAAGAAAAACTGCTACCTGCCTTCATATTTTTTCACCTTATGAATTACCTTTGAACTGCAGTTCAAAAAGATCTACCGACCGCGAAAATTGCGGAGTGCGCGTTGACCGCACCGGTGAGGTGAATTCACCGGAGGACGAAACAGGTGATGAGCTCTGCACCGCAGCAGTAAAATGCATCAGGCGCAAATAAAAGACAGAAAGCATGAAAGGATATGAGCCGACATAAACGATCGCATGTTAACTTTCTTTTTGAGGTGGCGACTCTTTGAGAATGTTACTGTGGCTGTGCTCAGGACGCATCTGTCTGGAGTGCGTCAATGATCAGAGCTCTGAGCCTCTCAGCTCTAAATAATCCCTGGAGAGTCCACATAGTTAATGTAATATAAGTAGAACCAGGATTGTTTCAGGCTTCCCTTCCCCTGGGTGTGTTGAGGGCTTCCAGTTTGTTGCGTGAGTTGCCAGATCCTAGCAGACAGTTGTCAGAATGGTCCTTTCAAAATAAGATAGTTCCCCGATCTTGTTCCGGCAAGATCTGGCTCAAATTAAGCCCTGGTATTAATTCTTACTAGACCACTGCAAATGCATTGACTAAACAAGTGTTCCACACCTTTAAGAATGCCCTTATGAGTCATATTTAAGGATGAAAACAAATAGATTGTAATGCCTGAATTGTACATTATTCAGTCTATGAACTTGTTAGACACACTTAGAAGTGTAATGTCCAGGCCTAGACCCGTGAAAGCAACCTTGGGACCATGTGACTGTGTCTGATAAATGGGTTTGCTCAAGACAATGAACAGACTTGTGCAATTGCCTTGCAAAAACACATAAATTAATAACTATAAATAAATAAATGTCTGCCAAAAGCAAATTAATTTTAAAAATATATGTATTGAATGCAAATTCCAAAATAATGCAATAATAAGGCAGGCTGACCCACTGAATCCTAATTGTTGCTTTGAAAGGGCTAATTTAAAATTTCTGCACCTACAGGGCAGTTTTCAAAGGCTGTTGGGAAATAGCTGCAGCATGTTTTCATATGCATTTATCTTTAGGGCCAGAGACAAGCAGCAAGGTACAGTTCTTCAGGCGTGAGCACCAAATAAGAGAAAAGTTGGGGCTGCTGTTGCAAAATTGAACAGCTGCAATAGTAAATAAGGTTTATGTGGCAAGGAGAGAGCAGTTTTTCATTGGTCACCACGGTAACTGTGAAAGTTGTTGATCCCTTGGGGAGGAAGAGAAGGAGGGGAGGAGGAGGTGTCTCTTTCTTCACACCAACACACTCACCTCTACTGCTCATAATTGCACTGTCTTCAGTTCTCATCTCTATTGTGTTAAACAAACATATCTTTCATAAACAGTGCACCACAGTAGCAGTCGTTTAAACAAAGGTTTTGCTGTGAATGAACATGACATGCTTGGAAATGCCTTTCACGAGATACCAGATTTGGTTGTTAACCAGGTGACATCAAAAGAAAGAAAAAGACCTTGATTCAAGTGAGCTTAGAGCAATCAAGTCGACAGTTTAAATGTAGAATTGCTGCCAGGAGAAAAAGAGTACGGAGCCATCAAACTATACTTTTGAGAGGATGCCAAAAAACTGGCTTTGGACTGGAGTCAACTTCCAGCTAAGAACCTGAAATACTAATTATTTTCTATTTGCACGGGGCTTTTTTATGCATAATGTGGTATATTTTCAGAAAACACAGATGGAATGGATGAACTGTTAAGATCCTGACTTTGTTTTCAATGACACCTTTTTGCTGTGATTTTACGTCTAATAATATCCGATTGTAATGCTTGAAACGTCTTCCCTGTGCGCTCCTTCATCAGCAGGAAGAAAGAACCAAATCTGGCAACAACAACGAAGATAAAGCACTATAAAAGTTGCACTCTTAGAGACAAACTTGACATAAAACTTTTTGAAGTTTCCTCTCATCCCTTATACGAAATGTTTTGAGGAATCTGGATTGACTGTCAAATCAGTGCAGGGGCAAGCAGAAGAAGACACTGGCTAGTACAACTCCGCGAGGCAGAAATGAATGCTCCTCTTGTTTCCCTGTCTCTCCCTGGTTGACATGCCCTGTTTTCCTCTCTGACTCGTTCAAAGGCTAACAGGCTCATTTGAGCCATTTCCACGGGGAGACTGGTATGAGACATTTGAATAGAGTTGCTTGGACCAGACTCGTGGTGGCATGGCTTCCTGCACATGCGGGCCAATGCTTGATTGCTGTGCAGGGAGCCACTGGAGAGTTTTCTTCTATCCGTTTATAACCACAACAAATAAGCCCTTCTATGAGCATGTGTTTACCCTGTGAAAAGCAAAGAAAAACGGGAAACCGGAAAATGAGTCACTCTGAAGCTAATGACTTTTAAAAATGTAGGATGTTTCATTTCCTTACAAGACTTTACCAACAGCTATAAACATCATATACACATTTGGCTTTTTTTAGGCAATTTTGTTTTTCATCTTTCAGGCAGATTCACTTGTCCAGCTTCTATAAACTCTTGTATACCTGACAGCTTAATTAGAGAAGTCGATGCACAAGAATGCTTTTCTGTTCCCCTAACTCTGAATATTGTCATCCACTCCAGCATGATAGGTAGCCCTCAAATAAAGACTATTTTTATGTGAGTCAGTGTGCTCCATTATAACTCCAGTTTTCATTGTTTCTTTTTCTGATGTGTTTGGGTTATTGCTGTTTTGGACCATGGGTTTGGTGAAAAATGTTTAATTTCTTTGTGTTTCTAACTAACTAACTAAATGATATCGCTGTTTGATGTTATATATGATATAATTGGGTCAATGCAAGAAAGGAACCTAACCATCCCAAGAAAAGATCTGAGAGTGTTGTCCTAAACAGAATAAAGCTATTATAGGATGCTAGCAAATAAATAAATACACAACCATTATCACATTATTCATTTACATCATGTCTTTATTTCCCCTCATTGATGCCATCTCGTCGTTTCACAGTTTACTGTAATGTTTCCTTGAGCAATTTTCTAATAAAAAAAATGACATCCTGTTTCTTATTAAAATAACCCCTGTTTCACACTGGAAGCACCAGCGGCGCACAACAGCAGCGGAACGTCGTTGCTTCAAATAGAATCCTTTATTGTTTATGGGAGTGATTCAAACCAGCTGCAGTTTTGGGGCACATCCCAGAATTAGCAAAGCACTGAAAATATGATCGGGTTTTATTTTTGCCTTGTGCCACTTCTGTCACACGTCAATTTCTTAAGTTAACAGTTAGACAGGAAATGACACACAGTTTCATTGTAAAACCCCTGATAATTTTCAAAATAATATATTACAGCAATGCAATTTCATATCTATGTAGATTACATCAATAAGTGTGACCTAGCAGCGATGTGTTTTTCATGGCTTTAATCCTTGCAAAGGAGAGGAAGATCATATATGACATCAAACAGCGATATCAAACGTGATTCGTTCTATTGAGTTAAATGGCGGATGGCAAAAACAAACCGTGAACTTTAGAATCGCGAGGGATTTTCTGATCTCACAAGTCAAGCAAAAGCACAGCGAGGAAGCCATCCTGCAGCCAAGACTCTCCTGGTGTGTAACCGCATTGAAGCTTGCGAGTAAACTGTTCCATGTTGCTGATGCTTCCAGAGTGAAATAGAGGGAAGAAAACACCATAAAATCGTATGGCTATTTTACATTTTGAAATATTTAGTTTATGAACTGCAAAAATATTTTGCCCTCTTTTAAGTGATTATGATAATTTTATAACAACTGATCTGAGGCTCCAAATAAATGCTAAACATCTGTGCAGAATATCTGAATGTGAACTGCAGCATTGATCTGATTGCCCTTCACCCACTTGTATGTTTTATTTTCTCTACTAACAAGCAAAGACCTATAGACGCAAAGACTCCAAAGAACCTTGCATTAAATTAAGACAAAATCAGAAAAAATAAATCCAAGATCTCCCGCCTTTTTTGGGTTGTCTTATAGTAATATTGAAGGTAAAATTCTGTTTAAAACTTCCCACATCCATCACACAATATCCTCAGGATATTCTTGGTGACAATGAGGCATATTGGGAAATTTGGTGCTACATTTAATCTATTTTTTATTCTATATCTAAGTACTTTATGCAATTTTATTACTGAAGTCAACAAACTTTGAATGTCTGGAAGCAGCCACACTTGACCACAAACCACAGTGAACCTACTGCATGCACAAAAGAAAACATATTGTTTTCCAAAGCTCTTCCTCCTTATTTTTCTGCTATTGCCATCGTAAAAATACAGAAAAATGTTTATGATACATCCATAATTAAAACATTAATGATTAACACATCCATAATGACTAGGTTTTATAGTGGCTTGTTCTGAACTATAACTGCATCATGCTTTGACAAATATCAAGTAATTTATTTAGTTTGCTGCATTACTCAGTCCTTTTAATTGCTTATAAACTAAAATATGTGGTGTTAGTTATAGCTTCAGAAAAATATTTTAGAGCAAATGTCAACATTTCTTTTTTTTTATTAAGAGCAACGACAGGCTGACCTGCGATTATAAAACACGCTGATTTAACCACACTATTTAATGACAACTTTACTTTTGACAGAAATGTTGTTAAAGGGGCGAAGGTCATTAAAATATTTGCAGTGAACTCTAGAAGTAATAAATACCTTTTAAGTCATACTGGGGGTGGGGGGTGGGGGTGGGGGGGGGGCAAAATAAAAAAGCAGTGCACCATTTCCAGGAACTAGAAGTGAGGCACATCACAGCTGAGCTTCAGACGGCAGGTTTTGCACTCTAATTTCATTATATTTCCTGATATTTGGACATCTCGCCTTAGATTGGATAAAAACAACCCAACTCTGTCGCTGACTTGCAACGTGGATGTTTTATCTCTAAAAATAACACAAGCATAAAGAAGCTTCTGTTGTGTGGAGGAGTAGCTAATGCTAATGGTTAGCTTCTATTGGCCAAGACATTCTCTGCTGATTCCTGGATGTTAAAACAGCAACAACCCTTCCCATCATGACCCAAAATGGTTGAGTCCATGAATGTGACATGTCGTTCACATCAGATGCGGAATTGTGGTTATGTGCCGCTATGCACCGTGGAACATAGAGCATTTCTCTTCGGCGCCCTTTTTCACCTATGGTCTTGATCACATCAGCTGCAAAGCATGCCGAAGGTTCGCACCTTGCAGCGATCATTTTGTTGTGTGCTCAATTTTTTTCACGAGCTGTGAGGGAGCCATGTCAATTCTGGTAGGAATTCAAACCAAAACAAAAGAGGAAGGCTGGTAAGTGTAACGAAATAAAGAAAATTTTCAAAATAGAACATGGTGATTGATACATGTGATCATTGTTGTGTATCTAAACAGATTAGAGAGATGAAAATGAACAAACAAAGGCACACACACACATAAGCACACTCTCCTGCAGAGAAACATAGCATTTTCATTATTTTAAATGCTGTTTTTAAGATGGATTCAATAAATGTGAATAGAAACAAATACATTTAATTCATTGGTAACTATACAATAGCATTGTACACTACCACAAACACTAGGTTATTTACTTACCATTTAGAAAGGAGTATGTCTACAAAACAGCAGCAGGATCAGCACAGTTTCTGATGACAAGGAGGGCAAACTGGTTACTCACACTCACTCACAACAATGGCACGGGTGGTGGGGTAGGGGGAATTGGAAAACAGTAGGGGTGAGCAGAAGCACTCGTCAAAAATTCTCGCCTGATGTGAAAAGAGGAGAAGCGGGCAGCACATGATTTTCATGAGCAATCCACTTTGCAGATATGGACTAGGTGCTATGAGACAGTGTGGCGTAGATCTGTCTGGATTTTCAAGTTCTAGAGTGTTACAGCTGTTGCTGTTTTGTCCCAGAAAGCTGACTCTGCAGAGGACAATCAGTGCATTGGCTCCTCCTCCTACCTGCACAGCAGCTCTCCCGTTTATGCTGCTCCGGAGTTGATCAGCCCAAGTGTGTGCAGCTGTGCAGGTAGGAGGAGGAGGCAATGCACTGATTGTCCTCTGCAGAGTCAGCTTTCTGGGACAAAACAGCAACAGCTGTAACACTTCCTCCCTTGAAAGAAAGAAAAAATTAACAGAAGTTCAACCACATTCTTGCTCCCGGAGCTCAAAGATGGTTTGCACCGCGCTGTGAATTCACAGACTCACATAATTGTTGAAATGAATCGTAAGCTTGGAACTTTGGCCGAGATTCATGCTTTGGCACAAAAAATGGATGCCATCAAGGAGATAGTGGACGGATCAGCACGGATTGGGATAGGTTAATGTACGCCATTATTGGGATTTTGATAGGTTGAGGACCAAGGAACTCTAAGACAGAGAAGAAATTATCTCTGTCTGGCCCCAAAACTATTTCTAATCTGAATCTGGTGCCCTTGAGCCTGTAAGGCTCCAACAAATACTCCCCCCTCAGAAGAAATGTGGAATGCCGTTGCTATGGCAACTCTGTCTCCTATCCCAGCCTGGGCGGGACTGCGGGCTGTGAAGGTCGAAGAATCGTTCCAGGAGTTACTGCACACTTCAAACCTCAACGAAATTCCCGGACGAGCCCCCATTGTGTTACGTCCTCTATTGGTGGATAAGGAGAAGGACAGGGAGTAACACAGAGGCATGTGTTTCAGGTGTTAAAATTGTAAACAATGATTTTATTAAAAGGATTTTAAAACGACAAAAAGCTCCAAATCTAAAAGTACTTAAATCACACTCTTAAAATGGCCAAGGGTTTACATTTACGTTTAAAACAGCATAAAAGTCTGTTTTCAATCAGAAGCTTGTATTCATGTTCATAAGGTCTTGCGGCTCATATAAGCAGAAATAAAAGAAAAGAAAATTCTGTTTATTCAGTGTTAAACTTCTTATTTGTTAAATATATTTTTCTAAGTTGGAACTTGCCCTGCAGCCTTCTATTTTTCAGGATGCATCCAAAGGTTACAACACAAAGGGGTTAAAAGACTCAAATGACATGAAGCGTTCCAACTGAGAATCCTTGTTTGAGTGAAACTTTGCTCCAGTCTTCGTTGGGCGTGGAGGAACAAGAGAAGAACTCTGATTACTCTTTAAAGTGACCTTGTCCTTTTTGCTCTCATTTTAAATCGACATTATTATTTTTAATTTTTTTTAATAATAGTGCTGTAGACAAGTGAAATCATTATTTTGGCAGATTAGTACAACTTACGTAAAATGTAATATTTCAGCCCAAAACCGTAATTCTATCTCCATCTTCAGGTTAAAGTTCTGCTCCACATTGATTTAGAATCAGCCAGAGCTGACTGATGTCACACTGCAGGGTGACGTTGTCAGTGCAGTACAACATGGCTGCACTGCAGTGGACTCTTGCTGAGTCTCGCCGCACCTCCACCTGGCTCAAGCACTCACCTGCTGATATGACACGTTGGCGCTTGGAGCCGCTCGCCTCCTTAATAAAGACGTCCTCCTCCCCTTTTTCTAATGAAAGAGGTGATCAGGAAATCCTCCTTCCTGCAGTCAGTTTCTGTGTCTACCCTTCTCCTGAGTGGTGAGTCTACCCCGTGCGTGCTTGTGTGCATGCACGAGTGTGCACACCCTTGTTAACGACTCTTTTTTCGAGTGAGAAACTCTGAGAGCGCATGCTGGGGGTTGAAGTGGGTGCTGTCAATCATTGCCTCGGTGCTGCTCTGTCGGACCTCCAGACGACGCCGATTTTCCAAATATTTTTCTAACAGGAAATGGGTGGTGGCGTGAGTCAGCCATGGGGGGGGGGGGGGGGGGCGCTTGGGATCGCTTCACTGCCGCTTCCATCTGTGAAAGCAGGTGGGTGGAGGAGGATGAAAATGCATGCGCGCAAGGGTGAAGAAGCTTTAAATTTGTATATATTTTTTTTATCTAGTCCTTATTCCACCTCAGGGTGTGCACCAGCACCAAAGAGCAGAGATGGAAAAAGATTATGAATATTATACCACTCTGGGGGTCCGGGGGCATGCACCCTCAGTAGAAATTTTTGGATATTTTATTGTTAAAAGCATCAGTCTGGTGCAATTTGAGAAAAAAAGTTGAGTAACAGGCTGGTGACAATGTATGATAAAGTATCTATACATGTTCACAGCATTATAATATTTTATTTGACTGATTATATATCCTGTCCTGTCTTTAATCCATTTTGAACATCGACTACTCGTTTCAGATGCGTATCCGGTACGGATAAAGCATTTTTGACGAATACGAGCATGAAATGAGTAAAATTCATAAATATCTGTAGTTGTGCTGAAGGAAAATCCTCATTGGGTAACTGACTGTCTTCAGGCTCAGTGATTGGCTAGTCACATAGAGCGCCCGCTCCCTACATACAAACTCTGCAGCCTCCATCCGTCCCATCCACGCACACACACAGACAGTAACGGATCTCTCTGTTTGCTTTTCTGTTGCTCACGTTTCTTCAGTACTCCCTAGGTTTTTCTCAGCTCGCTTCTTTTTCGGTTGAATATTTTAAGTTACTTTTTTCGTAACTTACGTGGCGCATTTGACAAGACAGAGCTGACGTGCTGCGTCAGTCACTGCCTCTGCTCCGGTCGGTTATTATTTTTTTAATTTTTTTTAACTCTTAACTTTATTACTAACAATATTAAACATGACTATTTGAAAATGACAATTTGAAATGACAATGTGTAACAGCTTGATATTAAAACTTGTTATTAAAAACAAACCTGTGTCTGGATGGAAAGCTAAAATGAAATGCGGGGTTTGGATGCGTGAATTATATCTCAGAAGATTTCTTTCAGAGAGAGAAAGAGTTCTGGGTGGAAAAACGTTGTTTTGCAGCTAACTGATGGTTTCTTAGAGAGAACAGCATCGGACACAATCTGTGTTCTACCTCACCCAGTTAGACGACCCTCTGTGTGGATCTGGAGGTCAGAGGGAGGACGTTGTCAGCCTCAGGGTGCTCAGTCAGGTAGAGAAGACCCGAGTGAAACCGACTCTCTGGTCCAAAAGTTGTCGTAGGGTACACAGTGTTGAGCTTGCGTCTGGCTTAACTCTGAAGGAGTTTTTGTGTCAGCTGGTTACAGGTGCATTTATTCGGAGCAATACTATCGGCGTGACAGAATGCTTAGTGAGGAGTCAGGCGGCCGACCCTCGTCCTTTGAGATGGTTCAAGAATTGAACTTCAGCTGCGGAGATTTGGTTTTAACAAAACCTCAGAACACGCTCTGTCAGCGTCAGAAAGCTCGTTGTTATGGAGTAAAGACATGTGAGGTGGTTAACTTTTACCCTGGATCAGCCCCCTGCATGATGTGTACACGTGCGAATGACCTTATGGTTACTGATCACACATTACTGATTATCATAAACAATAATTATTATTAACCCAAAGAATAATAGGTCATTTCAGTAATTAAATACATTTATACTGAACCATGATGATTATTTATGATGATTATTATATGATTGTAATAAACAGTAAAAACTGTTTATTAATTATTGTTTTAAAATTATTATTTTAAAATCTTGAAGTGTCCTTCATCTTGGGACGGAACAGCAGCAGCAGACAGATAAAAGATGGTGTTTTGCAGACTGTCGTCTCCTGTGATGGATAATCTGTGGAACAAGTTACAGCTCATCCTAGCTTGACCCAGCTGGGGACGTGTGACCTTTGGGTCACAAATATGAGGCCATTCATGACGCTACACGTGTTATACCACGCCCACTCCGAGTACACATACAGATAATTTAGATGGTTGAACAGATACAGATACAGATAGCGGTGTACTCGCTCATCCCTACTGCTTAGTACCAGACCTGTACTGATGTCACTACTTACCAAAGTAGCCAGTTAGCTTGCATAGCTACTGCTGAATGTGTGAGCGTGCAGAACTTGCAAAACTATGTGACTCAATGTAAGGAACAAAGTAGAATCCAGCTGCTGTTATTTATTTGTTGTTGTTGTTTATAGAAACTAAATATATCTGCAGGGCTTTAGGCCCAGGGCAGAGTTTTATACCTCAGACCAACCACATCCAGACTTGTTATTAATAATATTGTGTATTATTTACACTCTAGCGTCAATAAATGGTCAGTTTTTTATCTACAGTTTGACCTCTTCAGTATCCGGTCATAGGGAGACATGAGTCTACATCCAGTGCCTTTAATCTGCTGGATCCTGCTATTTAATCAGCTGAAGTCCAGGCCTCTGCAGCTTTGCACAGGATAACATATTTTCAACAGAACTGTTCCCGTTTCAAGGCCTTATGCTTCCTTGTATCGCTTCTACAGGATTCCTGCTGCCTCTGAATAAAAGTTAACATTTTCAGCTCATATGAGTTAATTAATCATATAATGAATGAACAATATGGTTAAATGAAATTTCTTTCATCTGTGCTTAAATTAATAAGGTTGATTAATCTGTGTTTAGATAATAAGGATGAAATTAAATATATGACCCATATATTTAATCAGCGGACGTGACTGGACAAGCACACACTCACCATATCTCCATGATGCAAGTTAAAGTTAACATCACTGCACATCGATATTTTGTTATCCACAAATCAGAGCATCCTGTATCTGGGAAAGGTGTGGTTCTGAGGTTTGTCAGTTAACACCTCTTTACATGTCAAATTTTGGTTGGCCATGTAATCATAATATGGCAATTGTTAAAACAGAATCACTTGCTGAGTGATTCAGTTAGTTTTGAGCCGAACTCCGGACTGGCCACCGGAGGAAAACTCTCTAACCACTGCATCTCTTGACAAGCTCTCAAACCTGTTGCACGCTGCAGCGACACAGAAACTTGCTCCTTCAGAACAAAGCTGACACAGGCAAGACTCCTTCAGGGTCCATCCTGCCATAGACGCAAACAACTACCTGTTGTGATCCGGGAGACGACTCTGGACCGAACTGGTCGTACTGCATTTTTTTTCCTACGAACTTCGGTACCTTGGGGTCAACCGACCCCAGGACATCTCGGATTCGAAAGAGTCTCCTCAGGGGGATGCAGAACACAGCAAGATTGTGTCTGAAGCCGTTTAATAAACTATCAATTATAGTATAATGTAGACCAAATTCAATCCCATTCAGAACTCTGTTTCCTCTAGATCCAAGGTTCTGATAAACATCACACACCATTCCATCATGATACATCACATTCCATCCAGTTATATTCATCCAGCACATTCATCTTATTTATAACTTGTCTTGTTTTTAATTTGTTTAGAAAATACATTTCTTACTTTTCATAAACCTGACTTTGTCTGAATTAATACGAAGTGTGTTACGATCACTGAAAAAGCAAAGAATCCTAATTCTTCTGATTAAACATTCAAAGATCAATCAGGGTAATATCCTATATTTATATAGATTATCACATCTTATTGGTCATAAGTAAAGGTGATATATTAAGCTTAAAAGCAACATATTATTTACCCCTCTTTACAACACCAATCAGAAAAGTATGTAATGTTCACAGACATCCAAACCTTAGACATTAAATAAAATCAATATTAAAGTTAAAAAAGATTAATATTGTTTATTCATTAAAAGTTTAGTTATATATGATTTTTTGTACACTTGATATTGTCCAGCTGAAGCAGACATCTGCTTATTTCTAACAGAGCTGAGCTGTGGGAGAAAGTATTAAGGCTTATTTGATCTTGTTTTCTATCACCTGTGGGTTTAGTGCATTCACTCAATATTAATTATAACATTATAAGTAACAGGTCACTACAGTCTGAAACAAACAAACAAACAAACAAAAAACCCCCACCAAACTCAAATTGGCCACTGGGAATTTTCCCAGCTGGGTCCTGGTTCCGCCCACCGTTGGATAAATAAACACACAACTTAGATCTGTGGCTCCTATTAAACCAAAACCAGAGCGCACCGCGGGAGCGAGATTGTAATGAGCATGCCGTTTTTACTGCTTGGGCGGTGCAGAGCGGTGGAGAACCGCATTTCAACAGCGGAACCGACCAGAATACTGACGTAACACCATTCCACAGAGGTACGGGTTTCGATTAGCAACAGCAGAATGAGCGGGTGTGGGCAAACACAGCCAGAGAAACACAGAGGGACATGACTGATACTAATGTTTTTGAGCTAAACTGTGGGAAAGGTGTGGGTGTCTAACCTCCTCATTAGAAAAAGTGTGGGTCTCACAACACAGACGTCACCCACAGGTGCGACAGACATGCGTGCGCGGGGAGGGGGGTTTCCATTCACTGACGTTTCGCTGCCATGAGAGCAAGGAAGGGGGTAATAGCACGCGGAACGTTTCAGTGCCATGCATTGGCCGTGAGAGCGAGGTGGTGGTGGGGTTGGTTTCATATCGTGGCGCTAGAATTTCAGACGTGGTGCAGCACCATGCCTGAGCCTATGTAGGGAAAACACTGGGAAAGCTGGTTGAAATAAATCTCCTAGCCTGACCAACTTTCCTTATGGGAAGCATTGGGGCTGGCCTTCAAAAACATAAACAGAGATGGGTGAAGGCATCAGTACAATAAAAAAATTTCCAGAATGCGAATGGTCTTGCCAGAGCCTTACAAGGGGAATAAAGAGAAAATAACTCCACAATGGTTCTAAACACAAAAAAAACCTTCTGCACCAAGGCTATGGTGGATTATTATATTGCGGGGTACTTGGTAAAACGTACAGAGAGCACATCCAGTGAATGGGGTCCACTTGTACTCAGCTGCTCAACTCCAGCCCTGCCATTAGCATTAGCACGGCATGGCTTCTACTGCAAAGCTACACCCATATGCAGACTGAGAGTAGATTATGTGGGAAAAATCTCAATTGTTTTAGTCAGTAATTAAACCAGGATTATTCAACAGGATCTTTCTTGGATCTGGGAATCTTTGCATTTATTTTTCTCTTTAGATGGCTCTTCAGCAGGGAATGAGTACACTTTATTTTTACAAAGGTTGACACCTGGAAGTGGAACTGTATGTAGAACAAAGCTGGATGCCTCACCAATGGCCACATGTTGAGCAATTTTATCAATGGAAGCGTATTTGTTTATGTACATCATGCCTGCAATGTACCCTCGTACTGGTTTTTTATAAAATCCACAACACGTGAGGCTGTAGCCTTTGGAATCAGCAGAAGTGCTTTTCATTCAGCTTATTTATGCAGCCCCAACTCACAAAGAGGGGATTTTCCAAATTTGCCACGATCCAGTCACAGTTTGAGGATTTTTGATCTTATTGGGGTGTCATCAGCTGGTCTGGAGGAGCCGTAAGGCCTTATTTTAAGGCTTGGAGAAACAAAAAAGGCCCTCTTTCAAGTGACCTTCCCTTTTTTGCACTTTTTAAAAATAATCTTAGGTGAGGTTTGTTCTTGTCCTTCCCCACAGAGAGGTCAGAAGTGAGGGTGGAGGATCAGACCTGCAGCCACGCCTCAGAAAACACTACGAATCATACTGTAGACACTTAGAGCAGGTTACTGGGCTGATTATAGGACAGTTCCTTTCAATCCGCCACCCTACTGAATCTAAAGCTTACAATGACCTTTGGGAAAGTCACATCTCAAACATCGCCAGTGTGAGATAATAGGATAGAGTGTCAAAAATCACCTCAAATAGAAAAGGAAAAAGAAAAAACGACACCGAGTCATAAACAGCATTGGGGAAGTTAAAGCAGATCTGCGCTCAAAACTATCATTTCAAAAACGTAATCTTGAGATGAATTGATGAACAATCAATCTGCCAGTTATTTTTCGGCTGCAGAGTCAATAGACATTCTGACACTGACAATGATCCAGACACTTGACCTTTTCCAGCAGCTTAAATCTTGGCATTGTGTGGGCCTGTAGAGCACACTGTGATACTAGGGGGCAAAAGAAAAAGAAAGAATGAAATATAATTGTGATTTTATTGGCAGGATTGGAAATTGAACAGAGGCACCAAGGAGGGGGAAACATCGCCCATATAAGTGGAGAAAACAAATGAGACATTAAAAACATGAAGGGGAAGAACACATCCCTGAGTAGGAATGGCTACTCTCTTTTGTGTTTCACTCCTCTGACAAAACATCCATTAAGTTGTTAAATTTTCACTCATGAAAGTGCCATTTGGGTCATTTGTGGTGATTTGTGGAAACACAACACGGTTCTCTCTGCTGCATCTCAGGAAAATAAATAATCAAACTTTTCTGATCGGAAAATACCTGAACACACATTTAGAGCCTGCAGCTACTGTTTGATTTTAAATTGTGTGTGTGTGTGTGTGTGTGTGTGTGTGTGTGTGTGTGTGTGTGTGTGTGTGTGTGTGTGTGTGTGTGTGTGTGTGAATGAAAAAGAGAGAATTTATGGGAAATATGGGGAACTTCAGACACAGCACTGTGAGCATTTAATTAGTATTGTGCGGTGTAAATAAAAGTTAAATCTACAAGACATTTAGAGGATTTATTTTCAGCATACAAAACAATTTAGATCTCTGATAAGTAAACAGGAACCAACAGAAATGAGCCAGGAGAGAAAAACTCAATAAAATATTCCCTTAATATTATAATACCCTTAAAACTTTGTTCAATCTTCATAAATTTTCATGGTTTACACAAATTACCCCAGAAATGATGTGAGCTTGGCTTAGCCAGGTCAGATCAGTGTGGGAGGGAAAATGAAAGCCCCCTTAATTCAACATAAAGCCTCGAGAAGAATAGTGATGATTAATAATCAAGATTTAGGCAAACTGGGACATTGCACTCATCTTTTTGTTCACTTCACACACACACACACACACACACACACACACACACACACACACACACACACACACACACACACACACACACACACATAGAAAATCTATTACATTCACCACAGCCAGATTTACACCGGTGTGCTTTGATTATTCTCATTTTTAAAGTAATTTCTTTTGTTGCGGCTCTTTTTGAGAAAGGTACATCAACTGACGGATAATCTCCCCACAACATAATTGCATTATCTGCATGATAATCAAATATGATGAAGAAATAGAAGCAAATGTATTGCTACCCAGCCAAGAGGCTTAACACATACAAAACAAAGGAGGAGGACATTAACCGGATTATGAAATTCATTCAGGTCTTCCAGTTGTAGACAATGATGTGTAATTGTTAACTGTGTTCTTTGTTTTTTTCCCCTTTTTCTTATTCTAATTTATTACTGTGTGTTTACTGAGATGAGTGGCTTGCTCCATCTTCCACAGAGCCCTTGCAAAATAAGCTCAAACAATGTTTTCCTTTTAGTTAATGTTGAGATCAATTTAAATACACTGGTGCAGTAGGCATGCAGCACACGGCCCCCAACCCCACCCTGTCAGGCGCACACACACCAACAAACACCAGGCAGAATCAAGACAAATGCAGGTGAATACCTGATATGACAGATCCAATCCAACTTGTGCAACATAAAGCGGGATGGATAGGTGCAGGCCCAAACAAAATATTAATAAAGAGTTGTGGTTCTGAGATGTGACGCGAGCGCCTGCATCACTCTCATTTATCTTTCACTTTGCTTTTCCTCCCGGCCATGATGTTTCTCATCAATCAGCAAGTTAGGTGTCAAGTGAGAACAATTCAGAGCAAAGTCAAGCTCTCTCACCACCCATTTTGCAATTTGGCAAATGAATGGCTTTCTAATGCTGATGAATATGTATTGATAGAGTCAAGATGGTGTGCAACAGGAGGCAGAGGACCTCACTTGCTTTTGTGCTGAAGACATATTTTGTTCTGCAGAAGATTCTTATCTTACACGGCATGTGGATTTGCACATCCAACCACTAAGCTTATGAATAACATGCAAAGCTTAGACACACTGAAACGCTCCAGCTCTTTTACATGATACTCTGGCAAATTCTATCTTTTATTTTTTTTCTTTCTACATTTTCTTGACATGTATAGGTGGTTGCCCAGCTCATTAGTAACTTTACCCTAAAACAACAACAAATAGGCGCCGTTTGGCTTGAGGGATTAAATTAATGTTTCCATTATTTAAATTAGCAAGACAACTTCTGTTCACGTCTCTGCTTGATCGTCACTTTTTAATTATGTTTTAATGTTAACAATTAGTGCAAGTGGAGTCAGCTAAACTTGATTGGAATTCTTCACAAAGACAATTTAAATGTTTTATTGTTGATAAGGGGTCCAGCAGCAAAAACATGAAAAAGGTGACCAGTGAGTAGTTTTTGAGTTAAACCCGGTTTAACCTTATCCGAAGGGGGTTTAAATGAAGGCAACTGGACTTATTTAATTTCTTGAAAATGTTTTGTTTGTCATCTAAAGAGCTTGGTCAATTGTGACTGGAATATGGGAGAGTCAAGCTTATAAACTGTAGCTGTCTATTGTTGCTTAATGAGAAGAAACTACCTCCTATCTACCTCCTGATGAGACTAAGCTCCTTGGATGAGAAGCGAAACATCTTCAAGAAACTAAAGCGGTCCAATTACCTTCAATTGAACCCTCTTGGATTTCTACGACCTGGACAACTGAGAGTCTTCACCAGTATATTGCCTCATGAAAGAGTTTCTTCTGTATGATGGACCTCTCCAAGTGCCATGACGCTGGGAATTTTTCAACCCATGAGGTCCTGGCATGGTGTGTGGTGACATACACATGACTTTCATCAGCATTCTGCTGATCATGTGAATTATTGTTCTGTTTGCACATCAAGTGCTGACAAGCATCACGACTTTATTACCTGGAAATTCATTCTCAATCCATTTTTATAGTGCTCATGCTTTCTGATTAAGCTAAAAGCTGCTGTCAGTAACATCTTCCCATGAACTCATATATCTTTAGACACTGATCTTGTAAAGTCCATTGCCACCTTTCATTTAAAACAACAAACTGTATTCCCTGCTCAGCTAGTGTTTGATGATCATGATGAATGTGTCCAGCCCTAGCACATGTGTGCATCTAATAATAACTTTGACTGCAACTTATAAATGTACTGTATGTTTCCAGTTGTGTCAATTATTTTATTTAGGAGCACATATGTTGGAATATGAAGAGAGAACAAGTCATTGGATATTGTCACTTTCCTTTCCGACTGCTGGATGCCGGCTGTGACGGTACCTGCACACCACCATAGAGGTGAAGGCCAGACTGTCCGAATTCAGAGCTGCTGGGTTCCGGTTTTAGCGGTCGAGCAAGGACTCGGCCTTGCTAGACCGGCGAGGACCCGTCCTCACAAGCATCCTGCTCCTGGGTTCGGACATAGTTGAATCAAAGACGTTTTCTGCATGTAAACAAGTACTGTGGTAAAATGTGGAAAAGATCTCTGTCTGAAAGTGACCAATCACATTAGGGAAGGCGGCTCCTTGGAACAACTCCCCCCAGTGGAATTTCTACTCGAGAGCAGAGCAGGCTGCGCGAGCGTGTGTTAACAGTTCCACGTGTGTAGTACACACATTTATGAGTGACAGCAACAATTGTCTGTGCTTGACTGGATACAATCTGCTCTCGGGTCATTCTAAACACGTGCAAGGTGCTTTTCCACACTCGCGGATAGTTTAAAACATGCGCGGAGGACATTTTAAGTGCTAGTGGATGGGAACTTATCCTGTCACGGACGTTTAATTATCCTCTCGTGATTGTGTGTGCTCTCCGAGACCTTGTTGACACAAAATTGACTCCATATTTTTCTGTTGTAGATTTTTCCTGTTTTAAAAAAAAATACTAATTTAAACAGACTTAGCAGTAAAACAATCATTGCAAACAGAAATCATGCTGTGCCATGTGAGTGTTTAAATCCCACAGTGATTATCTGAATACTTCTTCCTCCTATGAACTCCTCTGTGTTCATCATGGATCATTGACTATTTAAATAACGTTGTACTCATTCACCCTACAGCTGAAACTTCCTACATTTCTGTTTTTACTCACCATGGACCCCATGAGAAAACACTCAGGTCAACAACTTGATTCCTGTTTTTCAGTTGATCAGTGTCACAATGACTTGCAGTCCTCCTAACATAAAATAAATTTATCTAAGAACTGACTAATAAAAAAACTTGGAATTAATTGCAAACTGGATTATATTGTTGAGCTGAAACTAGGTTACATGATGAATGGGGCATCTTGAATGGATCTAAGTTCCAACCTAAATAAACTTCTAAATAGCTCATAGCATTGGAAAGAAAGAAATAAGGTGTGACCCAAAAAATCCATTAATTTAGTTGAAAAATGTCCCCAATTAATAAAAACAAGCAAACAAATTTGGAAAAACAGGGACACATTCTTGAAAGCCTCATGCAGAGTAGATTTTCTTCCTTTAAACTTTTTTAAATATCTGCCCTGACTTTGAAATGCTCAATTTAACATGTTTGGTGATTCTACAGTGTGTGTGTGTGTGTGTGTGTATACATTATATATATATATATATATATATATATATATATATATAGAGAGAGAGAGAGAGAGAGAGAGAGAGAGAGAGAGAGAGAGAGAGAGAGAGAGAGAGAGAGAGAGAGAGAGAGAGAGAGAGAGAGAGACTCATTTCTACAATGCCATTAAGCATGTTATATATGTCCATTTGGTCAAATTTGGACCAAAACTACCTTATGGAACAATCAAATGCTTAACCTACTTCATCTTGTTTACATTCATCATGGATACAAATGGAATAATTTGCTGCAGATCATCAGAACACAAAGGATCTCACATGAAGCCATGAATAAGCCACAGGTAAATCAGCCGCAAAGAGTAAGGGAAGAATGGTAAGAATCCAAGCAATGTCAGTAAGTCATCACAAACCCCACAAAGCCTGGCTAAAGGAGAAGATGGAAGCCACTGAACATTAGAGCAAAATGTTAGAATGAAAATAAAAAATCCAGGGGTTCATATGGAAGAAAACTCCTGAAAATGAACTGATAAGTGAATGTCCAAAGAACCCCACTGTAGAAAAAGGAAAGCATGAGACAAACCTTCATGGAAAGATGAGCACCAACTGGGCATGACCCACAGGCGGCCTGAATAAGTGGGTGATATTGAGAGATCCTCCCAGTGGCAATACTAGACTTAAGGGCAGTGCACAATGGGCAGGTGGGCGGAAAACACTGAAGCAACCAGCAACCACACTCTAGCCAATCAGTAACCAACATTGTGGTTTTAGCCTGGCTTGGTACATTTCGAACCACACTGAAGCAGGTAAAAACAGTAGACGGGTTTTTGGAAAACCCCTAAAAGTGGAGGACATCTTTAGGGAGAGGCCAGACTATGGTTCACCACATGGGCACCATGGTCAACAAGGGGTCAACAAGGATGGTCAACAAATTGCAGAGAAGAAGTGAGGAGAAACCCTAAATGGTGATATAACCAAGAAGAAGGAATACTGAGTAAAAAAGGCTGAAAGAGGTAATTAATGTCACATTGATGCTAGTGGGCATGGGAGCTCTCAAACTGGGGGAGTGGCCCCAGCAGACTCCAAGAACGGCATCATAAGATCACTGTCCAGCAGAACTAACACTAAAAAGGCCCTGGTACTCATTCTGACTGTTTTGCAATTTGCATGTTTAATTATTTTATCAAATAAAACATAGCCTTGCTAGTCCCTAATTTTTCCTAAATCAGTATAAATTTGATTCTGCAAAAGAGTCAAAATATGATCATTCTGTCAGGATTCTGCCAGGTCCTGACCTCCATGAACCATCATTCACCTCATCAGCCTTCATGCATCACACCTGGTCCCCTCAACAAGCTCCAGCCAAGCCCTGTTTCCCCAGCAACCACAGCCAACTCACAATCAAGCTCATGCCATACACCTGCCTCACCAGCTATATATGCCACAGTCAACCACCAGCATGCTGCCAGATTATTGAAGTCTTCTGTCTCCAGTCTTGCTCTTTATGGGTAACGCCACAGCTTAGCTCCTGATGAGTAAAGACTTTTAAAGTGCCTTACTCTGTGGTGTCCTCAAGGGTTCTCAAGTTCTGCCCGTTACACATTTCTACCTATTTTAGTAGGAGCCAGTCATTTTGACAGCCAAAGATGTTCTCGCTGGTTTCCCTGGGCAAGATAAAAATATAACACCCAGCTTCTCCAATGTTTGCACACTTTTTTCTTTCTCATCATTTTGTCATTTTTGTTTATAATAACTAAAATGCAAAGAAACGGAGAAAGTGGCACAGAGGTGTAAAAAAGATATGACTGTAGGAATGGTGTTATTGACTTGATTACATTTAAAATGGCCAAAGTTGTCAAATTATTGACCATTATTAAATTTTGGGTTGCCACAAGACTGTTAACATAGTCAGCTATAAATATGAAACTGTTTATTTGGGTGTTTATTTTGGATGAAATAACACTATTTTTGCTCATCAAATTAAATATCTGAAATTATAAACTCACAAGGTGGATTTACTGACATTTAAATGCAGCATTCAAAATGACTATTTAGGCTGTTCGAATGCTGTAGAACAGCTAAGATCCATGATCTATCAGACCCATTATGTTTCAGAAAGTTTCAGTTTTAAAGTGCAATAATTAGATTAATAAATAAATAAACTACCAAAAATAAACAACTGGATGAGATGGGCATGGGAGCCCTGAGCTGTCCAGTGTAACTGAGAACTGGACAGAAATGGGGCAGTCAGGAAGCCACTGAGCATGGTGACCGTGGGGGCTCTAGGTGCATGAAGTGATTGAGAGACCCAACATGCTGGAAAAGAAAAGGCTGAACTAAAATAAAGCACGCTACCGTGTTAGGCGCTGTTACCCGACCTGAAACGAAAATGCTGAGGCCACAGACAGAGAGTGATGACTGAGCCACGAGTGTTGGGGAGGACTTACTGATACAGGCTGAGCCTGATGACATGGGTTGGTGGATACCGGTACGGGGAATGCTGGGAAGTAGAGTTTAAGGTATAGTCTGGTGTGAAGTGGGTGACTGGAAGGTTGTAATCGTGACAAAATCTTGGTTAACTTAAGTTTGCAGTAGGGTCTGCATTACTATGTTGTCACTTCTTCACATGTGGGTTTCACATTTTCATTCACTTCGCTCGACTGTGAAGAATTCAGGGCAACCATTTCATTTTGGGAAATTCCAAATCTCTTTCCAGCATGAACAGAGCCTTTTGATAGCTATTTAGAGTGTCTCTATGCTCAGCCAACTTCCATTAGGTTGAGGCTGTGCTCACCCGGCCGACATGCGTACTAACACCCATTTCTCATTGGCCATGATTTCCAAAACATAAGCATCTAGTTTGTATTCCCTCCTTCTGTTTCAGTGGCTGCCTTGGCTGCTTGCTCATTCATCCATGTCAGATCAAATCCCTTGCTTTTTGCTCATGTTCTCCACTTAACTTTAATGATGTGGATTAATAATTTGCATGTCTGAGATCAAGAGATGAGAAAGAATTGGCAAAACACACATGACCCAAATCCATATCGCCTTACTGTTGTCACTCACCAAGACAAATGATCTGTTTCAGTCTTTCATTCAGACTTTTTCTTTTCTCATTGAACACAGACACAATAACCCTGAGTAGTCCTTAAAACCCCAGTAGACTCATTTTATAGTGCCTTGAATGAGACCGTAATAGGACTTAGTAATGAGAGTAACTTAAACAAACACTTTGCATATTGTAACGGAACGGAAGACTGTGTTTTTTCCCTTCTTTGCTCAAGACTAGACTGCATGAGAGAGAGTCTCAAGGTCTCATGCATTCCTTCTAACCTGCTTATTTTCAGCTCAATGGAAGAACGAAGAATGAACTCTTTTCTTTTAATTAAAGAACTCTATTTTAATAAAGCTAATCCATCAAAGTGTTAGTCAATAAATAAGATATGACTGATCTGTGAAATCAAAATATTAATTACCTTATTATAATCCTATAAAATATAAAGGTACTGTGACTTTAAGGGTTCCAACAGGACTCATTTCACGTAGCGTTAAAAAGACATAACACATTACTTTCACTGATCCAGTCAGAATCTTACAGATCTGACGGAGGCGTGGTTTTGATGGTGTTTGGTGATTTTCATTGGACAATAAACCATAACATCTGAGGTATAAAACTATGCCACGTCAGCTCTAATGCCAGTTCAAAGCGTTCCAGAGAAAGTGACTGAGTGGCCAATCCTGATCTAAACTCTTTAACCGAAAGAACAACGACAAGCTGAAAAATCCAGTCGCTATTCCAACAGCGGCAGCAGTTCCTTTCAGAACCAAAGCTCAACCATCCGGACCCAGGCTTGGGTCTCACCAGACGCCAATAACTTGCCGTGTACCCGGAAGTAACTCAAGACGGGTCTGATCGAAACCGCGGCTTTTCCTACCGGCTCGGTTCCAGAGAGGGTCTACTGGACCTCGGTATTCCTGATCTACAGAGGACTTCCATGAAGGGTAGGTAGACCGACATGATGGTGTTGTGTTTCTGAAGCTAACCAAAGCTTAATGTGAAACAACACCTTCAGTTCCTGTCAGAACAATCGCTTCTTTGGATTTGCTGGTTCTGATTTAACATCACACGTCATCCAGCCACCGTCTCATCCATTTTAGTTACACCATACATTTAGTTTTGAAGTCAGTCTAGTTGAATTTGTTAGTAATAAAATTCTTAACTTAAACTTGACTCTCTCTCTTCTGTTGTCTCTGAGTGAATATGTAGCGGTTATCTAATCCCTGCAATAAAAAGATCCAATCTTCTGCAGGAGACCACTCTATGACTTTCTAACTACAGAACTCATGAATTAAATGAGCGAAACCATGTCAAGCTAAGGACCAAGGTAAATTTATAGATTTACATAAGTTCTTGTTTCGTTATGCCTATTAATGAAGCACGTGTTGCTGTGGTATTGGATTCTGTAGATGGACATTTAAAGGCCATTTCTTGTTTTACTATGTTCATTACTGCATGAACTCAGGTAAGTATTTGTCAAATATAAAACTACAAAGTCTTCATTTTTAAGTCTTTCTAGGATTTTTAATTAAACTATGAAAATAAAATATTTTCTCTAAACCAACAAGTAGAGCACAAAGCAGGGTAAGATTTTCCCCAATTTTCTTTGAGATAAAAAGCTTAAAATTGACCTTGGAGCCACAAAAATAATAACATTTGCCCTAAAGATGCATTGTGTGATCTTCCTTAAAAGCTGAACACATACTGAGGTGAGAACATTTTATGAAAGCCTAACTAAACGTCAATATCCACACACGGTTGTTAGAATAATTTTTTTTTAAATTCAAGGACGAAGGGCAAGAAACCCACATCCATTCATAAGAGAGAGCTCAGTCTGTTACAGAGAAAAGTCTAGTCATAATCATCAAACGTTATCCACACTCTGGCTGTAGTGAATCCAGCCCAGTGTTTTTGTATGAATGCCTAAAAGGATAAAAGCCCTAGAACTCTGCTTACTAAAAGGTAAGGGAACTTTTCCAGGAAAACAAAATGCCTGCATAATCTTCTAGTTTTGCTTAGGTGCTTATTAAGTGCCGCAGGCATGCTATTAGGCAAATATCATCTGCTCCTGGTGCCCTCTCCACGGAGAACAGAGCACTGCAGCAGGCAAGGCCACAGGCCAAGCAAATATTGTCCATCTAACACATTCATGCGAACTATAATATAAATAAATTCTGAATGAGCTCAGTCGAGCTGCCTGGCATACAAATTTGATGAGTGGTTCTCACAGGTACAGAGAGAGAGAGAGGAGTGCATCATTCAGGACACATAAAGTAATGCCTTGAGAACTTGTGATTGAAGTTTCTGTCACCTCAAAGCTGAGATTAACAGTTAAATTACCTCAACATTTTTGCCAGATTCCCACATCGGTGACACAAATGAATGAAAACTATTTTAGTCTCATGGATATACATCAGCTAATCTCTAAAGAAAACTGAAATTGCCCAATTCTTCTGACTTATGCAGAAGGTGAGAAGTTGGAGAATTAAAATCCTTTCTTGCTTTATCTGCTCCAGTAGTTCGAGATAACCACTGTGAAGACCAATGCTACTGAAATCACCCCAGTGGCCCCATAAGACTACCAATAGGCCTACTGGGGAGTCTCTTGATGTAAGGGCTCATAGACAGATTGAATACAGCCAGGCTTCACTGTTCTTAGTAAGCTTGGACCACACAGCACCCAACTGTAGCAACGCAAAGTTAAAATGCTCATCCGCTATTGACCACTTCTTTTACAGGTTATTTTGAACAAGAATTATGTTCTCGCTGATGCACGTCTTTGCCAAGTCAACTCACAGCTTAAACCCTTGTTTATTTTTCCCATCAAAGGGATTATTTCATGACACATGAACATTCTTGAAACTTAAAACATTCAGAAGGAGAAATTATTTTACCATGACAAATAAAGCAAAGAGAGTCCACATTATAGTTTAACTGTGCATGATGACATTGCACGAGAAGCAAGATCGCTGAAGCCTAAATCGCACGCGTTAGTCCTGCTTGCCTGAAGGTAATGCATGAGGTTTGCTGACTGTGAAGCCCCAAGAGACAAACCTTTACTGTGTGAAAAGGGGACTGGTAAATAAAACTTATCTGACTTAATTTTGTGGTTTGGATTTGGTCCACTCTACCTTATCAAGACTTTTTACACATTTTACAGTGCAAGTATTTTCCAATTTGGTTCACATTTCTGCTTAGTGTGATTTATTTGGACAATCAAAAGATAAGAATAGAGGGGAAAAAAGAATAACTCAAACATGAAAGTCAAACAGTGCATTGCACAAGTCCACAAGTGAAGCAACTAGATGACAAAATAAGTTGATGCTTTGACAAGTCACTTCTAAAGCATTTAACAAATCTTTTTATAGATATCCACACAGCATCATGCTCATTTGCCTTCACAGGCGTGATTAGATGTGTCTTCAGTCAGGCCACTCGAGGGCGTGACGTCCCATAGTACCTTCATGTACCAAGTGAGTGGACTGAAAGGGAACCCATGATCTTACTTGATCTTCTCCAGCGTAACCTCATGACAGTTCCATGCCAGCTGTGAGATACAAGCCCTCTGGGAATTCTTGGGTTTTCCCCAAGGATTTTCTCCTAGTTTGATAAGTCTGTAAATGTTCCCATCCAGAAGATGCCCAAACCACTTCAAGTGAATCCTTCTCATGATGAGGAGCTATGACTGTAGTCTGAACCTATATCAAAAAGTGAATATTCCTGAGATCAGTAAAAAGGAAGCCTGCTTTTGCCTGTTTTACCCACAATGCCATTCTTTCTCTCTCTCTCTTCCTCTCCCTGGGCTGCCACCTTACTGCGGTGGAGGGGGTTGAGTGTCCCAATGATCCTAGGAGCTAAGTTGTCTGAGGATTTCTGCCTCTGGTAGGGTCACCCATGGCAAACAGATCCTAGGTGAAGGATCAGACAAAGAGCAGCCCGAATACCTCTTATGATGAATAATATAAATGGAAACCGTGTTCCCTCGCCCGGATGTGGGTCAGCCCCCCCCCCCAACCCCCCCCCCCCCCCCCCCCCCCCCGAAGCCAGGCCTGGAGGTACGCTGGCGAGCAGTGCGCTACCACACCTATTTATAGTGGGGGTGGACTGCTGCTGACCTCTACTCAGGACGTTGTGGATCGGTGAGCAGAATACTTTGAAGACCTCCTCAATCTCACCAACACTTCTTCCAGTGAGGAAGCAGAATCTGGGGACTTTGATCTGGGCTCTCAAATCTCTTTTGCTGAGGTCACTGAGGTGGTTAAAAAGCTCCTCTGTGGCAAGGCCCCAGGGGGGGATGAGATCTGCCCGGAGTTCCTTAAGGCTCTGGATGTTGTGGGACTGTGTTGGCTGACGCGGCTCAGCAATATCACCTTCGCCACTGGACTGGCAGGGTGGTGGTTCCCTTATATAAAAAGGCGGACAGCAGGGTATGTTCCAACCACAGGGGGATCACACTCCTGAGCCTTCCTGGTAAGGTCTGTTCAGGGGTTCTGGAGAGGAGGGCCCATCAGATTGTTGAACCTCAGATACAGGAGGAGAAATGCGGTTTTCGTCCTGGCCGTGGAACACTGGACCAGCTCTATACCCTTAGGAGGGTCCTGGAGGGTGCCAATGAATCTACATGTGTTTTGTGGATTTTGAGACAAAGTTTGGCCGTGTCCCTTGGGGGGGGGGGGGGGGGGGGGGGGGGGCTACTCCAGGAGTATGAGGTACCAGGCCCTCAGATACGGCTGTTAGGTCCCTGCATGACCAGTGTCAGAGCTTGGTCCGCATTGCCAGCAGTAAGTCAGGCTCATTCCCAGTGAGAGTTGGACTCTGCCAAGGCTGTCCATTGTCACCGATTCTGTTCGGGGTCTACCCTGAGCCCCTCCCAGATGACCGTGCTTCTCACCCTATCTCTAAGGGAGAGCCCAGCCACACTGCGTAGAAAATTTCTTTTGCCCGCTTTTATCCACAATCTCGTTCATTCGGTCTTTACCCAAACCACAACAGATCGGTACAACACCTGGATCACTGCAGATGCAGCACTAATTTGCCTGTCTCATCCCAGCTGCTTAACACTCAGCTGTGAACCGCTTCAGTGAGAGCCGGGGATCTCGTTCTGATGATGCCAACAGGACCACATCATCTGCAAAAAGCAGAGACTCAATCGTTAGGCCACCAAAACGGATTCTTTCAACACATTGGCTGCACCTTGAAATCCTGTCCATAAAGGCAAGGCAAGGCAGCTTTATTTGTACAGCACCTTGCAACAGTATAAAACTGACCAAAGTGCTTCACAGAAATTACAACAATACACAACATAAAAAATGCATAAAAATGAAGCTTAAGAACTAACAAAAAAAAAGACTTTCATGCTGAGCTAAAAGTCAAATCATAACAATAGGTTTTCAAAAGAGATTTAAAACCAGACAATTAAGAGGCTGACCTAATGCTCAAAGGCAGCACATTCCAGAGCCTAGGGGCCGCTACAGAGAAAGCCCCGTCACCTCTGAGCTTGCGTCTTGTTTGACAGCAACGTCTTTACTTTGGCGATTCTTCATAATTGATAAAAACTAGATTTAGTCACCGCACTGATCTGCCTGTCCAAAACCAGATCCCATCCATCCAGTACAACACCCAGGGAAGTCACACTCAGTTTCAAGAATGGGGCGACCTGATCGAAGTCCACTGCACCCATCCTAGACAAAGTACTTGGACCAAAAACTACTACCTTTCTTTTTAACCATTAAAAAGAAGGAAGTTAGAGAATATCTATTGCCTATAACCCCAATGAGACAATCTAAACTAAACTAAAAGTTATGAACAGAATCCATGATAAAGGGCAGCCTTGATAAAGTCAAAATCTCCGGAAACGAGCCTGACTTACTGCCAACCAAGCACCGGTCATACAGGGACCTAACAGCCTGTATCAGAGGGCTTAGTACCCTATACTCCCAGAGTACCCCCCACAGGACCCCCCGAGAGACGCAGTCTAACGTTTTTTTTTAAAGTAGCACAAACAGTGACCAACATCTCCGCATGCGTAGTGGTCAATGCTCACTGTCCCAATTTGTCAATTATTTGCACTAAAAGTCTTACTGTGCATTTCCTGCAAGTACACTTTGCTGTGTCCACTGTGCAGAGCGAGTGTTGGAACTGAGCCTTGGGCTGCAAGCAGAAGAACATGGAAAAGGGTGGAGCTTTACGTGCAGACTAGAAAGAGAACAAACTGATGTACAGATGGACTTAAACCAGTTGGCCGTAACACAAATAAAAAAGATTTCTAACGTATAACCATCTAAACACTGAAAAAGATGTTTAAGAATGAGGATTCTGTTCTACTTATTCTGCTGATTAATGAATAACAGCTCGATGTAGTGCTATTAATTTCAGGGAATTAATGAGGTAGCCAATTTATTATTCAAATGGCACAAACTGAATTATTTAAATATACACACAGGTTATTTATTCACCAGACTAGTTTGCCAATTAGTGCAGAGGACTTAGAGACCCATACCTTCTGCAAAGCCCAGGTTGAAGCTATTTCTAGCTTTATTAAAGTGTTTGGTTTTGCGTGCATGATGCAAGAAAAGTTCAGAAAAATGCTGGAGAAGGGAACATTCATAGCTTCAATTTGTAAATCGATAGCAACCTTTTGCCCCCAGCAAATTGTGTGGTCTACAGCCACATGGGGAGTATGAACTTTTCATTTTTAATCAAAGAAATAGTTTTGATTTGAGCTGCGTGGGCTACTGTAGGTCTGGATCAACCACACTGAATAAACATCTTCCTTTAGGTGTGTTGCTTGATTCAAAGTAGTAGAGCATCAGCCTCTATAGCTATGATCCTATGTACCATCTAATCACAGCTGAAGGCGGTGAAACATGTGCTTGTGAAGTGTTTGTCATAAAGAAAGGAGAAACAATATTCAAGGATTTCTTTTCTCAGTGTTTTCACTGCATAACAACCTACCAAAGTGTGTAGTTTTATATTTTTATCAATAAAGACCCCAATAGAAACTGCTTTTATATGGTTTTAGATTTCAAAAGTGATTTAGATTGTAAAAAGTGATTTCAACTGGAATTTTACTCAATTATCTTTATGTCAAATCACAGATGTTGGAAATACACCACACACACACACACACACACACACACACACACACACACACACACACAGAACTGTCTTGTTAACCAAGACAGTCCTACAACATCCAAAGCCTTGAGATACCCAGGTCGGATCTCATCCACCCCAGGGGCTCAGCCGCTACGTAGTTGTTTGGCTACCTCAGCAACTTCTGCCGCAGAGATTGGACAGTCCATCCCCAGGTCTCCCAGATCTGGTTCCTCCTCGGAATGCGGAATGCGTGTCGGTGGGATTGAGGAGCTCCTCAAAGTATTCCTTCCACTGCCTAACAATAGCCCCAGTTGACATCAACAGAACCCCCCCCCCCCCCCCCCCCCCACACACACACACACACACAATGAGGCGCTGGATGGTTTTCATAAGCTGTAAGGCATAATCATCACAATTACAACAAATACAGGCTGAAATATTTAACTTTACTTACAAATGTAAGTAGGTAAGTAATTAATGGGGATTTCAGGTAACAGCTGCACTTCACAGCATACTTAAAAATTCCTTCAGAAAATTATCTAATTGTCCTTATTTTGTTTTGATGACATTAAACCAATGCACTACATTTCATTTAACCTCTGTGCCTCCCATCTTCTTTTTCCCCACACCCTCATGCATGCTTTTAACACATGACTGGAATACAAAGTGACATATTCCAGGAGGCTTTATTGCCCATCAGTCATTGTTGTGTGTGTGTGTGTGTGTGTGTGTGTGTGTGTGTGTGTGTGTGTGTGTGTGTGTGTGTGTGTGTGTGTGTGTGTCATAAAGAGAAAACCCCCATGGCAGTGAGGGAGTCCAAGATGGAGCGAGTAACAGGGACGTTTAGGTGTGCGGAGTATACAGTGGAGCAAGCCTGGATTTATTGTGTGTAAGTGGCACATGTTCACCTGATTATGCCTGAAGGTAGACATGGTCATCAAATATCAGCCCTGTCTCATCACATTAGGAAGGACCATTACCATAAGATGTGTCACAGTCATTGAAAGGTGGTGGTGGTAAGTGGATCGTGGAAGGAACAACCAATAAGAAATAACATCTAAACTTCTACTGATTATTGGCAGTAATAGTCGAGAACAATGAATTTGGCCACACTTTCTGTGCTAAATCAAATGTGTTTCACTAAATGTTAAGGTCAAATTTAGAAGACAAAAAAAAATTGATCAAAGCTTTCCCAAAAGATGAAAACTTTTAAGTGTTTTTGTAAATAAACAATCACCAACAGAAGCAAAATGGCTCAAACACAGGCACTCTAATACACAGTCTAAGTGACCACAATGTCAACAGCTGTCAGTTGTTTGGTAAATTCACAAAAATTTACTTTGAACATAAAAAATACTAATAATAAGTTTTGTTTCTTGGTCAAATTTAGTATTTTAGCTTTTTCATTGAAGCCAGGTTTGTTGTAAATCCTATCTGCCAATTTAATGAGACTGAATGAAGTTATGTTTAACCTTGATGTGAATTTGGTGTAGGTAATCTGAGTTGATCTCGAAATATTTATGGAGTTAGCATTGTCAACATTCATTTTAACAAACCTCTGACTTAGGCGTAGGCGATATGGCAAAAAATGAAAAAGATTTCTATTTATTTTTCCATATTTGTGCGATCTCGCTTTTAATCACAACTGTTCTGAAATGTATACCAACTCCAAATTTACAAATAAAGAAACAAGTTATGAGTTAAACCTATTATTATTATTATTATTATTATTATTATTATTATTATTATTGTTGTTGTTGTTGTTGTTGGGTATTTCTTAGATCCTGAAACAAAACCCAAAATGAACCACTCACAGGAGAGACGTCAGTAGGTTTTTACGCTGCATGCAGCAGAGAGGAGACATGCCAGAAGCCCCTCCGGGCCTCCGTCATATCAACTCTGGCCCGTTCTCTGCACCACAGTCCATTTTATTGAAAGACAGGAACCAAGAACCAAGACTAACTACAGGAACGAGGTGAGTCGCCTTACCACATGGTGTGCTGACAACAACCTCTCTCTAAATGTGGAGAAGACCAAGGAGATTGTTGTGGACTTCAGGAGAGCACACACTCAGCATGCTCCTCTGACCATCAACGGTGTGTCTGTGGAGAGAGTGAGCAGCACCAAGTTCCTGGGTGTGCACATTACAGAGGATCTCTCCTGGACGAACAACACCATAGCACTGGCTAGGAAATCACAGCAGCGTCTCTTCTTCCTCCGCAAACTAAGAAGAGCAAGAGCACCAGCCCCCATCCTGTACACTTTCTACAGAGGCACCATCGAGAGTACCCTGACGTGCGGCATCACTGTGTGGTTCGGAGCCTGCAACGTATCCTGCATTAAAACTCTCCAACGCATAGTGAGAGCAGCAGAGAAGATCATTGGGGTCTCTCTCTCCTCCCTACCAGACATTTACAGCACCCGCTTCACAAAAAAGGCCCTTCGCATTGCGGCTGATCCCACTCACCCAATGCAAAGCCTCTTCGAGCTACTGCCATCAGGGAGGAGACTGTGGAGTCTCAAGGCCAGGACCAACAGACTGAAGGACAGCTTTATCCATCAGGCAGTTAGGAAGCTAAACTCCCTCCCGGCTCTCCCACCTCTCCTCTCTTTTCCCCCACAGTCTCTCTGAACTTGGTTACTCTTTTTATACTAAAGGTTTATTTTCTATCTAGCGAGAGTTTGAGAGTAACGTAATTTCATTTCTCTGTATGTCCTGTACATGTGGCAGAATTGACAATAAAACTGACTTTGACCATTCATCACAGTTACAGTTAACCAATTACAGCATTTCTAAGGCCGGACCTTCTCAAAAAAGGAAGTCTCAACTTACAGAGTTATCTGCTGAAAACCAACTTGCTGACTCTTAATTTTTGACTGACAGCCAGCAACTTGTATCCAAGGATACAAGTTGCCACACACTATTCGCCAACCCCCATGCTCATCAACCCACATTCCATAGCTATGAGGAAAGGAGAAAAAACCCTGTGGCTTTCTTATTAACATATGATTACTTAAAGAGGAGCATTTAAAACAGTAATACATCAAAATACCTAACAATTATTATTATTTAGTCTTTTTAGCAGCAGACTTAACAAATTAACCAGTCTGGAATAATGAAGATATAATTTTACATATGACATACGATAATGTTTACATTTCCAGCTTTGAAATTTAAACGTTGTCATTATCTGTTCTGTGATGCTTCGTATGGTAAATGTATGGGCTGTTCTTGCCATAGCCACTAGTTTTATCTTTCATAACACAAAAGGAGTCCACCAACAGTAGTAACAATATAAAACTTTAGTCTATCAAATACACCATAATTTCATGCATTTGGAGGATGAGGAGAGTGGCTTAAAAAAAACGTAAAAATTGGAATTCAATGACCAGAAGTGTAAGGAGCATTACCACCGCCTACTGGTCCCACACACGTTCACTTTGTTTGACTGAGAATATAAACTTACAGCTGATCACAATGATCACAAAGAAAATTTTCACTAATCACTAACTGCAGTCGTATGATCCCCAACCCTTCTCTGACTGCAATTCTACGTCAAGAGGGTAATTACTAGGCATGCTCCAATTTGATTACGTGAGCAAAAATCAAGCTCGATCATGCGATTTAAAAGGATCGAAATCGGATGGAAAAGATTGTATTTAACCTTTAAAACAACAGATATGACTTTTTTAAATTCATCCTGAGATAGATTTCCAGACACCGACTACATAAATTTTTATGTTTCTTGAATGAAAACAAAGTATTGTCACACAATTTATGGCAGGAAAGGATTCAAATACCAAGGCACCCTAAGATTAGCAAGCAGGCTAACGCAGAGCTAACTTGTCAACAGCTTGGTGGTATTTGAACGGGACAGCAAAGACAGAGCAACAGCCAATTGTAATGTGTGCATACTGGGCATTCAACATGCTGGAAAAGACAGCTGCCTGATATGCAGCCTTTAATGACCTTCTGACTCACAGTGATGCAGGGGACTGTTCTGTTCTGGTCCTGCTGGACCTGAATGCAGCCTTTGTCATTGTTGACCAACACCTGCTACTGGAGAGGCTCAGGGACTGGGTAGGCCTATCAGGATCTGCTTTGAAGTGGTTCTCCTCTTATCTCTCTGAGCGCTCCTTTTCTGTGGCCGTCTCCAAGTTTAGGTCCTCCACCACCTCTCTTACCCATGGTGTCCCACAAGGTTCTGTGCTGGGGCCTCTGCTCTTCCTCCTCTATCTGCTTCCTCTTCAGCACATCCTGAGCTCCTTCAAAGGAATCTCCTACCATCGTTATGCAGATGACATCCAACTGTACATCTCCTTTAAGCCCCATGAGCTGTCTAAGCTGCAACTGTTACCTGGATGGCTGGGAGCTTTCTTCAGCTGAATGAAGATAAGACTGAGATCCTCATCTGTGCCCCAGACAAGCTGGTTCCCAAAGTCAGAGACTCTCTTGGTCAGCTTGCTTCTCACGCCAAACCTTCTGTCAGGAATCTTGGCGTGACCTTTGACCCGGCTCTCACCCTGGATTCTCATGTCAGTTCTCTTGTTCGCTCTTCCTTCTTACATCTCAGGAACATTGCTAAGCTGAGTCCCATTCTGTCTCGCGCTAAACTTGAGAAAGTTATCCACACCTTCATCTCCTCATGCTTAGACTACTGTAACTTTCTTTTCACGTGTCTGAACAGAACCTCCCTGAACCGTCTACAGGTGGTTCAGAATGCCTGTGCTCGGCTTCTGACCAAGTCCTCCAAATACACCCACATCACCCCGCTTCTCCTCCAGCTTCACTGTCTGCCAGTCAACTTCAGGGTTCATTTCAAGATCCTGGTTCTGGTCTATAGGGCCTTACATGGACAAGCACCATCTTACATTGGTGATCTTCTTAGTCCCTACACCACCAGCAGGTCCCTGAGGTCCAATAATCAAAGCCTACTGGTTGTGCAACGCTTCAGGCTAAAGACCAAAGGTGAAAGATCATTTGCTGCTGTGGCCCCCAGACTCTGGAAGTCTCTCCCCCTGAGCCTGAGATCAGTGGACTCAGTGAACTCCTTTAAAAAGCAGCTGAAGACTCACTTGTTTAAGCTGGCTTTTGTATGACCTTCTTCAACCCCTCTCTCTTTATTCTGCTCTCCCCACCTATTCCACCTTCCTCAGGATCCACTGATTTCCCTCTTTCCTATTCACTCTCTCTTTTAACATTTTTTTAATCACAATTGTCTATTTTTGCTCATTTTAAATATATTTTTAAACATTTTCTAAATGCTTTTTATATTTTTACATTCTTTGTTTTTGTGAAGTGCCTCGTGATTTTTATCTTGAGAGGTGCTATAGAAATTATATTTTCTTATTATTATTATTTTAAAATGAACTACTTTCTCTTTTGGCTTTTCCTTTCAGCCATCTGCAAAGTGTATCACCTGTCCACAATAATCCCACTAACACAGAGCTACCAACTTCACGCAAAGAGCCTGAGACACACACATTTGACTCCCTTCACATGCTCACACACCACACCTCTAATTTCTCATGCTGAAAATACAATTAATCCACCCACCCTGCCCCCTGCTCTCACAGCAACACGTTCTCACTCCTAGCGCGTCAAAAACAAACGCTTTGTCAGCCACCCTCCACGTCAGACCCCTGACGCCAAAAGTGCCCTTTTTCGTTACTTATGTGCGAAAAGGGTTTTTCCCTTATTTGACTGCAGATCCCAATGCAGTGTAAAACTGAAGCGATGGGATGTCCGCTACCGTTGCATCCCAATGCAGCGTTACACTGACGCGATGGGATGTCCGCAGCCAGGGCACCAAACAAGCTCATTGTACCTCACCTTAACCTTATCCTCTTATTTAACCTTATCCTCTTATTTAACCTTCCCCTCACCCCTATCCTAACCTTAACCATCTTGCTAGCGAACACGTTAGTGATGTGTCGATCGCTCTAAAAGCCGGCTCTGTGAAGTGAACAGCGGGAGCCGCCTCGTGATTGGTCGAGTTTGGACTGAGCCAACGCGAGGGGGAGGTTTCAAATATCAAGGTGGAGGTTAAAAGTAGAGGGTATGTGTAACCTCCCCCTCGCCAGATGGTATGTTCTAACGTTCCCCTTGGGCGGCAAATATGAAAATTCACAGTAAGACTCTTACTGTCAGAGTCAGAATGCATGGGAAACAAATGCTTGATCGCAGTGAGAGTAACGTTTTAGGTAGCAAGAGGGTTAAGGTTAGGATGAGGGAGAGGGGAAGGTTATAAATAGCGAAACGTTAAGGTTTAGGTGCGGTTAAACGAGGTGGTTCGGTGCCACATCGATTAAATGAGCTGGTTCGGTGCCGCATTTAAGGTTTAGGTGCGGTTAAACGAGCTGGTTCGGTTCCGCATCGGTTAAATGAGGGTTAAGGTTAGGATAAGGGTGAGGGGAAGGTTATAAATAGTGAAACGGTAAGGTTTAGGTGCGGTTAAATGAGCTGGTTCTGTGCCACCTCCTAAAAGTGGGGTGACTTCACTGCATCCACCACACAAAATATTACATCACAAACACTTCAGTCATTTTCACAACCAAAACCAAACCAAACCAAACAACTAATGGACATGCCTACACAGCTACACAAAGTCTAAACTGCTGGTTACCCATAAACCTAAATTGATCAGCATCAACAGTCTCTAGGGCTTGTTAGAGTACACCAGTATTATGCACATCTCAAGCCACAGACACCAATGCCACTAAGAAGTCAGCCACAGAACAGGCTGAAAAAACAGAATATTCACTTAAGCAGCAGGTCCAGCCTCCTCCAATGAGTCCAGATGATTCTGGGCGAGCCCCAGTATGTTACGACCCATCTCATGGGACTGCAACATGAAGAGGGCGTGTGGACACATGGTGTAAGTTAAAAAGTATTTTATTAGCAATTGGCCTCCAAAAAGCCTCACCAAAAATGCCATTCGGGCAGCAGTTCCCAAAACTGCTCCCTTGGATCAGTCTCATCTTCCTGAAGTTGCACCAAGCAGCCTGTTATGCTGCACCCACAGGTGCAGTCACTGAGAGCAATTGCTTGTTGAACACAGCCAGACCAATGATGAAGCAGAGGGGCATCCTAAAATCCAGAGCACCAATCAGCTGGTTGCACTAGCACATTTGCTCACAAGATGGATGCTTTGTTTCTCCCATTGGCATGGCCGTAACAATGTCCTTCTGTCTGTCCGTTTGCTTTTTAAGCTTTGCTTTATGCATCAAGTTTCAAAATGTTGTAAGCTGCTAAATTGAAAGTTTGGCTAATTGTGAAAATTAATATCAAACAATTCTCGCTCAAATGCCAACTTTTTAAACATTCCAAGTGTCCAGGTTTTTTCAGAGATTTAAGATTTCTGCTGTTAAGGATTTTTCTCCATTCTTCTACTTGTTGGGCTGTGTTATACTCGTTATAGATTTTTGCTCTCAATTTTTCAAATACATTCAGCTCATTATGTTATTTTACCTTAGTTGAAGCTTCAGTTCTGTTCTTAGGAATCGTTAGCAATCAGTTTCAGAATGCAGCATTCAAACAGCATTTCCACAAGAAATGCAATTCATCTAGTTATGACTCAAACACGGTAGGAGTTCTTGGAAAAGCTGTTGCATTTTTAAAACTAAACTTATAATGAGATGTTCACAATGACTGAATGAGTTTTCCAGCACTCCACATTTTAGAGACAATTCAAAATTTATAATAAAACATTTTGACAAAACATTTAATTTATTAGTTGCCATCGGTGAAGAACATTTCCAGTGTAGCGTTATGAAGTTTATAATGGTCTGCCCTTAACAGCTGCCCCTTCACACAGTACCATCGCCAAGGTCGGACGCTTGGTTCAGTATGTTTACATTCCAGGAGAAGAGACAGAAGAGCAGAAGAAGAGCGCTTTTCATTGATTAATCAAAGTACTTTATTTGTGATAAGCTAATCAAAGCATTTGTTGATCATTAATAATCAGGTGAATGATCTGTGAAATAAAGATGTCATGAGTTATGTGTTTAAATGAATAAACAGGGCTGCACCAGACACACTGATATGCATTACCATGGAAATGCATGACACATTGTTTTCAACCAATCAGAACTTTCGTCTGTGGTAAGGCAGAATCTGGTTTGTTTATGAAAGTAGTCCAATCCGGTTTACTAAGATTCTTAAACAACTGGGAGATATAAAAAGAAGGCAACGCCATTTTAAGTCAGTTCCACGTTAAGTTCCACTTTGACATCAGCTCTGCTTGATCCGAGCTCCAAGGAGTTACATCATACTCTCAACATTGTTTTCAACCAGCTCTCAACCCATTACCGCACAGAGGAATACAGGCTGGCCATCTGTATTTCCTGTTTTAAGCTGAGATCTGTCAAGCTGAAGATTTCTGTCGTTTGTACCTACGAGACAACCTTCTTTCAAAATAAGAGTGAACTTGCTGACGCCTGCCAACCACTAACGGAGTTATCCTCAGACGGGCGTTGTGTGCTGTGACCGCTGTTTCACCAGCTCCAGTACAACCGAGGTCTTGGAACCTGGCAACTCCTGATCTACACGGGAGACTCCATCTAAGGTACGGCAATATGGCGGCTCATGTCATCAGCTTCTGAAGCCTCGTGGTAGCCTAGTCATAACAAACCAGACTCGCTACGTCAGCCTAGAGATTCTGAACAAAACACACACACACACACCAACACGAAACATCCAAATCCATATGCATTCATCATTGAGATAGTCCTGGTAGATTGTAAGAATTTATAATTATAGAAATTAAAGATTCTTAAACAATCCCAACTCTCTCTCTTTCTTGTCTCTCAGTCAATACAAAGTGTTTAAGTAAACTCCCTGATGATAAAAACAGCCACTTCTGATTGATTTAATTACAGTGTATAAATATACAAAATCAGATAATTAAATTATCTAATTACAGTATATAACTATACAACTTCAAATCACAACACCAGCAATATAGTAAAAATTCTCCAGAAAACATCACACACCCTTCTTTTAAGCAAGTCATAAAGTGGCAGAAGATAGAATAGAAAGAACCTTTTTTTAATCCCTGAGTGGGAATATATTGGATGGAATACAGGTGCTGGCCAGTAAATTAGAATATCATCAAAAGGTTGAAAATATTTCAGTAATTCCATTCAAAACGTGAAACTTGTACATTATATTCATGCAATGCACACAGACCAATGTATTTCCGATGTTTATTACGTTTAATTTTGATATTTATAGGTGACAACCAATGAAAACATCAAATCTGGTATCTCAGAAAATTAGAATATTCTAAAGGCCAATGAAAAAATGTTTGTTTCTCTAATGTTGGCCAACTGAAAAGAATGAACATGAAAAGAATGTGCATGTATAGCACTCAATACTTAGTCGGGGCTCCTTTTGCCTCAATAACTGCAGTAATGCGGCGTGGCATGGACTCGATCAGTCTGTGGCACTGCTCAGGTGTTATGAGAGCCCAGGTTGCTCTGATAGTCGTCTTCAGCTCCTCTGCATTGTTGGGTCTAGCGTATTGCATCCTCCGCTTCACAATACCCCATAGATTTTCTATGGGGTTAAGGTCAGGCGAGTTTGCTGGCCAATCAAGGACAGGGATACCATGGTCCTTGAACCAGGTGCTGGTGGTTTTGGCACTGTGTGCAGGTGCCAAGTCCTGTTGAAAGGTGAAGTCTGCATCCCCATAAAGTTGGTCAGCAGCAGGAAGCATGAAGTGCTCTAAAACTTCCTGGTAGACGGCTGCATTGACCCTGGACCTCAGGAAACAGAGTGGGCCAACACCGGCAGATGACATGGCACCCCACACCATCACTGACGGTGGAAACTTTACACTGGACCTCATGCAACATGGATTCTGTGCTTCTCCGCTCTTCCTCCAGACTCTGGGTCCTTGATTTCCAAAGGAAATGCAGAACTTGCTTTCATCAGAAAACATAACTTTGGACCACTCAGCATCAGTCCAGTCCTTTTTGTCCTTGGCCCAGGTGAGGCGCTTCTTGCGCTGTTTCATGTTCAAGAGTGGCTTGACACACGGAATGCGACACCTGAATCCCATGTCTTTCATGAGTCTCCTCGTGGTGGTTCTTGAAGCGCTGACTCCAGCTGCAGTCCACTCTTTGTGGATCTCCCCCACATTTTTGAATGGGTTTGTCGTCACAATTCTCTGCAGGGTGCGGTTATACCTAGAGCTTGTACACTTTTTTTCTACCACATTTTTTCCGTCCCTTCGCCTGTCTGTTAATGTGCTTGGACACAGAGCTCTGCGAACAGCCAGCTTCTTTAGCAATCACCTTTTGTGTCTTGCCCTCCTTGTGCAAGGTGTCAATGATTGTCTTTTGGACAGCTGTTAAGTCAGAAGTCTTCCCCATGATTGTGGTGCCTTCAAAACAAGACTGAGGGACCTTTTAAAGGCCTTTGCAGGTGTTTTGAGTAAATCAGCTGATTAGAGTGGCAGCAGGTGTCTTCTATATTCAGCCTTTTCAGAAAATTCTAATTTTTTGAGATACCAAATTTGGAGTTTTCATTAGTTGTCACTTATGAATATCAAATTTAAATGTAATGAACATTGGAAATACATTGGTCTGTGTGCATTGCATGAATATAATGTACAAGTTTCACGTTTTGAATGGAATTACTGAAATATTTTCAACCTTTTGATGATATTCTAATTTACTGGCCAGCACCTGTACAGAAGCTGGAATATGGATGGATGGTTGGGGTTGTCAGCATTAAACCATCAAATAAAAGTGAAATCAGCATCCTAGTATTATTTTTGTTAGCCAGTGGTTAGTTGAAATTGTTTATTCAGAAAAGATTTTCACAGTCTCTTTCTTTAATTTTTCATGAGGGAAAAAATGCCAGCACTATCCTTCAAGCCCCAAAACATGATTGTTCTGTCATTTTTGAGCTTATTCTATCAGTGTAATATGAGTTAAATCCACCACCATCTTGTGCATTTAATCGGTTGCAGCTGTCCAAAGAAAATCATTACCTCCCAGAGAGAAAAAAGGAAGAAAAAATAGAGATGGCTTGTGATTATAATGTCTAAATATTTCATGTCATTCCCACATTTCTGGAATGCTGTCTTTTCTTTGTTTAAAAAAAATCCAATTTGAGCCATATTTGGTTGACCTAATTACTACTAAATAGATCGATTTCATGAGCCTCGTTAATGCAGATGAAAAACTTGCCAACCTCTGAAAGATTTCTTGGTTCTCTCGCCTCAATTTGCATAAACAGAAGGCTTTATCCAACAAACATTGGTAGACTAATACTGCCAGCTAATTGTAAGCAAATAGAGTCAGCTTAATTGTTCCCAAAGCCTGTCTCTCAGCTATTCCTTCTTTCAAATTCACTCTTCCTTTTAAAATGTGTACAGGTGTGTTTACCAGATGAGGTTTATTCCCTCTGATAAGAATCTACAGATGGGATGAGTCTACAAATATCACAAGAGGTAAATATGTGGCTATGACTTTTTAATTGCATCATTGGATTTTTTTCTCTCTCTAATTATTTTAGTTGTAATCTTAGAGCTGTGACCAGAACAACAATAAGAAAATGAAAGTCTTTTCTTCTAGATGTAGACATTCTTTAATTCAACTTAGCAGACATAATTTCCCCCCCAAGCAGACAAGTACAATTTCTATCCACGGTGATAGCTTCGTTTTGTTGGAAGGGTCCCGTTATCGAAAATTAATGAACAGCCCTCAGCCCACCGTGGTGGTACATTCGCCCAGGCCATGTTATAATGTAGAATACGTTCCACAATTCATGCATATGCATACAGTAATAACTGTAATGAAAATGAAGATAATAGTTCCATCTGGAATGAAGATAGTCTTCAGATCCCTGCTGGACCAGATCCTATCATCATTATGAAACCTGCCAGAGAGTGAGATCAAGGCCGTGTGGGAGTTAGAGATATGAGGAGACAGAGAAAATAAGAAAGGAAAAATGAGAAGGGCGTAAAAAAATGAGATCTGAAGCATTGACATTATTGTTAAATACATACAATCACAGGCACAATAAAAATGCCCAAAGATCTGCTGGAAAGTTATTGGTCGACTATGCCCCTCCATCCCCTCCAGAATTCACTTTTATAGCGAGTGTACTAGTGCATAAAGTCTTCCAATGGCTGAGACCTGACAGCCTCAGATGCCAAAAATCCATCTTCCAATGCAATTTAGTACAGAGAGTGCTGGGAAGATGGGGAAATTATACAGGACTTGAGTCAGTTTTAAGGTAGCGGTGGAGACCCACAGACACATTTGAAGTGATGACAGGTTGCAAGAATTTGACAAGTCAAAAGTTAGTGACTCTAAAAATAAAATTTCAGTCACATTTTTGAGACCCTTGTGACAAGACCAAGTATTGGTGTGCTATTGCACACCCTCATTTTGTTTTCATAGGCTCAAGATAGCTAGCCCTCTGACCAATCTTCCTGTACATTTTTTCTCATTTCTCACTTCATCTGAGGAAAATGGCAGACATAGATTTATGCCGATTGCTGAAAAGTCACTCTGTGGAATATGAATTTACAGTATATACCATTGTGAAGGGAGTGATTTTTGGAAAAAGAAATAGAATGAATGTGAGTGCATCATTAATAATGCAATGGGTTAACACTATTCTTCATTTTTAACAAACTGCTTTATGGCTTCTTTTCACCACAAATAAGTACTCAGTATTAGTTGGCTTTTTCTTTTCCAAAAAACGATCACTAATATTTTGAATTGTTCTAAATGAAAGACAAAGGAATTGTATGCCTGGAGCTGAAAGAACATAAGTGCCTGATTATTTTTATTAGGCTAATACAGTTAGAAATAACTACACTAGTTTGCTGCAAACCTATATTTCCTACATAGAAGCCAAAAGTAAAAACTGAGGCAAAACATATAGTCCGCGTGTGTTCTGTTCTAAATTCCACTTCTTTGGTGTAATTCTGACTGATGACTGAAGGCAACATGTCTTTAGGAATGTACTAATCATATACTAATCATGTTAAAAAGGGTAGATACCTCAGAAAAGTGCACATCAAATACAGTATGATGCATTTAGGGTAAACCAAATGATAAAGTATGTATGCATTAAAAGAAGAAAGAAAAGAAAAAGGAAAGTTATGCAACTATTATCTGTGGTTTTAAATCTATCGCCTGCTGCTATGCTTTTCTAGAAATGTCCAGTGAGTACAAAGAAATAAATAGGAGCTGCACAGCACATGCAGCTGACCACAGAGCAGTTAACAAATAAAACATTCTGCCTAAGGTTTGTTCAGGGTGGTGATTCAACACGTACTGTGCACAAAGTCTAAATGAAAGCATAGTGGTGCTCATGTTCTTCTGTGTGGTGATTTGGTCAGAAAAGAGTAGTACAATAATTAGGGTTTTAGCAAAACACAGCAGATGGATGTGATGCAGATACTCTTTGAGCTGCATGTGTTCCTGACAAAAGAAACAGAAAAGACAGTAAAATGAGAACCAATCACTGAAGACTGGACAAAAAAACCAAATAAACATATGACACAAAGTCTCTGTGATGTAATGTTTATAGTTTATTTTAGAACTGGGGTCTGTATTTTATTTTTTTCCCTGTGTCCTGTCTGGCTGTGAAGCAAACAGAATTAATGTCTGAATGCTGGTGACAAGCCTTACAGATTTCAATCTCAGGTGGAGCATCAAAGCGTCTGCTTTTAATGTCATGCCTGACACTTAAAACTTTGTTATTGTTTTTTGAATGCTTTCAGACATGTAGAAAGGGGTGAAAGAGAAAGGAAGAGATGGGGGGGGGGGGGTCTACGAAAATAAACAATCAATGATGAACAAGAGTCTGCTTCTAGACCTGCAGAAAAGGAACACACAACAATACAACAGGAGCAAGCTATCCCTCCGTCAACTTGATGAAGAAATGTAAAATCAACATTGTTTAACTGAACAACCACACGCTAATAAATCACAGTGCATTTAGTGCCAACCACAGCCTTAAGACATGTGTTGAACGTGCCCAAGTCCATACTTATGAGAGCACCATGTGAGAACCTGTGTGCGTACACGCGCTTGTTTATGTAAGGTTTCTCTATAAGCGCGTCCAATAGAGATCTGCCACAGATCTGCCCCCCAAAGATGCATAGCTCCAAGTCCCAGAGATCCAGGAGCTGCCCCAGAGCACAGGGACCCCAAGGAGACCATGACCAGAAAGGCCCCTGCCCCCCTCGAGAGGCGCAGAGGATCGCCTCGGGGGGCCACAACCAGCAGCCAGCAGAGTCCTGGGAGATATCAGCGGCAAGCCCACAGGCCCGCCCACAGCCTCCCACCCCCAGTGAACCCACCTCCAGGGAACGTCCGGATACTCCAAACTCAGACCCTCCACCCCATCACCCACATCATCCTGCAGGACAATATCAATGATCCCCCATCATCGCTATGTGATGGAACCGATCAAAGGAGCCCAGAGAGATTGATTTGAAGTGGAAGCAGAGGCTGTATCAAGTGTAATATGATCTAACAAAAGACTTCTATACTGGTTAATGCAAAGAGTATCTCTATTTTTCCAGTTCATGAGGATAGTATTCTTAGCGATGCATATGTCAGTCAGAACCACGTGAACTAAAGATGTTTCAATTGGGACATTGTCCAGGTTTCCCAGTAAACAAGGAGAGGGGAGTAATAAGTTTTGCCAAAAAATTATAAAAACAACTAAAATTAAAAAAAAACTCATTTTTAAACAAAATACAATAAAAATGCAGGTTTAAGCAGATTTTCCATTTGTTCATGGAATGACTGCATTGAATTTCCACAATAGAATCAATAAAACTACCTGGAATAGTTTATGATCTATTTAGGTTTTCGTTTAATATAATTTTCCACAATTGTCAACATCCCAGAGAAAAAAATCCTTACCCTTTTTTCACTGAAACAAAACAGTGGAATTTTGAAAATGACAACAAATGTATTATTGTAGATGTTTATGGAAGAGAAAAAGGAACAATGCCTGACTTTAATCTCAGGCCCAAGTCCGAATGCCTGATTTTAGTCCACCAGTTCTTACAGTATGCTCAGAATTGTGAGAAAAAGAGCTTTATATCAATGGCCCAATTTTCTGTTGATATTTCTCAAAAAAATAAAAATGTCTATTTTAAAAGCTCCTAACTATTCTGGTGGACCGAGGGGAAAAAACAGCTCTGTGGATTGTAACGGTTGCAAAGATCAAAACACACATTCCCAGGTAGCTCAGAAAATCAAAGGCTAGAATGAGATTATGGGTTGGGTTGGGTTGGAACAAACTCAAATATTGGCTCCAACGGAGTGGTATGCTGAAGTTAAACATAGAATCATACCGAAAAAAAAAGAACAATCCCCAAAACAAATTGTTGCGATGGACACTGTTGGACTAGAAGACTGACAGTAAACCCTGTAGACATCTGTGCTTTGAAGGATTAACAGGAAGACAACACACAAGTGAAACAAATCAGCAATCAAGAAATGTGGGTGAAACAAAGAAAGCAGGAGAGAAAAGAGATTGACAAGAGAACTGAAATCATAACCAAGTTTGTGCAAAACAAGTAATGGTAACCATATACCATAAAAAAATCTAAACTTCTATCAAATATCCTTTAAATCATTAGATTTTATGCAGGGTTTCACATTGTCAGTCGGGTCTTTAAATGTCACAAACGGTGATTAAAGTGGTTTGGTTTTTGGTTTTTTTTGGTGACTTGTACCATTTTGTTTTAATGTAGGTTTTGTGTTAGATTTAGTAAACAAGTAAAAATTACTTGTATAAAGGGGTAGGGACATACAAGTTTCCACTTCAGCCTACTCCTTTTCAAACAGAGAAGAAAGGATGGTAATATGTATTTTTTCTGTTTGTGGTATTAAAAAAAAATTATGTATGTTTTCTTTGTTTGAAATAAACTAAACTAAAAAAGATTGTCAGTGAAATTATCATCTAAGTCTGGCTTATATGTTTGTGGCAAAGTGTATGTTCTGATAGTGTCAAAACTGGGAGTAACCGTTGACAAGGGCTTTAAAGGACAAAAAGGACACATCGACACACAAGCTCCGAGGTCAATCACATCCCAGAGGACTTAGTGATAAGGTGTCTGGGTGGAGACTGGTGTGTGGCCATGTTTTACTAAAGCACTAAAGGTGACACGAACAGAATATAAGAAACACACACACACACACACACACACACACACACACACACACACACACACCCTAATAGCATTATTTGTTAGAGACTGAGAAAAGAAAAAGCGACACATGTTTTACATCCAACTCCTCACCAACAGCTGTACCTGATGAACTACTTGTTTTAAAGGACCCGGCTGACTCTCTCATAAAAAACAAATTTTAACTTTATTAAACTCAGTTATGCTTCTAGTTTCTTGTTACATGGGCTGCTGAAAATCAAAACGTTGAGGGAGGCTAAGAATCGCATGGTACGATGATGAAAAAAAAAACATTTCAAACTCATCCTCTTGGATCGTAGTTTTACAATGAGAAAACACACACACACACACACACACATAAACACACACGCACACACACACCAGTGTGCACAAAGCCAGGGTCAAAAACAGAACAAGATGAGGTCAAGACACACTAGACAAGCACCAGGGACAAAAGGTGTATGGTTGACTCAATGTTCAAAGAGGAAGTTGTAGAGAGAACAGAGGCAGCATGAGGCTGCTTTCACTGATAAATCATGTCAGAGGGTCTAATGCAAGTGGTAAAACAATAAAAGTGAAATTAATTCTCTATTTTTCACTAATCACACAAGAAATGAACAGCAGTTGTGATACAGCGGTTTTCTACTGAATTAAACACAGATGTTTCCTGTGCTCCAAGCCGCAAGAAGAGCTGCAAAAGATTTTTAAGTATCTTATAAAGAATAAGATGAAAAAGTGATGCAGGTTTTATGGAGCTTTGGATTAAAGTGGTCATGTTTGGCTTTTTCATTTTGGTGTTTTAAGTCCTAACTTCAGCTTCTTCTAAGTGAATGCATCAGATATTCTTCTTGAACAACACATTCTCACTCCACGCGCATCAAAAACAAACGCTTGGTCAGCCACCCTCCGCGTCAGACCCCTGATGCCAAAAGTGCCCTTTTTCGTCACTTATGTGCGAAAAGGTTTTTTTTTTTCCCTTTTCTGACTGCAGATCCCAATGCAGTGTTACACTGACGTGATGGGATATCCGCTGATGCGGCACCGAACCAGTTCATTTAACCGCACCTAAACCTTAACGTTTCACTAGTTATAACCTTCCCTCACCCTCATCCTAACCTTAACCCTCTTGCTACCTAAAACGTTACTCTCACTGTAATCAAGCGTTTGTTTTCCATGCATTCTGACTGTGAATTTTTGTATTTGCCGCCCAAGGGGAATGTTAGAACATACCATCTGGCGAGGGGGAGGTTACAAATACCCTCTTCCTTTAACCTCCACCTTGGTACTTGAAACCTCCGCCTCGCGTTGCCTCGGTCCAAACTCGACCAATGACGAGGCGGCTCCCACCGTTCACTTCATAGAGCCGGCTTTTATAGTGACCACACATCACTAACGTGTTAGCTAGCAAGATGGTTAAGATTAGGATAGGGGTGAGGGGAAGGTTAAATAACAAGAGGATAAGGTTGGGGTGAGGTACAGTGAGCTTGTTTGTTGCCCTGGCTGTGGACATCCCATCGCGTCAGTGTAACGCTGCATTGGGATCTGCAGTCAGAAAAGGGAAAAACCCCTTTCCGCACATAAGTGACGAAAAAGGGCACTTTTGGCATCAGGGGTCTGACGCGGAGGGTGGCTGACCAAGCGTTTGTTTTTGATGCGCTGGGAGTGAGAATGTGTTGTCTTGAAACATGTTGATCTCCATTTTGTTTTTAAGTTGTTCAGAGCTGAAAATAAATTTGTTGAAAAATCTTTGACTGTGAGATTTAATAAATGCACCAGAATGTTTAGAGAACTTAAAATTTTTGACCAGTAGTTGATCAGTACTTCAAGCACAGGATGTTTGGTTTTATGTTTTTATGCATTCATTTTAACAAAGTTGTCACTCCTTTCATAACATTTCATCTTTATTGCACCAGAATGCAGGGAATTTTTTTTTATTTTCTGCCAATTGAGAAACATGTGTTCAAAAGAAAAAAAAAGAAACCCAAAATACCAGATATACCAGCTTTGATCTTACAGTCTGTGGTGTGTGGCAACATGGCAACACTGCACACTATTCATAGGTTGATGAAGAGAGCCTAACAGATAAGGGAAGTGCATTCCATAGTTTTGATCCCGCTATCGAGAACATCCTGTCCCCAATAGAGCTCCGGACGTCATGTGACTCTCAGAGAATAGACGACATGTTGGCAGGCAACAAAGGTAAACAAAATGAGCGGGATCGGCTTGGATTTTACTCCGTCTGAGATTACTTCACACTTTAAAACCAAAGAAATCATTTTATATGGTCAGAAATTAAATAGATTAAACATCTCCGACCCTTACCATGCCCCTGGGATACTTTTTAAAAACACCAGAAGCTGTCGGAGCGGACCTGGCTAGGAAACGCCTTGGGATTCCCCGGAGGAGCTGGCCCAAGTGGCTGGGGAGAGGGAAGTCTGGGCCTCTCGACTTAGGCTACTGCCCTCGCGACCCGACTCTGGATAAGCGGATGAAAATGGATGGATGGATGGACAAATAACATTTACATGATGGACAAATAACATTTACATGTAAGAAGTTTAAATAGAGTGCTGTGCTGTTTGAATGTATAATGTGAACGCCAAGAGAAATCACTAGTCAGATTTTTTCCGTGAGTAAAATAAATATGATAGGCTGGAGCGTCTTGGGATCTGTCTGAGATCTGTCTCGGTGAGACAGACAATAGCAATCCAAAGTGCTTTTTATGTGTGATCTGACAATTGATTAACCATTGCTTAAAAATTAAATACTGCTTAGCCGGTTAATAGCTGTGATCATAAGACAAGTAAACGGCAGCACGCAGAAACACGAGGCAACGTTTTACGTGATGTTTACTTGCTGCTATGAGTAATAAGACAGAAAAAGCCACGCCAAAAACAAATTTAAGGAGCCCACTAAGAATCGTAATAAAATCATTTAAATACCATACACAGTTGAGGAAACGTTGGTTTAAGTACCTGATATGAAGTGGTCGCTGCATAAGCGAAAACCTTTACTCTCGGGATCCCACAGTTTCATTTTAGCCCGGTCACTAGTGCGTTTTACTGCAATGATCCAACATTTGCGGCATTCCGGATCTTGGGGAATCCTGTAGAGGGCTCATTCCTTATGTCGTCCACGTCTGGTCTGCATCCTGGGGAACAACAGGAATCTGCCATATTTCCCGTTTGATTGAGTTTTCTGACAATAACAAATAGTCCAGCTGCCAGCTTCTGCCTGCCAATATGGCGCTGTTTCGATTTGAACTGTTGCATGCCTGGAGAAGTGGTGTCAACTCCCGGATCTCTATTGTCCTCAGCCGAGTTCGGACAGCTATAAGCAACAACTGGTAGGAACGTATGGCTGCAACAACTGAGTCAAATAGGCTGGAGACAACCCATTCAGCACCTTAAACCCCATTAAAAGAGGTTTTTAAAATATTCTAAAAATGACAGCCCGAATTGGTGGCACATATTTTCTCTTACCCTTCAAGAATGTCGCTGCAGCATTCTGAACAAGTGGGAGGTGAGCTACAGTTCCCCGACTTACACCAAGTAAAACAGAGTTATCTAGGCGCGAGGTAATGAAGGCATGAACAACACTCTCAAGATCCCATCTAGTTAGAAAAGTCTTCACTTTAGCCAAGCATATCTAATGATAAAAGGAAGAACATACAACAACACCCAACAAGTTTGACTGCAGAAACACTCAGCTAAGAATTTAAATCATCACAATCTACTTTGGAAGGATCAAAGTGCCCATTTGGCCCACACAGCACAGACATTGAGACACAGGAAGTTCTCTGCCTTCCATGCCTTGACTTCAGCCAAACAATCAATAAACATTCTGATCAAGTGATCTTCAGCACCTTCCAAAGATAGGTATATTTGGGAGTTGTCGGCAGAAAGATAAAAGCCAATCCCATACTTCTGCAGGATGTCACCCAGTGACAGAATACAAATCAGAAACAACAGGGGTCCCAGTATCACACCCTGCGGGATACCCTTGCCACTGCTAAACCCAAACATCTCTCTGTTGTTTTTTTCTTTCAAAAAAATTTCATTCAGACTGTTTCTGATATGACCGCTAACTGGCACAGTCATAGACACACAACATGCACCACAATTCTGCTTACAAACCTCACACAATCCAGCACCAGAAGGATCAGCTAACACAATCTGATGTCTTTAACAGATGCAGAAATTTCTTACAAGTTTTTCTACTTACCTTTTGTGCCAGCTTTGAGCTAGTGTGAAATTAAAAAAAATCTTTATCGCAACTTTTGTCCCTCCGTCCCCTTGGTTTTAGACATTTGAAGCTTGTTTTGTTAACTAATTGTTGATGTGGTCTGTGATCTGGTCCCATTGATGACTGCATCCTGGACTGGACCAGCGGTCTTCACAAGGGAGGGTCATCCAGAGCACACTTACTTACTTAGTAGTCAAAGTCGCAATCACTTTAACTCTACCACAGTAATACTTCAATAAACACAATGAGGAAGTGATTAGATAAACTTGATGTACATAGAACAGGCAGAGAAACAGCACAGAGTACAAATACTAAACGCTCTGGATTACCTACAGAAAGTAACTTGAGCTTGCACTGACACTGACTGGAATACACCTCTTCCTGTGTTCCCACCCCCTTAATATTAGCACCCTCTTATTGGATGAAAACCAGGAACTGATGTGTGGAAGACATGGCTGTGCCAAACCCTATCTATGTGAAAAGGTATGAAATTATCAATGCATGTTCCAGTCCAGTATAGATGTTTGCGCCTGAAACTGATTGTTGAAAAGAACAAACAATGCTGGTTTATTTAGATTGGACAACTAGTCTCGTGAGACTTCACATCGTTTTTAATATATGTACATGTTACAACTGTAGTTTTATGCTGAAATGTATAACTATAAGCATGTTTAGGGTGATATCAATAATTTTTGGAATGTTGAAATTTTTGCTGTAACTGCCAGTCCATTCATGTGCAAATAGACATTACAACGAATGGGTGCAATGAGTAAGCACGTATGTGTAAATAAATATAATATCTGTGTCATGGAAACTAATGAGGGCAATTAGATTTCCTGTCCAAACTAGCTAAATAGAACCGTCCATCACTTGCGATTCAGGTGTGTTTTGCAGCGTATCCTGCCTGTATTTATTGACACAACACTGGATGAAATGTCTGGCACACAATTATGATGCATTCAAGTGTTTCAAAATGAAAAAAAAAAAATGTCCCGGTACCCTGCATCAGACCTGGGCATTTTATGGCTCACAAGTCAGAGACAGGTCTGCCTGAGATTGTTAAAATCTGAACTAAATATGTAACTATGACACCTTTTCCAAAATGATAAATGCATGAACTAAACAGCTTTTATTTTGAAGGTTTTCTTTCTAAATGAGTGTCTGTCCTGGTCAGTGTGTGTATGCAGATGTCCTCAAATGTATTGTGATGTACAGTTTTGAGTAAGTTAACTGTAAGCCCATAGCAATGTCAGCTACTACTGAATAAAAGCAAAGATTAATACAGAATGCAAGAATTTAAAAAAGGTACAGACTTCTAAATATTTACTTTTTGATGTCAAGAGTAAAGCTATGTGCTTAGTTTGCAGAGAACAGGCATATTTTTTAAGTATTTTAATTTTAATCACCATTATGAGAGAGAAGACACAAATACAAGAATTGGACAGATGCAGAGGTGGCATCAGCCTGCAAAGATTCTCTAAACAAAATTGTAAAAGCAACAAAGGTTTTTTCACAGTGCTTCGATCATCTGGGGATGCAGCAGATGAAAGCTGTGCTATCTGTGATATGCGGACCAAAGACAGACTTTGAGAGGCAGAGAAGCAGGCAGCTATGCAGCCAATGAAAGGGAGAGATTTGTTCACAGAGGTAAATGCATACATGGAAGAGCTGGAACTAAAATGGGACGTGCTGGTAGGTGTTACAACTGCTGGCTGTTCCAATATCGTTCTAATGACATGTCTAATGTCGTTCACAGGGGAAAATCTCAAATTTTTGAAGCACATGCATGATAAAGTACCTCAAATTAACCCATATCAGAAGTCGATATTTTTACATTTCATTATTCATCAGAAGCTGTTGTGTAAGTCTGTGCTAAAAACCAGCCATGGTTTAACTAAAATAGTTCTTTTCATCAGGTCAAGAGCACTGGATCGGACAGTTTGTTGCATTGTTAGAGGAGCATGAAAGTGAGCGTAGGTGACCACACAGATGGCTCAGCCTTGGCAAGGTGCTGAAGAGCACGAGACCTGAGAGCAGATATTCAGGAGTCCACTCCATGGTGAGTTGTAAAGAAGATTTGAAGACTTTAAAACATTGAAGAGTGAAATGTGTATGGATTCTTCTCCTTTTACCTGCAGAAATACTGTATGTACCCTGCAATTTCCCACCATTTTGAAGTCACAGATCTGCAGCATGATAATTTACTGACACTGGATTGTAAAGCAATCATTGCTAATTTTATTCTATAAAGTCTATATCTGTCAACATACATTCTGAGTGATGAAACTGAACAAATAGGCACTGATCATCTGACACATCAAAATTAGATTTTTTTGTGTTTTGTGTTCTTAATTGCTGAAAAGAGGTTTGTCAAATATTGATAAAATTATGTGCACCAATCTGCATCATTGTGATGCTCTATGTTTAGTTCTTTATGACTCCCTTAGTTTTTATCTTAATTCTATTTTATCTTTTGAAACTTATTATTTGGTATTTATTTTATATATAAAATATATAATATAAAATAACATTAAAAAATAATAATTCCCATCTCACCCTATGTGGATGATCTTATCTTTCCAAGCTTGGGTCCTCTACCAGAGGCCTGGGAGCCTGAGGGTTCTGCAGTATCTTAGCTGTTCCTAGACTATGTTTGATGTTTTTCCTGGGATCTGCTTTAGCCACTCCTCCAGTTTGGGGGTTACTGCCCTGAGTGCCCCAATGACCACAAGCACCACCAATGTCTTCACTCTTCAAGCTTTATCAAGTTCTTCTTTGAGGCCCTGGTACTTCTCTAGTTTCTCGTTTTCCTTTTTCCTAATGTTACCATCACTTGGTATTGCCACTTCTACCACAACTGTCCTCTGCTGGTTGTCCACCACCAAAAAGTCCAGTTGGTTCGCCATCACCATTTTGTCTGTCTGGATTTGGAAGTCCCGCAGGAGCTTGGCTCTCTTGTTCTCAACCATCTTAGGAGGTGTTACCCTCTTTGACCTTGCAGCTTCCAGTCCATACTCTGCACAGATGTTTCTGTACACGATGCCAGCCACTTGGTTGTAAGCGTTCCCTGTTAGCATCTTACACCCTGCAGTAGTGTGGTGGATTGTATCAGGGGCCTCTTGCATGGTCTACACCAGGGATATTCAGCACACCTGATTTCAATCATGAGGTTATTAACAGGCTTCTGCGGAGCCCGATGTGCTGCTGCACAGGAGATTCAATCACTGAACCAAGTGTGTTGGAACAGAGAAAGCTGGTTACTGGCCCTCCAGGACCAGAATTGAATACCCCTGGCCTACACCTTGGGTCTTGTCTTGTGTGGTAGATCTTGGCCTGTGTTGCTCTGGTGTTCAGGGTCCATTCCTGTATAGCCATGATGAGTTCCTCTGTGCTGTCCTTCAGACCAGCTCTTTCTAGCCAAGCATTCAATGATCCACAGTCAGCATTGAGTCGTAGGCTTTCTTGTATTTATTCCAGGTCTTTCACAGGTTGGTGTGTCGAGCTTTACAGGATTGGGCAACTGTTCAGTCGGCCTATCAGCAGGTGATGTTTGGCTCCTCTAGTTTCTCTACCAACGCCCTTCTGTGTTGTGCTCATGCGTCGATCGCTTTTCACTTGTCTGAGCAAAACCTCCCAGAACCGTCTACAGGTGGTTCAGGTGGCTCCCTTTCCTTACAATTTTTTCTTTTCTCCTTTTAACTCATTAACTGCCATTGACAATTAAAGTTGTCATTTTAAATCCAACCGCTCACTGCAAATGACGACTAAAGTCGGCATTTGCATTTTTTTTTTACTGTGTGGGCATCGGAACGAGCCCCCGCACCATGAGAACAAACATCTCAGCTCTAAAGCCGATCTTCATTCGCATATGCCACACGTCACATGATCAGGAAGCAGAAAACCCATGTGTTAGGAGATTGTTTTGGGCTGCTGCTGTAAAAAAAAAGTGAGGCGCAAACCGGAAAAGCTTCTGCCGATCACAATTCAGCAACGGATTATGAAAGAATGGATAAAGCTCGAAATGCGTGGATTCTTCCTGATGTAAGAGGTGAGTCTCCGCTTTGTTTTGGTTGTTTTGGTTGTTTTGGCGTCGACATCATCCTAGCGCGCAACGTTCTGTGACTCTTACAAAAACAGTAAAAACGTGTGAAACTGGCAGCAAAGGGTTTTACCGATCAGGAAACGGCCAGCAACAAATGAGTTAAACATACTTTTAATCTTTTTGTACTTTATTATTTTTTGTTGTTTTGTTTTTTGTGAAGCACTACATGATTTTTATCTTGAGAGGTGCTATATAAAAGATTGTTTTCTGTATTTTCCATCTGTGTGCCCCCTTAATTTAGTTACTATGGTGCGTACCTGACATGAGCTTCCATCTTGTGAAGAGACAGTTTATTGGCCCTTCTGGTAGCCATTCAGGGTGGGTCTCATCCTTTAGCAGCTGGTTCAGAGAACGCAGGATTTAACTCAGAATACTTGATTCTGCTCAGGGAAGTTTCTGTGGTCTTCTCTTATAGAAACTAGCCATCGTGCATCACTTTTGTGTGATGCCTCCTTTTCCCATATGCCCTTGCAGCTCCAACCTTGGTGGGTCTGCTTTGCTGTTATGTACCCTACCACTGAAAGTAAAGTTTAGCTGGTTGTTTGGTAGTTTCCAGTGCTTCAGGTATGGGTAACTGGCTGTAGCTCTTGGGTACTGTTTTGCTCATTGTACTGAATAAACTTGTTGCAATGTTATCACTTTTTTCAGACCAAAGTTGTTTAAGATGACTTTTTCTTATTGCAAGGTCAGGAGCCATTTACTATAGATAAGATAGTAATTGTTCATATTTTTCTACAGAAATCCATTTAAAAATTAACCATTATTCAAACTGAAATGTTAAGTTTTATCAAGCCACCAAAAAAGCTGGTGAAAATTTCCTTGTAGGCATACGTTGAGAACATGTTCAGACTATACGGACAGTTACAGAGAAGTCAGTGTAAGTATAATCAAGCCAAGTGTACTTTATGGCTTTAACTGCTGCATGTTGTGGAATCCAAGCGTAATTTATTTTTGTGGTCCTTAGTAGTAGAAGGTTACAATAATATCTATATATATATATATATATATATATATATATATGTATATATGTATGTGTGTGTGTGTGTGTAGCTATTATTAGCTTTATATATATATATACCGTAAATCCTCTAATACAGGCCCGGGCCTGTATTTGACTCAAGCTCATCAAGCTCCAGGCCTTTATTGGAAGGAGGGCCAGTATTAGAGGCAGGCCTCTATTTCTATTTGAGCAAAATGAACTAATGGTTCGCTGGAGTTTTTGACAATTAAAAGTGCGCCCACATTTTCAAAGTTAAACACATTTCTTTTAACAACGGTAGTTCCTGCTTCAGCCCTCTCTCCCCTCCCCCTGCGCAGCGGCCGCAAACTCACTGATGCACCTGCAGCCTCTCGGAGTTCCTGCTGCTCTAAACATTAAAATAATTATTTCATTTTCTGTTCCTCACTTCTGATGACCTTCAATGGTGTCTGTTTGTTGCAACCACCAGGTACAAAAACTAACTTGTTTCTATCTGACTATTTTTCTGTCCTGTCTGTTTATTATCTTCCTGCATCTCCTCTCAATCCTAAAGAAAAACTGCTACCTGGGTTCATATATATTCACCTCATGAGTTACCTTTGAACTGCAGTTCTAAAAGATCTACCGACCGCAAAAACAGCGGAGCGCTTGCTGTTTGGCGGCTGTATCAGTGATCAGTGCGTCGGAGGACAAGGTGATGCGCGCAGCGTCCCGCTCCACAGCATGCAGCGAAACACATCAGGCGCAAATAAAAGACAGAAAACATTAAAGGAAATGAACTGACATGAACGATCGCGTGTTAAATTAGTTTTTGAGGTGGCGACACCTGATTGTTACTGTGGCCGTGCTCAGGAGGCAGATCTACCGACCGCGAAAACAGCTGAGCGCTCCCTGCTGTGATCTGTGCGTCGGAGGACAAGTTGATGCGCCCCGCTCCACAGCAGCGATACACATCAGGCGCAAATAAAAGACAGAAAACATTAAAGGAAATTAACCGACATGAACGATCGCGTGTCAGTACCTACGGTCTGGCACTTGAGTTTTACCCCCAAAAAGAGAATCTGATCATACGATAATTCAATAGGGAGCGTGGTTTCACAGACGCGGAAGAGATAGCGTCGGTGAAACGCCGGCTGCTCTAGGAAACCCCCGAGCGTTCGAGCGTCAACGAAGTGACACGGAAATGCCGGGCTTTCCAGAAGTAAGTAAGATAACTTACTATGAGCTGATAGTTCGTTGGATTGATCGGTAGGTTGGAAACTCTGATCGTGAATCTGAAGAAACTGAGTGGTGAGCTGGAAAGGCGACTTCCGTTTATAGCCGCGGTTTGTGACGTAGGTGCGACGTGAAGGGAATCCCCGCGAGGGGCATGCTGGGAGTCCCTACTTCGCGGATTTTCTCCTATCGCGGCCAGGTCTGGAACGCATCTACCGCGGAGGGATTGCTGTAGTTCATACACCCCCTACTGCTGCTCCCCAGAGTGTTCCTAAGCATAATCAGCACGTTCTCTTTGAACTTGATAGTGTAATGACCTGGCTGGGGTTGTAAGCCAGGTGCATTCTGGGTATTGTGTTATATGTGTTTCCTATCGTTCTGCTAGTTCCTATGTGCTGATTTGCGTGTTGTGTGAGTGTTATGTAAACAACAGGGAAGGTGATGTGTGTTCTGTGGAGAGGGTTGAATTAGCATGGTTAACTGACACCGTGACTCTGTGTGGTAGGAGCGTGATAGAGGATCGTGTCTGTAGCGTTACAAAGCGTTGAAGGAAAGGCCTAAAAAAGGTCTGCGTGAACTTCTACTGCCTCCTGCTGGTTGATTTGGGGACTATAACCCTGCCGCTGGGACGCTCGTATTTGCTTGTTACCACATGCCATCCGGCCACAATAAGAGACCGGCCATTATTTACCTCCGCTGACTCCGACACCGGCCAGAATTGGAGACCCGGCCTTTAATTGAATACCGGCCTGTATTAGAGGATTTACGGTGTGTATATATATATATATATATATATATATATATATATATATATATATATATATATATATATATATATATAGGGCTGTTCAGTGGCGCAGTGGTTAGAGCTGTTTCCTTGTAGCAAGAAGGTCCTGGCTTCGCTTCCCGGCCTGGGATCTTTCTGCATGGAGTTTGCATGTTCTCCCTGTGCATGCGTGGGTACTCCGGCTTCCTCCCACAGTCCAAAAACATGACTGTTAGGTTGATTGGTCTGTCCAAATTGTCCTTAGGTGTAGGTGTGTGTGTGTGTGTGTGTGTGTGTGTGTGTGTGTGTGTGTGTGTGTGTGTGTGTGTGTGTGTGTGTGTGTGTGTGTGTGTGTGTGTGTGTGTGTGTGTGTGTGTGTGTGTGTGTGTGTGTGTGTGTGTGCGTGATTGTTTGTCCTGTGTGTCTCTGTATTGCCCTGCAATGGACTGGCTCTCTGTCCAGGGTGTACACTGCCTGATTGCCCCTTGACCGCTGGAGATAGGCACCAAATGTGTGTTTATGTACTTTTTTCTTTCTCTTCAAACTATTCTTGACACGAGACTGCATGTGTTTCCTTTAATCTGCCTGCCTTCATCCCATCAGCTAGGGTTCACAGCCTCTCTGCAGCTCTGAACACATGGTAACGTATTGTCGACAATGATGTTGTCTCCTCAAGGCCTCAAGCTTCCCTTTTCGTTGTACAGGATTCTTCATGCCTCTGAATAAAGTGAACACTCGCAGCTCAGATTAGTCGCTCAATCAAAGAATGAATTCTTAAATATAATGTGAACATTTAAAACTTATAAGTTAAATAATCATTAAGTAAACGTTTGTTTATTGTCACTTATAATGCTTATAAATGAAATGCTTTCATTAATCTGTGTTTGAATGACTGAAGTTTGAAATGAATGTTATGTTATGACTACAGTTATCAGTAATGTTGATATGACAAGGCCATCACCATTTACACTCACACAAGGACAAGGTAAAGTTAAGTCAAACGCGTGACACATAGACATTTCTTTTCCCTGGATCAGAGCATCCGGTATCAATGAAGGCGTGCTTTCTGGGGTTGTCTTGGTAACATTCCTCAAAATGTCAAACTCTGGTTGGCCATCCAAGTCATAACATGAGAACATTAAAACAGAATCACTGTGGTGATTCAGCAGTTGCAGTTCGTTCGAGTTCCAGCTTCATCACTCAGCATTCAGTTCGAGAGGAAGCTACGGAAACGGCCGTCCGTGAAGTCACTTTAACTAAGAGGCAGCCTTGACACGCGGTCAAGGTTGTTGCAAAGCTGACACAGCAAACGGTTCCTGCAGAACAATGCTGATTTTGTTCCGACTCATTAAGGTTCTAGACGCAAACTGTTCCATCCAACCTGTGTGCCTGGCGACATCTCTGGACTGGAGAAGTCGGCTCTGTGGTCAATCTACTGGACCTGGGTGCTAAGAGGTCATCCGACCTCGATGACCTCTGGATCCGTGAAGAGGGTCTCCGAAGGGGTGAGGTAGAACACAGTGTGACTGCGTCTGATGCTTTTTGATAAGAATCAACTTCATAGCTTAATGCAAACCAAATTCTTTTACACTCAGAACAAAGCTTTTTTAGATACGGAAGTTCTGATAACATCGCATTCACACATTGTCACGGTCTGCTCTGTTTGTTTCTTCCTGTGTTTCTTCCCTGCAGGTGGGTGTGGCTGAGACTCCCCAGCTGTCTGGCACCATCATCATGTCACCAGAGTATTTAAGGAGCAGCGTGACTCTTCTCCATGCTGGTTGATTACTCAGTTTGGGTAGATCTGATCACCAGTCCTGCACTTCTGTCAGCAATCTGCCTGTTTGTGTGTTAACCCGTTTGCCCGTCTGCTCAGGTTACTGTCTGCTTCATCTACTCCTGTAACAATAACCCCGGATCTTCATACCACGTCTCGCTGCCCTCCTCTGGTCGCCCGCTCTCAGTCCCCCACTGCCGCTACCTCCAGGATCTTCCACTCACCCAGACCTGACTCACCTACCCCCTGCTTCCCTTCACCCTGAATAGCATAAGCCTCAGCGACTGTTCATATCCTCCTGCCATCTGCCCGCTCAAAACTTCCCTGCATACTCACTCTGTTCTCCTCTCTAGATCCCGTGCCACCAAGCACCTGTCCTCCGAATCTGCCGTTATTCCTGCTTCTTTGCAGCACCCTGAGTTCACATTTATTCTCCCCCTTATTTTAATAAATCTTATTTATCTTCTGTTGTCCTTGGTGATTCTATATGTCATGGGTCAAACACCTGGTATCCAACATGACACACGTAGGCACCATATACCACATCTACTCAGACTAGATTCATCCTTCACAGTAAATATTAGTTAACTTCTCGTGTTTTAATTGTTTGTGAAATAAATTCTTACTTTTATAAACCTGACTCTTTCCTTGAATCAAAATGAAGTGTTTACAATCCCTGAATAAAACAAATAATCCTAGAATCTTCTGATTAAATACACAAAGACCAAGCAGGTTGATATTCTATATTTATATAGAGTATCACAGTTTATTGGTCACAAGTAGAGGTAATACATATTGAGCTCTTAAAGCACTCAATTTACCAAATCCTACACAATAAATAAAAATTTGATTTTTAGTTTTTGGTCACTTTTAATGTTATTACTTACTTTGGAAACAATTCCAGCAATAATTTTTACTGAAAATTGTGCACACAGGAAAAAGAAAGAAAGAAAGAAAGAAAGAAAGAAAGAAAGAAAGAAAGAAAGAAAACTTTTATATATCGCCCCTCAAGATAAAAATCATGAGGTTGCTTCACAAGAACAAAACATTTTAAATGTAAAAAAGTAAAATAAACAAATAAATACATGAAAAAAGTTTTAAATGGGAAAAAGATTAAAAATAAGTGTGATTAAAAATATTTGGAAAGGGAAATAGAACATAAAATGAAAGAGAGTAATCTCAGGAAAGGTGAAGTTAGTAGAAATTGCAGAACAAGGAGAGGGTGGTGAAGGTCACACCAAAACCAGCCTGAACAAGTGAGTCTTCAGCTGCTTTTTAAAGGAGACCACTGAGTCCACTGATCTCAGGCTCAGGGGGAGAGAGTTCCAGAATCTGGGGGCCACAGCAGCAAATGATCTGTCACCTTTGGTCTTTAGCCTGGTGCTGCACAACCAGTAGGCTTTGGTCACTGGACCTCAGGGACCTGCTGGGGGTGTAGGGACCAAGAAGATCACCAATGTAAGATGGTGCTTGTCCATGTAAGGCCCTATAGACCAGAACCAGGATCTTGAAATGAACCCTGAAGTTGACTGGCAGCCTGTGAAGCTGGAGAAGAAGCGGGGTGATGTGGGTGTGTTTGGAGGACTTGGTCAGAAGCCGAGCACAGGCATTCTGAACCGCCTGTAGACGGTTCAGGGAGGTTCTGCTCAGACACGTGAAAAGAGAGTTACAGTAGTCTAAGTGTGAGGAGATGAAGGTGTGGAGAACTGTCTCAAGTTCAGAGCGGGACAGAATGGGACACAGCTTAGCAACGTTCCTGAGATGGAAGAAGGAAGAGCGAACAAGAGAACTGACATGAGAATCCAGGGTGAGAGCTGGGTCAAAGTAGCCTAGTGAACTAGACCAAATTCTTGCTTTGCAAAGTTTGGTCTAGGCATGCTCCATTGGAACCTCAGCAGCTCCTACCAGGACTCTGGCTAGCCAATCACAGCTCTCTAGAGGGGTTTCAAACACATAAAGAACTGTGATTGGTCCATAATGGTGGGCCAATCATAGTGCTCTATCTGCTTAGTGAACAAATCACAGAGCTTTATCCGCTTTGTGGGCCAATCAGGGCACTCTATATGCCTGGTGGGTGGGATGATGCAACAGAGTGAAACAAGAGTATGTCACATTCATTGTCCAGTAGCATGCGGAGATCATTTGAAAGACAACGGTAGAACCCGCCCCACAACCAAGAGCCGTCAATGGAGTGTGGCCAGACTAAATAATACATTTATTTAGTCTGGCTTGCCAGGCTAGGGTCAAAGGTCACACCAAGATTCCTGACAGAGGATTTAGTTTACTGATGTAACAAAGTTGTTCTCTTGTTAAATATTTTTGTATCTTCACATAGGTTCTGGTGCAGCTAGTGGCGCAGTTACATTATTTCTTTACAACCATACCCTAGGAGACCAAGCAGCAGTGGAAAAGTTGAAAAGGTCAAACAAAAAACACATCAGACATTTTCCTTTATAATTACTAAAACGGTTAATTAATAATAAAATGTAACCTAGACTGTATCTAACTCTGACGTGGTGCACATGTGTTTCCTGTTATTGACATTTTCATCTCAATAAGGAGGATTTACTTATGAAAATCAATCACGCTTTCTTCCTTAAAGATACCATAAAGTGTATTTCCACTGAGCTCATAAGACTCAAGGGAATCCCCGCAAAGCAGAGTTAAATAATCACATCCAATTGTGATTATGTTGGAACACAATTGGACTTGATACATCTATGATGGGACCTCTTTGTACATCATTTACTCACCACCACTGAAAACAGTGATTACTCTCAATGGACATTAACATGCATTTCAATAGATGTTCACTTTAACATAAAATACAAGTTATCCCTTCAGGGGCTTAACACAGCGTGCTGAGTATAATGTGGGTAAAGTGCTCGTGTCCCTCAGAGGAACACACGACCCAACTGTCAGATGCCAAAATGCCAAAGGCTTGATTGACAGTCTAGTGTTAAACTGCCTGTTTGAACTCATTAGCAAATTAAGGTCTTGCTACATGGAGGACCACCAGTCACTGTGTATTACTGTCAGACGCTCAGTTCTTTCACTTTGTCACTCAATACCACACCCTTGTGGGGATGTGAAAACAGAATGGTAGCACCAACTTGAAAACAGAAATAAAACAGTTTCTGTATAAAGATGTCAAATGAAAGGGCAATAAGTTTTACACTTTGGATCTGCAGAATAACTTTTTTTAAATGACAAACCACACATTTCTGTGTGCAGTGATCATGCATAAACATACACCCACATATACACACACAGTCATAAATCACATAAGTCACCAGTCAGTGCCGATTCTTCCTTCACAGCAGCTATAATGCCAGTCTCAATCATAGCGTATTGCTGAAAGCTTGACATCAGTCATGTTCACCCACTCGCATTCTCACATCTGTCACATTAAACAATCACGTTGAACTTTGGGGATCAAAAACACTTTTCCAGCTTTGCTACTAAACAGAGGAACTGAACATCAAATGCGATATAAACGTGTTTTTGCCAAGTGTGAAATTTAGTGACAAAAGGTTAAATCCACAACCGAGGTGCAAAAATCCACTAATGCACGCATCACTGTGGAGAGTGACAGGTTGCAAAAGTTCTTTGATTTACAAATATGAATGCAGGCTTTTATTATTTTTCTCTACAGTATAAGTTGTAACTGTCAACCTAATGCATTTTTCCTAAAAGTGGTTGACGTATGTTGTTATCATTCTTAGTGGCATTCTAAAGAGGGCTAGTGGCAGCCTCCATGCACTCTTCATTTTTAACAAATACGGACAGCTCATGGCTGGAAGCTGTCGCCTTGTTGGTCTCCGTTTGACGATGATGCATTTCTATTCCAAATAAAGATGCTTAGTCAATATCCATTCACAGCATACTCCACGCATGCTCTCTGATCTACCCCAGGTTGCCTTGCATCGTGTACGACCAAAAGCCGAACATTCCATCCTTGTAGTACTCTACATGTAAAATATTTGAATGTCAGTGATAGTCTTGAGACGGATGCAAGGGAAATGAGTTACACGAAGATGACCTTTAGCGTAATGAGACAATGACAATAAAATTCCAGGCTGACACACATTTTCCACCAGGTTGTAAATAATTAAGTTGAAGAGGCAAGCAGTCAAGAGAATGTCATGTCTCATTTGATTGCACTGAGCGACAATGACGATCCTGACATGTAACTTGCAGGATGCAGTTGTAGGGCTTATTTACATATCTTGTTTCCCTGTGCTGCAACAGTGTTAGTGAATATCAGTTAGGCAGGCACCAATCAGAGCTGGGATCTAGTTAACAGAGTTATTATTTAGCTATGCATGCTTATGCATGCATGATCCATGCTTATTAAAGTTTTTATGATCAATTTACCATTTCATTTTTAAACATTAAATCAGTAAACAAGTTAGAATATCTTTGGAAAACACAATGAAATACCGTCAGTTGTTTTTAGAAACAATCTCTTTCCAAATGACTTTGGGAGTCAACTGACTGTATTGAACCTTCAGCCTGTATGAACATTCCTCCAAACCTCCATTCAAACTTAGTGTATGATGCAAGTCAATGCAAGTCAATTTTTTACAGAATTTCACTGAAATTACCATACGTGTCTTACAGGGTCAGCATACCCACCCAAAATCCCCTGCTTTCCTCAGTTGTGTGAACGGCACATTCACCTGTAATTTGGTGATGGAAATCTATTTCTCTCTCAGGCTGACAAGAAATAGCATAAAGGTTATATCAGGCTTTTGATCCAGCAGCCATTAATAATCACGGGACATGGTAAGAAAGACAAAAAAAAAAAAAAGGAAAAAAGTGGGTTTGCATGTAGCCAGTCTCATTAATAAATGATAGCTCACATCCAATTAAAAAGCCTTGCAAAGGAAGGTTTCTTAGAGTGTCCACACAGAATGTTTTTGAAGGCATGCAGGCCTGTAAATAATCAAGCCTGAGGCGATCCCGCCCTCAGTACCCAGGAGATGCAGGCTGTGTCAACAGCGTGGCACTGTGCTGTCACCACATATCACTCCTTTGCCTTCACACAGCTGAGGGCTGTGTGAAAACACAACAGCCCTTATCTTTCCTCCTCCTTACCACTGCACCATGTTCGCCGTAGAGCACATAGACTGGATGCAGTCACACAGTTTTCCGTTTTCCCCCTTTTTTCATTTCCCAAATACAGTGATTTCCTGCTCTACTAGGAATTTTGTCAAGTTTGTGATTTTGAAAAAGCAAGCAAACGTTGTCCTCTTAAAGACTGAACATGTAAGCAAAACTGGGACCACATTGAACCTTTACTGCTCTGTTACCATTGATGCTGTCAAAATTCAAAAGGATTTTTGTAAACAAACCCTTTTGCATGATTTCTGAACAAATGCCAAACTGTTCATGTATCCAAGTCTGCATTACATCTCCTGCTTGTAAAAACATTTTGGGGAAATGCAAGCCCACAATCTTGTTTTCTATTATTGCCTGTTGATCACAATGGTATTCACCTTCTCTGGTGCAAAGGTAGTTCATCAACCCATGGAATAAGTCAATCATATTCTGAATAAAACTGTACATGACTGTTACCGTAGACTCAGAAGACTCCAGGTAAAGCCCAAAAATGGAAGAGGACTGTGATTCAGAAAGAGTTATATTCTCTAACATTTGGTCAACTCTGTCTCCTTGTGGTGACAGATCATTTGCTGCTGTGGCCCCTAGATTCTGGAACTCTCTCCCCCTGAGCCTGAGATCAGTTGACTCAGTGAACTCCTTTTAAAAGCAGCTGAAGACTCACTTGTTCAGGCTGGCTTTTGTATGACCTTCTTCACCCCTCTCTCTTTACTCTTCTCTCTCCACCTATTCTACCTTCCTCAGGATCCACTGACTTCCCTCTTATCTATTCAATCCATCTCTTTCTTTACATTTTCAATCACAATTATCTTTTTTTGATAATTTAAAATATATTTTAAACCATTTCCTAAATTCTTTTTTATATTTTTACATTTTTTGTTTTTGTGAAGTGCCTCGTGATTTCTATCTTGAGAGGCGCTATAGAAAAGATATTTTCTTCTTCTTCTTCTTGTGATGAAATCCATTTTCCTGAACTAAAATAATGCTGATTCCTTACTACTAAAAAGCAACTAAAAAGTGAAGCAAAAGCAATACATTTCTCTGATATTCTTATGCAATGTTTTGCAAATTTTAGCCAGCGGCCCAGCTCCTTCCTTCCTACTGTGTTGAGATGCAATCATGAAGGCAATTGTGATGCTACTACATGCTATGATCACTAAGAAAACTTTCTTGGGCATTCCCCACATCTCATAGATGCTGCCCTGTGCTTTCACCATGCTAAAGATGTAAGCATGTTTCTTAACAGTCCCACCATGGCCCTAGGCCCCGATCTAGTACAATATTCTTGGGCGCAGCAACCAGTGAGAACAGTGGTACACAGACTTTTCAGCTTTAGACCCCAAAAATAGCAATTATCACAACATGCAACCCCAGACATCTCCAACTTGATATGACAAAAATGCTTAAGCTTCCAAGTGGCCTAGTGGTAGAACATCCGACCTGGGACTGGGAGATCGCTGAGCCACCGCTGCAGCTCACTGCTCCCCACAGGGATGGGTCAAATGCAGAGATGTAATTTCACCATTGTAATGATGACTAACGACTTTAACTTCATCTTTAATAAGCTAAATAATTCATGTAAAAAAGAAAAAACAAATCATACTCATGTTGACTTTTATCCATTTATGAAGATTTTGATGAGTTTTTGTAACAGTTATGCTACAAATAATTTCAACAAATTTGTTTTGTATTTATTTTGATTTCTTGAAATAAACTTCAGACCCTGTGGGTAGTTCTTGGTGACCAACAGCAGGGTTCTGACCCCAACTTTGGGAACCAGTGAGCTAGAAGGTCATGGAATGTTAGCACGACGCAGATGGTTCAATTTGTCTATGTTCTGCAGATGAAGCAAGTGGAGCCAGTCGTGCTCCTAACTGCCGCTAGGGGGTGCGCGAGGTGAAAAGTGTAATGGCTGCGGAGCTCAGAGAAGTCTGTCAAAAGTCACCATTAGCGTAGCCAGAAACTCATTTGTGGGTGGGCCAAAGAAAATGTAAGTGGGCCCAATAAACGTAATTGAAAACAAGTATATTTTGATTGTGTGTGTGTGTGTGTGTGTGTGTGTGTGTGTGTGTGTGTGTGTGTGTGTGTGTGTGTGTGTGTGTGTGTGTGTGTGTGTGTGTGTGTGTGTGTGTGTGTCCTCCGCACATGCCCTAGCTCAGGGGTCGGCAATCCGCGGCTCTGGAGCCGCATGCGGCTCTTCCATCCATCTGATGCCACTCTCTGTGCTTGTAAAATAATGAATGGATATTTAAATAAAATGCTTTATATTTTACTGCATTAATTTTACATCTGTATACCAATTCTAAATGTAAACATTGTCTGCGTAAACCTGAACAGGTCCAACCCGGTCTGACTGTGAGACCGGGTTGACGCGTCACGCTTGTGCGTAATCATATGCGCTTTATGAGCTGAAGACGATGTGAGATTCTGGGACTCTCCTCAGACGCCACATTGGAGACAGGAACAAGCACAATTCAGCCAAAGTTTCTTCATCAGGGAACATTTTCTAAGTGACAAGTCTCTCTGAGAGACCGGGCTTGGAAAACTCTCGCTTCAGTGGAAGGAATCTTCCCGCATGCGCTCTGGTTCTACAACGGGCTCCAAGCCCCTCTCCACATCTTCAGCTTGCTGTGCACCTTATGTACGCGCTGACAGTGAGCTGCGCTGAGCGGTGTCCAGCTCAGATGTTCAGAAGGAAATCTTTTCTTGAGTGATTTAGCTACATCTGCGATGTGCGTAACGAATAAAGTGTCAGTTCGTCTGCATGCGTCGGGGTAATTCTTTCTATTCTTTCTCCGTCAAAATAAACGGCCAAATACGGGAACTGCCCGGTCAACACAACACAAGCCCTGCTTTTAACTGTTTTGTTTTCTTGTGAAAATTGTTGCAAAGAGATATAATTTAACTTGATTAACACCAGAGCCAGGCGCACTGCACCGTTATCTCCGTCGCTGTAAATGAGGGAAAAACACATTGATCGGATCCTTTTCTGACCTTCCCCACCTACAAAGTTTAATTACAACAATCAAACGTGACAGAGCCTGGATTTGTATTCTGAACAGTCTAAACATGTTTTAAAAAGAAACGTATGACAAAAGTGGCACCTGCTCAGTAAAACCACCAACAGGGTGAAAAATATCTAAATATTGTAGCAGAGATGGACTACAACTTCTGGATCCACTTTATATAAATCGTTTTATTGATTATCTTCTTATGAAAGATAACTTTGACGTACACGATCGACCGGTACCGGCTGCTGTCACCTGTTGTGAGCAGCGCTCTGCTGTCTGAGGGTAGGCCCCGCCCACAATGCTGCAGCTGCTGCGGTGTTTTCTTTACTGTGGGAAACGGGTAATAATGGCTCTTTGATGGGAACAGGTTGCCGACCCCTGGTTTAGCGTGACTTCTGATCTATCTATCTATCTATCTATCTATCTATCTATCTATCTATCTATCTATCTATCTATCTATCTATCTATCTATCTATCTATCTATCTATCTATCTATCTATCTATCTATCTATCTATCTATCTATCTATCTATCTATCTATCTATATATATGATAGATAGATAGATAGATAATCTTTATTGACAGACTCTTAGGTCCAGATAAAATACATATAAAACAACAGATCAATGAAACAAAATAGATAAATAGAATAAAAATATAACAGCATAAAATTGAATAAAAATCTAAATGTAATTAAAAGCTTTACTATAAACTGTTCCACACAAGGTTAACCACACAAACACTTCAACCAGTATTTCCTTATACTGGAGAAATAGCGACAACTGCTCACAGTAGGATCAGTGATTGCTAAAATTATACTGTTGGCAGAGCTATCCAGTCGGCCTATAAAAGTGAATATGAGTTTTCTTAAAAGAGCTTTAAAAGTACAAACGCCTGCTGTTACAAACATCTGACTGGCACTGCCCCCTCTGGGTATTTTAAGTATGATCCTTAAGGCATCGTTGTATGCAACTTGCAGCTTGTTCATGCTGCTTTGATTGTAGGATGACCACAGTTGGGCTGTGTAGAGCGGAGTACAATATGCTTTAAATAAAGCCACCTTAACTGGAGGTGAACAAAAACCAAACTTACGAGCTATAGTGTTAGCTTGTGCATACAGCTTACAGCACTGTCTGTGGATGTCAGCATCATCACGCATTTGATCAGTTATAAAATGGCCAAGGTATTTCACCTTCTCACACACATTAAGATCACTATTAGACAGTTTGAACACAGGAAAGTTTAGCTTTTTATCCTGCTTGGTTCTACATATCAAGATAGCACTTTTAACAGCATTATACTGAATATCGTACTGCACACCATATTCAGAGCAGATATTTAGGAGCTGCTGTAAACCAGCACTACTTGGACTAAAGACCACCAGATCATCAGCATACATCAGATGGTTGATCAAAGTTGTACCCATCAAACATCCTGTGTTACAGGCTCTGAGCTGCACAGACAGATCGTCAACATACAGATTAAATAAGATAGGAGACAGAATTCCACCCTGCCTAACACCATTACTAACGCCAAATGGTGCAGAGATGCTGGCACCCCATTTAACCTGTATCTTCTGATGAGCATACCAGTAAGACAGGATTCTCACAATAAACCCAGGGACCCCCCGTAGCTTTAACTTAATAAAAAGTTTTCTGTGGTTTACACGATCAAAAGCCTTAGAAGCATCAATAAAACACATAAAGACAGAAGAATTTCTATTTCTGTACCAATTGACCATTTCTTTAAGTGCGTATATACACATGTCAGTACCATGTTTTGGCTTAAAGCCAAACTGATTATCCAAGGAACTGAGGTACACAGTGACTCTATCAAATATGATTCTTTCAAGAACTTTAGATAAAACACTGGCTAGTGCAATCGGCCTATAATTATCCATACTGGTCACCTTCCCAGATTTGTTCTTAATGACTGGAACAAGCAGAATTGCCATCATTGAGTCTGGTAGTATGCCATGAATCATGAACCCTGTAAAACATAGAGCTAAAAGGGGAGCTAGTCTTTGGCTAGCATATTTCAAATGTTCTGCACTAATGTGATCCAGACCAGAAGCCTTATTATCAGCTAGTTTGTGAATAGCATCATGCACCTCATGGGTCGTTACACATATAGATTCATCATTAATTACAGAGCCATCCTCATGCTGGTCACCTTTCAAACAATTAAACAATGCATAATAATGATGTCTCCATAATGCTGCAATATTATCTTCCCCAGAAACACCTTCAACAGCACCAGGTAGAGATGATTTGGAATTATTAACTGTTTTCACATCTTTCCAAAAACCTTTGACATCATGACTCATAAATTTCCTGGCCATTGAATCTGCCCTCATGATCTGCTCATTTTTTGATATGAAACGAACAGCATACTTATATCTGGCATTTGCACGTTTTTTCTGTTCAAATTCCACACCCTGCCTAGGTCTCCCAACCATATCCCAACATTTAAAAGCTACCCGCGCTTCATCCTGATACATGGCAACATGTTCTTTCCAGCCAGGCCTGATATGAGGTTTCTGCTTATTCTTACCTTTGACATGAAAAGGTCTACCACTTTCATACAAAGCGTCCACTATATCCTCATACATAGAGCATAGATCACGTTTGTGTTTGAGAATCTTACAGTTGACATCTTCACACAGGATAGCCTCTTTAGCCACAGAGATATTGTTCAGGTATTGATCTGTATTATAACTATAACCCGATATGTCTTTGTCACTTAATGCTGCCCATTCTAATTTTATATTATCATAATTATTGACATAATTAACTCCCATTGTACTAGGCAGTTGTTCCACATTTATAGAGAAAGCAAGAGGTATATGGTCTGACACAGTTACCCCATATTTTATAGACATGCTATCCAAAGCTGCATGACCATCAGCTGTACTAATACAATGATCCAGCCATGATGTAGTATGCCAACTCTCACTAATATATGTGTAACTGTCTTTTGGCAACAGCACTTTGCTAGATAGAACAAGATCATTGTCTTCACACAACTGTATTAAGTGTTTAGCAAATTGAGATTTTTTATCTGAAAGATCAGCATTAAAGTCGCCCACAACATATATACTATAAGTACTGTGACTTTGAATAAATGCATTAATAAAAGCCAACCTACTAATATATTCCCCTTCATTTCCAGCAATTTCGTATGGAGTATAAATATTAAGGATAACAAAACTAATGTTATTCTGGATATATTGTATGCCAATACACCAATCTACATCCAGTCTAAGTGGCTTAATTACAGCATCAATTCTTTTGTTCTAAAGCACAGCCACTCCTCCTGATATTCTACCCCTGACTATAGCTGTGCTGAGATCAGTAGTTGATTCCCCCACTCCGAAAAATTTAGAGTTAAGGCAGTTAAGTTTGTCCAGATCTTGTTTAGGTAAAAAAGTCTCTTGCAAACACAATATTTCACATTCTTCAAGCAAGCTGTCCACAACAATACGTCGAGCTCTATCCCCTGCATCATGGCCCAGACGCAGGCCACGACAATTATAGGATAGCACCCGAAGAGACATGCTTATGCTGAGGTGCTTGGGCCAGGGGGAACATCCCCTGCTGGAGACACATTAGCAGAGCGGAGAGAGCGGGGGTTCCGTGGTTCATAATACCGTCTGACCAGAGCCCCTTCAGGCCAAAGCTCAGGGTTATACATTTCACCAATGTCATCACACTCAGCCGTAACCTTAAAGGAGCCAAATCTGCTCCGTAAATTAACAATTTTCAGACAGGTGACGTCTCTGTTAAGTTTCTCTTTAAGATACAATGAGAGCGTTTCTGCATCAACTTCTGGGGCAAATTTAGTGGCGAACACAGTCACTACTTTTGTCTTTACAGTTTTTATAGTACTCACAGTTCCAGTGCCAATAATAGATCCGGCTCCACGCCTCTTGTTATGTCTAGTCGCGGAAGGAACATGCATCCCTGCAGCAACCTTCTCCGGCTTCTGACGAGGCCTGCCCTTCTTCACGACTGTACTCCACTGTGGGGAGCGTGTGAGAGGCTCCGGTTCCACCATATTCATTGTAAACGCAGAACCAGAGGCCGCTAACAGAGTCCGATCTTCACCACTCCGTGAAGTCACAGAGGCGCATGCCTCCACAGGGCCCATCCCGATCCTCTGGTCAGCCAAAACGCCAACTCCCTGCCTCTCGGCCAGGCCGCCATTACTCTCCAGCCGCTCCTCTGAGTTATTACTCGGATGCAGAAAAGGACCCGTCCTTGGTCCCTGCCCTTTTAGAATAGCAGAACCAGCCAGGTCGCCTGACTGACGCTCCAGTGCGGCCACTCGCTGGTTAATTTCTCCAGCTTCAGCCCGAACTTGCTCACAGACATCTGCCTGAAGTTTGGCTACGTGTTTCAAAGCACTAACCTCCGTACACAATTGCTCCATCCGCCGCAGCAAACAGCATACATCCAGGCTGGAGAATGTAACAGGTGGTAAATCCTCCAAGTGATGGGATACAAATCTAGGGATATTTTCCCCACACTCATTCAGCACTTTAAGGCAGAGCTTGATATTATTGGCGTCTTTGTGCTGCCCTTTATATCCGACGCACCGCTGTGAAGTACTCGGGCAGAGCTCAAACAGAACTTTTTTTGAAGCTTCAATCCCCTCAGATTCAAATGTGTTCGTGGCCAACAACACAATTTCATCCTGGCTCAAGGTTTTAATTTTAACTGCAAGGAAATTAAGAAGTTCATCCTCCACAATCACCTTGCCATCTGTCGTCCTATACACCTCTGGTTTTAGTCGAGATAGTTTAGGAACTGGACCAGGAGCTGATGCCTCGCTGCCTGCTACGTCCGCCATTTTTCTTCTATATATATATATATATATATATATATATATATAGCCATGCCCTGATGTGGGGCAGGGTCCAACAAAGTCTTAATCTGGCCCTACGTAAACGGCAGCACGCAGAAATCACGAGGCAACGTTTTACGTGACGTTTACTTGCTGCTATGAGTAATAAGACAGAAAAAGCCACGCCAAAATGAGTTTGGTGCCTATCTCCAGCGGTCAATGGGCAATCAGGCGGGGTACACCCTGGACAGAGAGCCAGTCCATCACAGCAGTGTAACACAGAGACACACCGGACAAACAATCATGCGCACACACACACACACACACACACACACACACACACACACACACACACACACACACACACACACACACACACCTAGGGACAATTTAGACAGACCAATCAACCTAACAGTTGTAGAGTTATGGTTTATGCTCTTTTATGAAAGAGGAACCATTCTACATATTAATTTGTGATATTAATTTTATTAAATTAATAACCAAATTGTATAGTTTTAAGAAGACTCAAAGGTTGTTTTCATCGATAAACTGACGATAATATCCGTGTGTCTGTGTTTCAGTTCAATGAAGAAACAAGTTTGAAAGTTAAAAGTTTTAATTCTTCAAATTAAACTAATGATTTTGAAATCACAAGCATAGGAAATAACAATCAACATTGGCAACTTTGGTGAACAATCTTTAACAGTTGATATTGTAAACTTGCTCAAATAGACCTTGTGTTGGAGGTGCTGAAGATTGAGAGTGATGTGATGTGATTATGGATGCGTGTGAGCAAAGTGTAGTGAGAATTGAAAATTAGGTGAGATGAATGCGTGTGTGCATATGATTTTGCTTCAGGAAGAAACAGGTGTCTGAGTGAAAAGTGATGGTTTGAATAAACTTAGGTTTTGTTGGAAAAGATGCATCAACGCTATCTATCGTGTTCTGCCTCACCCTACGAGGACCCTCGTTCAGATCCGGAACGTCAACGGACGATGTTTCATCCAGGTCACCTCGGCTGGCAGAGAAGACGAAGGTGTCCACCGGTCCGGTCCAGAGATGCCCCCTGGTACACGTTGATGATAAAGCGTTTGCAGATGTGCTTTCTTAAGTTTAATTGCTCAGAAAATCAAAGACTCTGGGCGAGTCTGCGTTAGCGATTGTAATTCAGCTATTCCTGTCTGTCTGCGTGAGGGGGGGGTGGGGGGGGGGTGGGGGGCTCCGTTCCCCCGTTAGCGGTTGTTCACACGTCCTCTCTCTCTCGTTGACCAACACGAACTAACTCATGAACTGAAAAACTTACCAAAAGCCTTTCTCTTCTCAAAGCAAAACGTGTGTGTCAGCAAATGTGTTTTGGAGTTTACTGTGAGAGCAGATGTGTGTGTTTGAGTGTTTGTGTGTGAAGGTCACCACTAAAACATCCACAGAACATTATTTAATTAAGTATGGATTCATTATAGTTATAATTACCCAAAGCATAATAAGCATTCATTTGATTAAAACATTCACAATGAGCAAAATGATAATGATTATTATTTAACATTAAACAAAGAAAAGGAAGTTTAAGACTTGTTATGTTATGACTACTTTTTCCATGGGAACGCATCTTCTGGCGCTGCAGGTGGCAGATGTTATGGTTTCCAGCAGACTCTTGCAGACTTCATGTCTGCAAAGGTCTCAATCTGTGGGTGAAAGTTCTCAGCGACCCAGCACTTGACCCAGCCGAGTCAAATGACCTTTGGCACAGAAAACCCATATTTCCTCACGTTACACAGTCATGTTTTTGGACTATGGGAGGAAGCCGGAGTACCTGGAGAGAACCCACGCATGCACAGGGAGAACATGCTAACTCCATGCAGAAAGATCACAGGCCGGGAAGCGAACCCAGGACCTTCTTGCTGCAAGGCAACAGCTCTAACCACTGTGCCACTGTGCAGCCCCACAGTCAATACATTCCTTCCTAAACAAAGAATTACATGTACTACTTCTGTAACTAATTGACATGTTGAGATTTAAATTTCCCTTCTTTTTTATCTATGGCCATATTATACTTTTTATTGCCTTGTTTCAGTAAGCTTCTGCAATGTCACAAGATTTATTTCCACCCAGTGTTGCATTAATGTGGCACCAAGATCTTTCATTGATTATGGTAGAGTCTGACCCCTGCACAAAGCTTCTCCAGCACATCCCAAAGATTCTCAATGGGGTTAAGGTCTTGATTCTTTCACTATTTGAGCCCGATGAATCCTGGCATTGCCATCTTGGACTAGGCCTGTGCCATCAGGGAAGATGGAATAACCTGGTCATTCAGTTTATTCAGGTAGTCAGCTGACCTCATTCTTGGAGCACATCCTGTTGCTGAACCTAGACCTGACCAACTGCAGCAAGCCCAGATCATAGCACTGCCCCCCCACAGGCTTGTACAGTAGGCACTAGGCATGATGGGTGCATCACTTCATCTGCCTCTCTTCTTACCCTGATGCACCATCACTCTGGAACAGGCTCCATCTGGACTCATAAGACCAGTTTTAATAATGCGTTGAACAGTTCTTAACCCATTTTTAGTTGTTTCTACAATCTCCGTAGATGTTTCCTCTGCTTGATGCCAATGATCTGACCCTTCTCACACAGACTAACATCTTTTCCACGACCACCAGATGTGTCTTTCCACATGATTGTTTAAGAAATGAGAAGCAACTCATTGCACCAGTTGGGCTTAAATAATGTTGTCAGCTGAAAGATAATCACCCATGCAGTAACTATCCCATAGGAGGCTCCTACCTATTTGCTTTGTTAAATCCAGGTGGCAACTTCTTTTGGGCCAGGCAGTGTATGTGAAAGCATAAAAATCACATTCTAAGAACATCACATTGTCGTTACTATCAAGTGTGATCTTTATTTTTAAAAACATATCATTCCACTTATTTGTTGGATACAAGAACTAATCTGAAGACTTTCACCCTGAACATCTTTAATAATAGACCTGTATGTTTAGGTGAAAAACAAACAGCTCTATATTCTAGTTTTGGACACATGTTCAAGGGCATCTTCTACATGACTATGTTTCTTTAGTGAAGCCATATACCGGAGCTGATGTCAAGGATGTGAGTGCTGTGAGTTCCATGTTGCTATGGATGAATACACTGAACCATGAACACAACAGACTAAGGTTAATTCAAGTGTTTTAATCACATTCAAAAAAAGGAAAAAAAACCCTCTTTTATAATCAAGAAAATCTTAGCTCTTGCAGCAAAGGTGTTGCACATAAGTATATGTTGCATTATATGTTTTAAAATATTTAAATACAATCTTTCAGTATTTTATATTTAGAGATTCCATATCATGCTGTTTTAAACATTTGAGACTAAAGGTTGGCAGACTATACGGTAAAATATTACCATTGGCACTATTGAGATGTCATTTATCTTAAATACATGTTATTATTAATTTATGATTTATTTATTTAACTTGTGTTTTTCAGAAGGCTTGAATTCATTCTCGGATATAAAACCTCACACTGGTTAAATAAACAAAGACTATGTAGCGTCATGAATGGCCTGATATTTGTGACCCAAAGGTCACACTTTCCCAGCTGGGTCAAGCTGGGTCGAGCTGTAACTTTGTCCCACAGATTAACCCAGGAGCCGTGATGTCTGCTGAACACCATCTTTATCTGCTGCTGTTCTGTCCCAAGATGAAGGACACTTCAAGATTTCAAAATAATAATTTGAATTAACTCTTTGACTTTATTACTGTTTATTACAATCATCATAAATAATCATCTTGGTTCAGTATAAATGTATATTAATTACTGAAATGACTTATTATGCTTTGTGTAACAATAATAATAATTATTATTATTTATGATAATCAGTAATGTGTGTTCAGTAAACCAGAAGGTAAATTGCACGTTAACCACCTCTTGCAGAGGGTGAATCCAGGGTAAAGGTAAACCACCTCAAATGTCTTTACTCCATAATAATAAGCTTTCTGACACTGAGAGGGCGTGTTCTGAGGTTTTGTTAAAACCAAATCTCTGCAGCTGAAAGTCAGTTGTTGAACACACCAGGGACGGCCGCCCAAGTCTCTGCTAAGCATTCTGTCACGCTGATAGAATTCCTTCGAATAAACGCACCTGTAACCAGCTGACACAAAAACTCCTTCAGAGTTAAGCCAGACGCAAGCTCAATACTGTGTACCCTGCGACAACTCTGGACCAGAGAGTCGGTTCCACTTGGGTCTTCTCTACCTGACCGAGTACCTTGAGGCTGACTACATCCTCTTTTGACCTCCGGAACCACACAGAGGGACCTCTGATGGGTGAGGTAGCACACAGATTGTGTCCGATGCTGTTTTTTCTAAAGCCGGGCGTACACTGTGCGACTTTTTCACTCGCAACGTTCAGCTTCAGCTCAAACTGTACGACTTCCTCGCAGAGCAGATCTCACGAGTCATGTGCTCACACTGTACGACCCAGTTCTCGCATGCGACCTGACTGTTCACACTGTACGTCTGGTAGCAACACGTCGGCCCTAAAAACATGCTAAAAATAGCAGTTTTTACTCAACACGTCAGACTTTTTTGTCTTGTCTTGCCTGTTGTCCTTCGGGAGTGCTGCAGGTGGACACACAGGGATTTATGGGGGTTGGATGAGGAAAACGAAATAAAGAAAGTAAATCTGTGTTTAGTGATCAGTTTAATTTGACACGAACACGACAAGCACCCTTTTTTGACAATCTTTTTGAGTAAAAAAAAACGTGTAGAAACAAAAACGAACAGCGTGTGTTATTAGGGAAATAGCGAGCGAGCGGCGTTGGTGCAGGATTGCGCATGTGCCATGAGCGGTTCTGGTACTTTTTGGCTCGCAGCTGCTCGCAGCGCCGCTTCAACAGTGCGATACCCTCACGAGGGACGAGCGAAATATTAAACACGCCAGAAGTCCGTGCGACCTCACGACTGCTGATCGGCAGCTGGTCACGTGGTGTTAATCGCCTCTCGTAACCCCCCGTACACTACACGACCGCTCGGCGCAAAACTCGCCCCGATGTCGTGGATTCTCGCACAAGTGGAAAATCGGCTCAAAAAAGTGAAAAAGTCGCACAGTGTACGCCCGGCTTAAGAGACAACTGAGTTGGCTGCAAAACAACGTTTCCCACCCAGAACGCGCTTCTCTCTCTGAAAGAAACCTTCTGAGATTCATTCATGCATCCAAACCTCGCATTCCACCTTAGTGTTCCATCCAGACACAGGTTTGTTTAATTACAAGTTTTAATATCAAGCTGTTTCAAATTGTCAGTTACAAATTGTCATTTTTAAAAGTGTTAGTAATAAATTCTTAACTTTTAAAAACCTGACTCTTCTTTAAAATGAAACACAGAATGGTGTATATTTTGGTTATTGAATAAGCAAAGATTCATTTAAACTTCTGATTCAATAAATAAACTTTTGCTATTAAATTTAATTATCTTAAATTAAACATTAATCTTTGGGTTTAAATGTAGACCAAGACAGTTAGTGTATGAACTTCTATGGATTGCATTAATATCCTAGATATTTGTGCATAATATAAGTTCATATGCTAATGTCCGATCTTTTCTCAGGATCTAACCAAACTGAAGCAAACAGTGTTAAACCCTAGTATGTAGATTAACCACGCTACAACTGCAAGAAACATTAGTCTTTATATTTTAAACGGTTTACCAATAAAGGGTTGAAACCATCATACTGACAGTTACTGTCAAGAACGGGAGTCAAACCAGTGCAAAACTGCATGCTGGCCCAGCAGGTGACCACTAGAGTACAGAGTATGTTTCACGATACCTGTCGTCCAAGCCATCTTTCCTAAGCTGGCCAGGGGAGATAGGTTTCAGAGTGATTTACAAGATATACATTAGGGCATTTCAGGAATTTCAAAATAAAATAAAAAATTTGTTGCTGAAACAGGAAAATGCATTCATGCTGCCAAAAATGAGTTTGGGGGTGTTTTTTTTTTCGGGAGGAAACAACAATATTACATGCTAAAAACTCCTCATAGTGAATTTTCCAAGATACGGCCCCTTTAAAACTTTTTAAAAGAAACAGGTAAATCTTTCATGATCCTGAGTGTCATCATTTCTGCTTTAGAGTAAAATGCTTTAGATTAAATATTTTTTGGGTGCAGCGCAGTCAGCAAACAGCAGTTTAAAAAAGTGCACCTGCCTTTAGATAACCGTGGCGACTGCCTGTGATTGACGTATTTGTCTAGTTGCCTACACTAGACACCAACATCTGGAGGGTTCCACTTCTACTCAAGAAACTCGCATGATCTCATAGATTCCAATTTGAAGTGTGTGTAACAGCTGGGGATTTTTAATACCAATAAACAGTACAATCTGATTGGTCTTTTAACCCAACCTGCAATTTGTCTGTGCAGACAGAAATTTAGAATAAGTATTTGGAAAAGTGCATGATTAACATATTAAATATTCATGCATTCATTTTCCCACATCAGCTTGGTGTGTTCAGGGTTGCAATAGGGGGCTGTAGCCTATCCCACCTGCCCTCGAAGAACTGGCAGGGTACATCTCAGACAGATCACTGGTTCATAGCAGACTCAAATCAGAGACAAACATTTATGCTTCTGCCATAAAACTCCTACACTTAAATTTAAATAAACACTGAACAACCTAATACACCTAATACCTTACACATCATACATTAAACTAAATCACTCTAATGAGGAAGAGTGGATTGACCTCTAACCATGGTGACAATTCAACAAATTAAAAGCCCCACCATATTTTAATAACACTATATAGCAGTACACCTACATATAATTACAATTGAAGATGCTTGCTCTCGGTGACTCATTTGCCCTGAACAATAACTGGCACATCCCTTAAGTGCAAGCAAGGCATTAACTTAAGGACAAAAATAGATGTGAAAGCTGTGTATTTATCGATTAAATAATCATCAAGCTTCAGTCCATTAGATGCTGCTTTATGTTTCTGTTTTAATTATTGGCTTTGTAAGATGCAACATGATAGGATCTTTAATCAGCAGAGACAGAAGCCTGTTTCCAAAGGACACCTTGCTGACACGCTGCTCTGGGAATGTGTCTACAAAGCACATTTACTGATCTCCATGAGTACATGTGTCACATCACCTGTTTTAAATGAACAAAGGGGTGTCAATTACAACAAGGCCACGAGCAAAGCCGAGCCAGCAGGTGAGTTCTAAGGATATAGGCTCTTTTAGTTGCAGGTCGGGTGTCGTGGCTGCTGGCAGTCAAAAGAACACTGGTCCGTATGGAGTCAGTCACCAGAAGCTTTAGTTCTGTTGTAAATATTCAGAGAACAAATGGAAGCTCTTGGAAACAAAGAGAAAAATCAGAAAACCCCAATACTGTTTTTTTTTGGGTGACTGACAGAAAATCTGTATTTCAGAAATATGTAAATATATCTTATCTAAAACGAAACAGCCACACTTTATTGATTCGATTTCATACACAATTGTTTGGACTGTAGCTTTTCCAAAAATGGGCACAAAAACAAACCATATCTCTGCAACCAATAATACCTGTTTTTGGATTGATGAAGATGTAGTGAGCTCACCATCCAACATGAATGTGATTCCAAAAAAAGTAAGAGGACCATCACAAAGGGTCACAACAATGTATGTTTTTATTTTAATTATAATATGAACACAGTTAAAATACGTAAATAAAAACTGTTGATTCTTGTTATTATCTGGACCTCCTTTTGCAAATGAAATGCCCCATTGTACTTGAACTCTGTGCTAACAAGCCTGATTTTGTGATTGAATTACTCCTTCAACATGTCCTCAAGTTCTGTTGAAGCCAGTTAATCACACATTAATTCACACTAGTGTTTAAGCTGAAAAACATCTGAACCATGGGGGATGATGGCTGTCAAGGACCATGTCTGGTCACCACTGACATAATTCAGTTCAATTCAAATTCAAAAATACTTTATTAATCCCAGAGGGAAATTGATTGCTGTAGTAGCTCAGAATAATAATAATCAAGTCGTCAAAGAGTTGTTGTATATTAAAATGGCTGTTGGCAGGAAGGATCTCCAGAAGCGGTCAGTGTTGCAGCGAAACTGAAGAAGCCTCTGACTGAAGACACTCTTCTGTTGTCGGACAGTCTTGTGAAGAGAATGCTCAGGGTTGTCCACAATTTTCTTGATTCTCTGGAGAATATTTCATTGCATTATCTCCTCCAGTGGTTCCACAGTCGTCCCCAGAACAGAACCAGCCTTTGTTATTAGGCTGAGCCTTTTCAGGTCCCTGCTTCTGATGCTACTACCCCAACAGACGATGGCTGAAGAGATTACAGTCTCAACAACACTTGTAGAAGATCTGCAGCATCTTGCTACAGACATTGAAGGACCTAAGCGTCCTCAAGAAGTGCAGTCTGCTGTGTCCCTTCTGGTAAACGGCTTTGCTGTTCTTTCTCCAGTCCAGTCTGTTGTCCAAATGAACTCCAAGGTATTTGTATTGCTCAACCACCCCCACTTCTTCTCCCATGATGGAAACAATATTTGACTTCACCCTGTTTATTCTGAAGTCTAAAATCATCACCTCTGTTTTGTTCATGTTCAAGGTCAGATGATTGTTTCCACACCATGCCACAAAGTGCTCCACCAGCTCCCTGTACTCAGCTTCCTGTCCATCTCTGATACACCCGACAACTGCAGAGTCATCTGAGCATTTCTGTAGATGACAGGTTTCGGATTTGCACTGGAAGTCTGAGGTGTACAGGGTGAAAAGAAATGGTGAGAGTACAGTCCCCTGTGGTGCTCCAATGCTACTGATCACCTGGTTTGATGTGCAGTTCTTAAGCCTCACAAACTGTGGTCTGTTTTTCAGGTAGTCTTTAATCCAGGCGATAGTTGAGGCCCCCACCTGTGTCTTCTGGAGTTTCTGGCAAAGTAAATCAGGCTGAATAGTGTTAAATTCACAGGAGAAATCAAAGAACATGACCCTCACAGTGCTGCCTGCTTTGTCCGGATGACAGTGGGTTGGTTGAAGCAGCTGGATGATGGCATCTTCAACTCCCAACTCCATGGCGATAAGTAAACTGCAGTGGGTCCTGATATGTTCTAGTTTGCTTATTCAGGTGGACCAACAGGAGTCTCTCCAGGACCTTCATGATGTGGGATGTCAGGGCAACTGGTCTGTAGTTGTCATTGACTGATGGGCGAGTTTTCTTTGGGACTGGAACAAGGCAGGATGTCTTCCACAGGACTGGAACCTTCTCCTGGGCCAGGCTGAGATTGATGAGGTGCTGCTGAATCCCACAGAGCTGCTCTGCACAGGCCTTCTGTACTCTGGGGTTAACACCATCTGGACCTACAGCCTTGTTCCTGTTCAGTCTCTCCAGCTACCTCTTCACCTGACTTCTAGAGAAGTGGGTGGGAGGGGGACATAAATGGGGCAGCATCTCCTGATGTGGTTGAAGACAGATTTATAGAATCAGAAGAGTCCGGGGACTGTGTTAGAGGACAAAAGAGCTGGCGTGTGACAGGAAAACGTTGGATCAGAGGAGGATGGGATGTCTGATTGGCAGGGGGCAGGCGAGGAGAATGCTGGGTTTGTTCCTGAACTGAAACTATTGAAGAACTTGTTCAGTTCATTGGCTGTGTCCAGGCTGCCATCTGTGCAATCCTTCCTCTGCTTGAAGCCTGTGATCTTCTTCATCCCTGACCAGACATCTCTGATATTGTTCCTCTGTAGTTTGTTCTGCAGCATCTACCTGTATGCCTCCTTACTGTCTCTGATCTTGATCTTCAGTTGCTTCTGTATACTCTTCAATAATTCCCTGTCTTCCTCCTTGAAGGCTCTTTTGGTCTCATTTAGCAGATTCTTCAGTTCACTGGTGATCCAGGGTTTGTTATTTGCGAAGCATCTCACTGTCTCAATGGTGAGTATGATGTTGTCCACACAGAAGTTTATATAGTTAGTGACACATCCAGTCATGGCATTGATGTCCTCTTCATATCCTTGGCAGAGAGTCATCCAATCCGTGGTCTCAAAACAACCCTGCAGGGCTTCATCAGCATCCTGTGGCCATTTTCTCACCGTTCCTCTTGTCACAGGTTGCCTCTGAACAAGTGGTTTGTATTCTGAGCAGAGAAGAACAAGGTTGTGATCTGATTGTGCCAGAGGAGGTCTTGTTTTGGACATGTATGCATTCTTTACATTTGCATAACACAAATCCAATGTCTTGCTTTCTCTGGTGGAGCAGCTGACAAACTGGTGAAAGGTTGGAAGTGTAGCAGAGAGCGAGACATGATTAAAATCATCAGATATAGCCACAAATGCATTGGAGTGCTGGGTTTGTAGCTTAGCGACAACGGGATTGATGGCATCACATGCATTTTCAGTAATGAAGGTGAAATATAGACGGTTGCCAAGACAGCACTGGTGAACTCTCTTGGCAAATAATATGGGCAACAACTTACTGCCAAGAGTTCAACCTCTGGGCTGCAGGGATGACATTTCACTGAAACATGACATGGATGGCACCATCTGTTGTTGACACGCACTGCCACTCCACCTCCTTTTCTTTTCCAGCTCCACTTCAAATCTCTGTCTGCTTGTACAGTCAGGAATCCTGGCAGAGAGACACTGGAATCGGGGATATGGTGCTGCAGCCACGTCTCAGTGAAACACATAACACTGCACTGCCGATACTCTGGCTGAGTCCTTGAAAGGGCTTGGAATTCATCCATCTTGTTGGCCAGTCATCTCACATTGCCCATTATGATAGATGGAAGAGATGGTTTGAATTTCCTCTTTCTCTGTCTCCGTTTTGCTCCTGCTCTGCATCCTTGTGTCAAAGTTGGGACAGTTTATGCAGTGCTCCTTTACTGTGCAGAAGTCGGTTTTCCCTTTAGGTATCAATTGCATGTTGTTGTTCCAATTATTAGTGCATGTTATTCTTTTCTGAGATGTTTGTTTGTTTATTTGCATGGATTTGTGTTTTCCTGTTATGAGCACAGAAAATGAACTTCTGATTGAGAGCAGCTGCGCCGCTCATAATCACGGACTGATGCGGCTTGGGATTGGACAATCGCGGGATTGGGACTTAATATAAAGACGCTGACAGGTGTGTGTAGGAAGGAGAGACACAGAGCAAAGCCGTCACAGAGTAACCGGGCAGAAGGAGAGACACAGAGCAAAGCCGTCACAGAGTAACCGGGCAGGGGAAGAGACACAGGGCAAAGCCGTCACAGAGTAATCGGGCAGCAGCGGGACTCGCGTTCCTGGAACCACGTTGAGTTGCGGTACCGACGCTTTCTATCTCCTGGGAGAGATTAGAGGACGCCGTGGAAGGATCCAGCCGTGACATCAGAATCATTCAACGACCGCCAAACAGCTAAGTGAAGGGACGTGAAATATTGTGGCTATTTCCTGCGTGCCTGCGGATGCTGGGAGGGAAGTGAACGCCCTCCTGAGCTGTGTTTTGTGTTTTCCTCGCAGCGACAGAACCGGAGCCAGGGAGAGAAGAGGAGCGGGGCAGCGGCCCACCCCGACTGATGACGAGCTGGAGCAGACGCAATCCGTGACGAAGCCCAGACGAGGGGGGCTGGGCCCTAGCCTGGAGATTTCTAAAAGCACCAGAGACTGAAGGGAGGCCCCTGCAGGACAGTAAAGAGAACTTACCAGAGCTCCAGTTGGTGGGAGCGACTGTTCTTTTCTGAACAGCAAAGACAGTTCTTTTTACATTTTGTTCAGACTGTTTTAAAGAGTTCCTTTTTTATTTTTTTCTTAACAGGCAGTTTTAGAATAAAACTTTTGGATCACACTTTGGTTTTAGTCTTCCTTTAGCAGTGGAACTCTCATTAATGCTGGAATCCGGGAACCTGCTTGGTGACATTAATTTGGCATTGTTGGCAGGATTCCAGCTCCACTGTTAAAGGATTTGGAAAGAAAAAAAGAGCTGAACAATGGATGCTGCTCATAGTACATCCTCACCGGCTACTGCACAGCTTTTCTTACCATGGTTTATGGGGGCTGCTTGGATTCCTAAATTTGATGGTCAACAAGCTAAATTTGGGGAATGGAGGGCTCAGGTGGAAGCCATGTTGCGGGCTCAGGGGCTGAGTCCACAGCAGCAAGCCGATTTTATTACCGGTGCTTTAGAAGGGGAGCCCAAACGAGAGCTGCAGCTCATTAACCCCAGAGATAAGGATACTGGAAAGAAAGTTTTGGAGATTCTACAGACACTGTATGCCAAACCACCTACTAGAACGCAGTTACGTGCCAGCTTCTTCAAGTGCAGGCAGAAGTTAGAAGAGAACATTGGTTCCTTCATAATAAGACTGAGAGAACTGTTTTCCAGATGGCGGGAACAAGATGAGGCTGGTGTGGATGGTGATGAGGACCTCTTACTGGATCAGCTGATGGTGGGACTACAACCAGGGCCAATAAAACAAGAGTTGAGCAGACAACTGCGGCGCACAGGGAGTATGACATTTTCCGAAGCTTGCCAAGAAGCACGGGCTTTAGCCCAGGAACTGCAGAACGGAGATGTGGTTCTTTCCCAGAGGGTGATTGCACCAACCTCCAAGAGTCCAGACACTAGGATGAATGGAAAACAAACTGTCCAAACGCAGGCCAAGTACCAGGCAGAGGTGATGGAGGATGTGAAGAAAGAGCTTATGGAGCAGATGAAAGCTGTTGCAGTGGATCTCATGGCGGAAATGCGGGCACAGATGGCTTTGAAGGATGCCCCTACCGCCCCAAGAATGGATCGTTACCCAGCTCCAACACAAGTCCCTCGGGGGAAGCGACAGCGACCTGATAGGACCCCATCCTATCAGTGGGACTCTCAAGGCAGGCCCATTTGTCATAAATGCGGGGCAGTTGGACATGTACAACGTTACTGCTCCCAAAGATCATCCAGGCCGCAGGATTTTTAACTCCCCCCACGATCGAGGGCCAACTTGTGGGGGCTGTCACTCAGGATGAGCCCGCGACCCCAGTGGTGACCCAGTCCACATCTACTCTGGTCGGTGAGTGCCCTGATGTTACTGTTAAAATGAACGGTCACTCTATTCCCTTCATTCTTGATACTGGTTCTCAAGTGACTATGTTAAGCAAAAGTATGTTTACAAAGTACTTGGAGGGGACCAGCGTCACCAGCCCTGGCCACCTCCCTTGGTTTATGCTGCGAGCTGCAAACGGCCTGAAGATCCCCTATATCGGCTACGCCCTTGTGGACTGCCAAGTAGGGAAGGTGCAGGTGCCTGAAAAGGGGGTAATTATTGTTGAGGATGACTGCCTGGGACCCAATAGGGGTATCCTGGGTATGAACATTATTCAAGCTGTTTGGTCTGTCCTCACACAGGGAAGCCACCCGGGGCTGGCGGCATTTAAAACAACCATAAACCCCCCAGAAGGGCAGATCTGGACCCAAGCATTTGTGGAGTGCCGTCGGGTCACCACCAAGAACCCTCGCCCACCCTACCATGGTGTGGCGAAACTACCACCTCAACCACCAGTCCTCATCCCGGCCCATTCAGAAATGATTATATGGGCACAGGTAACTGATGGAGCAACTAACCAATCGTGTGATGTGATTGTGGAACCTCTTAGCGGCAGTGACACAGAGTGGTGTGTGGGGAAAACATTGGCCACATTGAGAGGTGGAAAGGTGCCCTGTAAGGTTTGCAATCCTAACCCTTATCCAGTTGAAGTCCCGCAGCGGCAGCCCTTGGCCCAAGTGCGGGAGGTGGCGCCAGATGACATAAAGGGGGAACAAGAATTGGTTCTCCACACAGTGGAACCGGATGTGGTGGAAGTGTCGGTGAGCTGGTCCGGGGTTGTAGCTGCAGCTGATGACCTGAAGTTACATCCTGTTATGTCATTACAGGGAGATGGTCTGACAGTCGACCAACAGACAGCGATGACCGGTCTGCTGCAAGAATGGGCCAAGGTGTTCTCCAGTCATGATGAGGATTTTGGACGCACTGGGGTTGTGAAGCACCAAATTCCAACTGGAGCGGCGCCGCCAAGTCGCGAAAGGTATCGACCTGTTCCACCAAGTCTTTATGCTGACCTACGAGCCCTACTACAAAACATGATCAACGGTGGGATTGTGAGGGAGAGCGCGAGCCCATGGGCTGCACCAATTGTATTGGTGAAGAAGAAGGATGGAAGATGGCGCTTCTGTGTGGACTACAGAAGGCTGAATGCCCTGACCCACAAGGATGCGTATCCCTTGCCCCGTATTGAAGAATCTCTGACTGGACTAAAAGCCGCTAAATGGTACTCCACTTTAGATCTTGCAAGTGGTTACTGGCAAGTGGAGATGGACCCAACTGATCGGGAGAAGACTGCCTTTACTATGCCTGTGGGCCTGTACGAGTTTGAACGGATGCCTTTTGGCTTGTGCAATGCCCCTGCCACATTCCAGAGGCTGATGCAGCGTTGTCTGGGAAACATGGTAAATGAGTCTTTGCTAATTTATTTGGATGACGTGGTTGTGTTTTCCACTGATTTTGACAGCCACGTGCGCCACCTGAGCGAAGTGTTTAACAAACTCCACCAACATGGATTGAAGTTGCAGCCCAGCAAGTGCCACTTGTTCCAACGGAAGGTAACATATCTGGGACATGTGATTAGCGAAGAAGGAGTGGCCACAGATCCAGCCAAGACAGCAGCCGTAGAAGACTGGCCCATACCTCAGACGGTAAAACAGGTGAAATCATTCCTGGGCTTCGCTGGGTACTACCGGCGTTTTATTCCAGCCTTCTCTAAACTGACAACACCCCTGTATGCATTAACCCATGGTACTAGTCATGACAAAAGAACTAATCCTGTCATTTGGTCCCCAGAATGTCAATGCGCATTCGACAAAGTGAAAGAGGCCTTAGTCCAAGCACCAGTTCTGGCATATGCAGATTTTACACAACCATTCAGGCTGTACACGGATGCCAGTTTTTCTGGTCTGGGGGCAGTTTTGGCCCAAGTCCAAGGAGGCAAGGAACGGGTGATCGCGTATGCCAGTCGTAGTCTCCATCCAGCAGAAAGGAACGACCAGAATTATAGTTCCTTTAAGTTGGAACTATTGGCCCTAAAATGGGCTGTGACTGAAAAGTTCAAGGACTACCTGTATGGTGCTGAGTTTACCGTTTTTACAGACTATAACCCTTTGGTGCACCTTGAAACTGCACGGCTTGGAGCCGTGGAACAACGATGGGTGGCCCAGCTGGCGAATTTCAAATATACCATCAAATATCGCCCAGGAGTACAAAATAACAATGCTGATGCTCTCTCCCGGTTGCAGGACCACGAAGTGGCTCGAGTGGCTCAGGTCAGGAGGGACCAGGAGGAGAGCTGGATGGAACGTCAGGCCCGTGATCCTGACCTTGCTCAAGTGCGTCAGTGGAAGGAACATCACGTGTCCCGACCAGAGGTCCCGGATGCGTCACCTTTTATGAAACAGCTGTTAAGGGAGTGGGAGGACCTGGTGATCAAGGACGGCGTGGTTGGACGGACACAGACAGGAACCAACTCACACCAAAAGCTTTTCCAAGTGCTCATTCCAAAGGGCGAGGCTCAGGAGGTGTGGAGGCAGTACCATAATGAAATGGGACATCCTGGCAGCGCACGGACTCTGGCAGCTTTACGACAACGTTGCTATTGGCCCCGGATGATGGAGGAGGTGAAGGAATGGACAGAGAGTTGCCCAGTGTGCATATGTTCCAAAGCCGGACCTGAGGGGAGAGCCCCTTTGGTACCCATCCAGACCTCTTATCCATTTGAGGTAGTGGGGATGGATTATTTAAGCTTGGGACAGCCTGAGGATCGATACCCTTACATCCTGGTGATAACAGATTTGTTTTCAAAGTATGCCGTTGCAGTTCCAACCAGGGACCAGTCAGCTAATACCACAGCTCGAGCTCTGTACAGCAGCCTGATCCAGATATTTGGGTGCCCAGAACGCATCTTGACAGACCGGGGGGCTGCCTTCGAATCTGCGCTTCTCCAAGAGCTCTGTCAGCTGTACGGGTGTAAGAAAAGCCGTACCACAGCGTACCACCCACAAGGCAATGGGGCTTGCGAAAGGTTCAATCAAACATTGTTGAACCTGTTGAATTCCCTTACAGAAACAGACCAAGCCCAATGGCCAGACCGATTACCGGCTCTTCTTCAGGCTTACAACAGCACTGTCCATAGTGCCACCAGGTTGACCCCGCACTATGTGGTTTTCGGAAGGCATGCCAGACTCCCAGTCGACTGGATTACAGGCCTGGGTCCTACCACAGAACACTGTACCTTACAGGGTTGGGTGAGGCATCATAAAAAAACTTTGGATTTTGCCTACCAGACTGCAAAAGGTTACGTCCAACAGCGGCAAACGCGAGATCAGGCCCATTATAATCAAAGGACTAAACCGCTACCAATTCTCCCAGGGGAACGAGTCCTGATTCGCAATTTCCGTCGGAGAGCAAAGGGCAAATTGGGCCCAAGATGGACTCCAGAACCATACGTGGTGGTGACACAGCTAAGTTAGGGTCTCCCCGTTTATGTTCTGAGGCCTGAGGGTAAGGAAGCACCCACACGAATGGTACATCGTAATAACCTCAGATTATGCCCTTTGAATGTGTCGCCAGGTGATGCAGGAGACCTGCCACAAGGACGGGAGGTTCCACGGGCAGAACCACCAACTGGATTGCCCCCTCCAACATTGTGGCTGCCAGGGTTGGTTGTGGAGTATACCCAACCCTTAGCTGCACAGACTGAGGGTAACGTACCTGACCCCCCAGTGAATCCAGCAGCCCCTAGGGATGACCAAAATAGGGCCCCTTTACGACAGTCCAGACGAACAAATTTTGGGCGTCCACCAGTGAGGTATGGTGACAAATAGATGGTCGGGGCGACCTGTATTTAAGAAGGGGGGGAAATGTCAAAGTTGGGACAGTTTATGCAGTGCTCCTTTACTGTGCAGAAGTCGGTTTTCCCTTTAGGTATCAATTGCATGTTGTTGTTCCAATTATTAGTGCATGTTATTCTTTTCTGAGATGTTTGTTTGTTTATTTGCATGGATTTGTGTTTTCCTGTTATGAGCACAGAAAATGAACTTCTGATTGAGAGCAGCTGCGCCGCTCATAATCACGGACTGATGCGGCTTGGGATTGGACAATCGCGGAATTGGGACTTAATATAAAGACGCTGACAGGTGTGTGTAGGAAGGAGAGACACAGAGCAAAGCCGTCACAGAGTAACCGGGCAGAAGGAGAGACACAGAGCAAAGCCGTCACAGAGTAACCGGGCAGGGGAAGAGACACAGGGCAAAGCCGTCACAGAGTAATCGGGCAGCAGCGGGACTCGCGTTCCTGGAACCACGTTGAGTTGCGGTACCGACGCTTTCTATCTCCTGGGAGAGATTAGAGGACGCCGTGGAAGGATCCAGCCGTGACATCAGAATCATTCAACGCCCGCCAAACAGCTAAGTGAAGGGACGTGAAATATTGTGGCTATTTCCTGCGTGCCTGCGGATGCTGGGAGGGAAGTGAACGCCCTCCTGAGCTGTGTCTTGTGTTTTCCTCGCAGCGGCAGAACCGGAGCCAGGGAGGGAAGAGGAGCGGGGCAGCGGCCCACCCCGACTGATGACGAGCTGGAGCAGACGCAATCCGTGACGAAGCCCAGACGAGGGGGGCTGGGCCCTAGCCTGGAGATTTCTAAAAGCACCAGAGACTGAAGGGAGGCCCCTGCAGGACAGTAAAGAGAACGCACCAGAGCTCCAGTTGGTGGGAGCGACTGTTCTTTTCTGAACAGCAAAGACAGTTCTTTTTACATTTTGTTCAGACTGTTTTAAAGAGTTCCTTTTATATTTTTTCTTAACAGGCAGTTTTAGAATAAAACTTTTGGATCACACTTTGGTTTTAGTCTTCCTTTAGCAGTGGAACTCTCATTAATGCTGGAATCCGGGAACCTGCTTGGTGACACTTGCTTCTTTCATTTTAGCTCATTTGGGGTTTGTGGCTTCAGTTGAAGTATTATTTCAGCCTTTCCAATGTTAATCAGCTGCTCCTGTTTTTAAACCAGCTTGTTGCCATGGTTACACATTATAACAAATGCTCATAAAGTGAAAAAATAGCAGTAAAAATCCTCTAAGCTTCACAGCACCAGAAACAGGGGCTGCATGGTGGTGCAGTGGTTAGCACTGTTGCTTCGCAGCACAAAGGTTGCAGGTTTGACACTCGGCTCGGCTGCGGCCTTTCTGCGTGGAGTTGCGTGTTCTCCCCATGCATGTGTGGGTTTCCTCCGGGTACTCCAGTTTCCCCCACAGATCACAACATGCCCTATAGGTTATAAATTTTAAGTCGCTTTGGATAAAAGCGTCTCCTAAATGAATAAACATAAAAGGTCCAAAAAAATACAACTTTTCTTAAGACGCTAGAAGAAAAAATGTCCAAAAAGGGCAAACGTTACATGTAGTTAACAGAGGTACTCAAACATGCAGCCGCCCAGAGCAGCGCGATAATTGGAATCCTAAATAAATAGATGGTTGTAACTTTGGGAAATGGTAATGAACAAATAATGCTTTCTACATATCATTTGGAAAACCCTTAAATTTGAGAAACAGATATAACTGATTTTCTGCTAGATGTAGCACTTCCTGTTCAGAGAGTGTAATGAAGATAGCAGTGTGTAACCCTGGTTAACGTAGCTCCCAATAAATAAAAGCCTGTTAATAGAAACAGTCAAAAGAAATATATTACAGGTGACAAATAGTCAATAAATAGATCATAATGGTTAAAACAAATTAAAAACATCAGTAGTTTTATATTTCATGATGTAGTATTTTATTTGTGTTTAAAAACATGTTAAATGGTTAAGAATTTGCAAATTCATGGGTTTTTATGTTAATTTGGGAAAGAAAAGCAAAAATATCTGTTCAGGCTCTTATTTTGAAGGGCACGTTGCAGCGTGACTCATGATCTTCTACAGCCAACCGGGTAGTTCCTTCACTTTGGCGCTGCGGAGGAAGAGATGCAGACACGCCCTGCGGAGCTGCTGCGTAAGTAAGACAAAAAATATATTAAATACCAACCTAGAAGTCCACATAAAGGCATTTTGAGACTCTGGAGAAGGTATTTCTGTTTTCTGACCTGCTGTGCCTTGGTGATGTTGTGAACATAACTGAACGGGACTTGGCCATTAAGGTTTGGACCGGGAAATGCTGAGCTAGAACCGGAGTTGGATTTCCTAAGCGGGAAACAAGATGGCGAGCCACCCCCGGACCCTTTGAACTGTGCCTTGCAGAAGGAGAAAAACTCTGCCTGCTGGATGTTGCGTTCTTTCACTGGAATCTGGTAGGATTTATCCATACACCTCTGCAGAAGAACGCTGGACTCACAAAGCACAGGATAACCATTCAGAGTAATTCTGGGATTTATGGTTAAAGGAGAAATACAACTTTTTTTTTTCTCTTTTGTTTAAAGGGTTTGTTCAGCCTTTTGCTGAAATGTTTTCAGTTTTACGTTTGATGCTGTTTTTATTTTGGTCAACCACACATTTTAATGCTGTAATGAAACTGTAATGAGAATGTAAATAATTTTGTTGGGTGAAACCAAATAGGAAATTATTGAAATTTAAAGGTGAACTAAACCAAAATTAAATTAAATCTTGGAATTAAAGAACTAAACTAGATTTAAAATAACACAGTGTTAACTTAAATAGATTAAAGGACAAACTTGAACTTAGAACTTGAAATTAATAAAACAATAACCTAGGTTGAAAATAGCATCCTTTTAAAAGCCAAATAAAAGGTTTTGAGACAAATAGGATAAACGGGAACTACTGGACAAAAAGAGGGAAATGAAAATATCTTATTTCCTTGGTGTTAAATGTTTTATGTGCATTGTGAATCGTATGTCAACTGTCCATTTTCTGTTTTTCTAAAAATAATAAGCCGGTGATTTAAACTTTTTCTGGTCTGTGTTTTTTTTATGACAAGTCACCTTCATTACTGCTCTAGTAGTCAAACCTAACTGGTCCTAGTATACTGTAACAACTCCAGAAGTGTTACAAGTGCATGACTGTTAAGGTTAGTTACCCTTAAACTGCATAGAGAGTAACATATTTTAAAAAGTTTGCACATTCTGATAAGTGATAAAATGTATGAATGGAGCTGAGGGATTTTGGTCTATTACATTTTTATAGTTGTCTCGAGTAAAGAACCCATCACCCAGTTGTCACAATTTGAGGATGTTTAGGACCCAAAATGCAGATACCCAGGATGACACGAGGCAGGAGTTGAATATAAAGAAAAATCCTTTTATTTGTAGGATAAAACAAAAATAAGTCCAAGGGGCAGGAAGCCAAAAGCCAAAAACTCCAGATAATGATCTGGAGATCCAAAAACACTAAAGACTCAAGAGTACCAAAAACACTAGAAATTCAAAAGCTAGACGAGACTGACAGAATAACATCACAATGGACCGACACAACACAGAGACAAGACAGGGCTTACATAGACTGGGAGGAGCAATAAGAGAAACAAGCAGCAGGTGTGTGGAGTGAGGGCTGGAGGGAAAGCAGGTGAATATAATTATCCAAATGGGGAACAGAACCACAGGAGGGCAGAAAAACCTAAAACTATAAAACACAAAACTAAACCTAAAGACTGAGGGAAGGACTCAAACACACACACACACACACACACACACACACACACACACACACACACACACACACACACACACACACACACACACACACACTACACCGAGCTGAGGAAGGACACACACACACACGCATGTTTCATTCTGTTCTGTTACTCAATTTTACAGAATGGACAGTTAAAGCAGTATCGTTGCTTACACGTGAAACTTTATTAACATCCGTGCCAACTCCAGGTACAAACATAAGCCCAGCCTGTTTCTGGCTTATTTGTGTTCCCTCTAAACAGTTCCCCCTAGAAACACATAAGTACATAACATTCCTCTTGTTACATCCTTTCTCTTTTTTCCCTTTTTTTTCCTTTTTCAAAGCTGCAAGATCCAATAACAAAAGATCAGTATTGTGCTACTTTTCCCAATCCAAACGGATTCAACAAATCTCTAGCAAACTTACCATAACATTTTCTTAACACAATAATACATAGAACCTCACAAATGTGGTTTTCACACCTTTCTTTTTTTTCCCTTGTTTTTTCTTTTTCATCGGAACCCTGAGAACAGACAAAATCAACATCTTAAACAGTATAGTCTTTCAAATAGGCAGGCATCTTAACCGGACGACCTGACCTTGTAGTAACAGTGCCCCCCAGCTTCCAGTTGTCAGACACTGCTGGAAGCTTGTCACAAGCAACCTGAGGCGGATTTAATGGTGGGCCAACATCACGCCTGAGGTGTCTGCGATTTCTCCTCAATACCGCACCCGACTCCAGCTCCACCATGTAAGATATCGAAGCCACAGGAGTAATCACCGTGGCTCTTTCCCACGTCTTTCCAGGCACCAAGGGTTGGACTCTAACTGGATCCCCAGGTGTAAGACCATCCAAGTCCTTTGCTGTGCGGTTGTAGTACCACTCCTGCCTGCGCCTGTTGTCAAGCAGCCCCGGCTTGCTGTTGCACACTTCCGGTTCCAGTAGAGTAGTTTTTGTAGGCAGAAGAGTTCTGTTCTTCCTGCTGAGAAGCCTTTGTGCAGGACTGGAATTCAGACCCTGGCTTGGAGTGTTGCGATGATCCAGTAGAGCCAGGTATGGATCCTGTCCAGCTGCAGCAGCCTTTTGCATGAGTCGTTTTGCCACCTTGACAGCTGACTCAGCCTTCCCGTTGCTTTGCGGGTAACCCGGCGAAGAAGTTCTGTGTTCGAACTCCCACTTTCGGCTGAACTCTCTAAACTCCTGTGAAGAGAATTGAGGCCCATTATCCGAAACGAGCACGTCTGGAATACCTTGACGAGCAAAGTGGGCTTTCAGCTTGTGGATCACCATGGTACTATTTGTATTGGGAAGATAATCAACTTCCCAAAAGTTAGAAAAATAGTCCACAGTTATCAAATAGTCCTTGTTGTGCCAAGAAAACAGATCAGTCCCCACCTTGGCCCAAGGTCTGTAGGCCACATCATGTGGTTGCAACGTCTCCTTTTGTTGTTTGGGGTCTACTGACCTGCAGGTGTCGCATTTGGTAACAGCTGTTTTTTATCTGCTCACTCATTCCATGCCAGTACATACACTCACGAGCTCACCTGAGGCATCCTTCCATCCCCAGATGTGATGAATGAATCCGGCGGATGAGGTCTGTTCTCAGTACACCAGGAATCACAGCTCGTTCTCCCCTGAAAACAACGCCATCCTGATAACTCATCTCTTCCTAGGATCCAAAATAGTGTTGAATGCTTTGGGAAAGTTCTTCTTTGTTCCACGGCCAACCTCCCTGAATCCTTTTGATTACTTCCTGCAACCCCGCATCTTATTTTGTCGCCTCCCTAATTGCAGCCATTCTCACCGTTGAGATGGGTAAATATGAAATCATGTTAACCCTCTCTATTTCTGTTTCAGTTTCACCCTGACTGCTGTCCATCAAGTAAGCCCTGCTTAGTGTGTCTGCTAAAAGCATGTCTCGTCCTGGCACATAGGTCACATTGATGTCATATTTCTGTAATCTCAGTAACATTCTCTGTAATCTCTTTGGCGCACTAAGTAGTGGTTTCTTCACGATATTTTCAAGTGGCTTATGGTCACTTCGCACCCTCACCTGCCTGCCATAGGTATATTGGTGAAACTTTTCCTGTCCAAATACTATGGCCAAACACTCTTTTTCAATCTGGGCATAGCCCCTTTCTGTGGGAGTCAGCACTCTACTTGCAAATGCTACAGGTTTCCCTTTCTGTGTCAGAGCCGTGCCTAACCCCATCTCAGGAGCATCACATTGTACCATAAGCTCCTCACTTTGGTCATAATATCTGAGCACTGGGGCATTTGTTATCTTTTCTTTTAGTCTGTCTAGCGCTGTCTCGTGCACCTCTGTCCATTCCTACATGTTGTCCTTATGTGTGAGCTGTCTCAAAACTTCACAGTCATCTGAGAGGTGATCACAAAACTTTGAAAGGTAGTTTAACATGCCCACCAGTCTCTGCACCCCTTTTACATCTGTAGGTCTTGGCAACTCACGCACTGCGCGCACCTTCTCTGGGTCAATGTGTAGGCCGTCTGCTGTCAGTAAGTGACCAATATAAGGTACTGAATCTTTTCTCAGCTTAACCTTTTCTGCATTGAGTTTTATGTCTCTTTGTCTGCACCTGAGTAGAAAATATCTAAGGTTTTCATCATGGTTCATCTCTGCTTCCTGTTGTGTGTCTCCCTCACCTGTAAGCAGTATGTCATCAGCAATAATGTGCACACCTTCTAAGCCCTTGAGTGCTTGCATCAGTTTTCTTTGGAATACTTCTGGGGCTGGACTAATACCCATTGGCATCCTGAGCCACCGATATCATCCAAAAGGGGTAGAAACGTGGTGAGATAACTAGACTCCTCATCCAGTTTAGCATGCCAAAATCCCTGCTTTACATCACACACAGTGAAGACCTTTGCTTTGGAGAGTGCCGGCAGAAAATCGTCAATGGTTGGGAGTGGAAAATGGCTCCTTTTGAGGGCTCTGCTCAGTGGTTTGGGATCTATGCAGATCCATGTCTTTCCATTGGGTTTCGTTACTGACACCATACTGCTAATCCAGTCTGTACTGCACTCCACGGGTGCTATGCTTTCTCTGTCTTCCAGACTTTTCAACTCCTCTTTGAGAGGGGTCATCATAGCAACAGGCACCCTACGTTTGGGCAGTTTTACCGGTGTTACAGTTTCATCTATTTCTATGCGGTACGCTCCTTCCAGGCAGCCAACGCCTTTGAAAACATCATGCAACTCCTTTATTTTGTCCATGTTTGTTAGTTGCTCTCTTTCTGGGACTTTGTCTGTGTTATGCGTAGTCACTATACTGTCCATTGCCAGTATATTTTCATACTGCACCCTGATCAGTTTCATGGCTTCGCTTGCCCTCCTGCCCAATATGGGGACCCCGTCTTCCTGATCTACCACCTGAAACTCAAGCTTGTACAGTTTATTAGTTCTTGGGTTCCACAGTTAGGTTTTGCATTTCCCAAGCAGGCGTATTTTGCTTTTATTATACATGACAAGTATCTTCTCCGTGCTATCCAGTTGTGTGTTTGGGCTCAGCCTGTGTATGGGGATAACGTTACATGTAGCACCACAGTCAATCTGAAAGTTGACAAGCTTTTTGTACAGCAACATCCCTGCAAAGAGGTGTTGACTTTTCCTGTGTGCCTCATTCGTTTGATTTATCATCTCTTGGTGTTCACTGACATGTGTTGTCGTCATGATGTCCTGACCTGATTCACTTGTATCCTCAACTGTTAGCACTGGCCTGCTTTTCTTGTCTTTCACGGGTCTCGATTTACATTTCACTGCAAAGTGGTTCTCTTTCCCGCATTTTTTACACTTCTTTCCGTATGCTGGGCACTTTCGTTTATTTTTTACATGCCTGTTGCCACAAAAGTTGCAAATAATCTCCTCTGTTTTTCTTCCTGGACTCATTGTCATTGCATGCAGTTCCTCTGTCAATCTGCCCTGGAGTGTTTTACTGTTTTATTTCAACAGTTGTGAGGCTCTGCATATTTGTATGCAATTATCCATTGTTAAATCCTCCTCCCTCAAAAGTCTCTCCCTCAAGGAAGGGCTACTTGTTCCACAAACAATGCGATCTCTTATCAGTGAATCCTGAATGGCACCAAAGTTGCGTGAACGGGCCAAAACTCTTACGTCCATCCGCTGACGTCGTTAGGTCCGTTTTAGGGGGGCTTCAGCCCCCCTAAAATAATCACAAGCCCCCCTATCTTTGAGTTTTTTAGGGCTGGGACCTTAACGCGTTATTTTGATTAATTAGAAAAAAAACGACACGCTAAAAAAATTTCACGCATTTAATTGCAGCTTGCATTTCGAGCACGACGGAACCTTTGTCATTGCACGACTTCCTCGTAGACAGAATATCACTGACGCACACAACAATGCACAGTGCTAATGGCTACTAAAACGGAATAGTTGCCTTGCTTGGACTGATGCAGGATTTAGGAAACACGTCCGCCTCTTTTCTTAACTTGAAAAAAAAAACTTCCAGGCAACAACGGAGTCCGTGTCGTGGACATTTTTCAGAGATCCTCTCTTCTTCGGCTGCCCGGTGGCACTGGAAACTTTACAAAAGTTGCGGTAAGCTATATTTTTAACATTTACATAACATCTGTGCAGCGCTGAAAGCACCAGACAGAATAATTCTGTGCCCTAACAGTAGTTCATGAAAGTAGTTAAACAAACGAGAGGTACCTGGCTGCCGCTGGGAGAACGCTCCGTGTTCTCACTACTCTAAACAATCACAAACAACGTGAAAGTTAAAGTTGAACACAGAAGTTTAAGTTAAAACAGAAACACTCTAAAACTTTTCTGATGATTTTCTAAACAATTGTGTCGGGGAGTTATAAGTTTCTGAGACGAGTCTCTGTCTAAACATCATCGCATTACTATCATTAAGCAGCGAGGTGTGTTGAAGCTGTCATCAGCTAAGGGGTGGATGCTTACGTGTATCAGGGGCAACGAGAAAGTTGTGGTCAGGCTGGAGATCACACCAGATTCGCTGCTGCAGGTGTGAATCTGCGGGTCTGCAGTATCCCCGTATTAACGTGACAGCAGAACTTCCCATGTAAGGAAGGTCCGCTCACCTGTTCGTCAGATCATTATTTCCTCGCCATGATCTTTTATCTTCCTATCATCCTCTAGTCATCCAACTGGAACCAGTTAGTGTTCCTGATCATTCCAGAATATGTCATGCCTGCTCTGGTGTTAAAAGTTAGCACATTTAAGTCCTAGTCAGGGGTGTCAAACATGTGGCCCGCGAGATGGTTGTGTAAACTTTATTTTCCTACTTTACAATGTAGAGTGAAAATAAACTTATCATTGTGAGCAAGTTTTCTATGTAATGAGTATAAATAAAACAAAGCTGCGCTCAAGGCTCACACAAGAACTTGAATCACATCCTGAAGTTGGCCGCCACTCAGGATGTGACTTCTGATATTGATGTGCTGGTGAAAGCTAAAAGATGTAAAGTAAAATGAGTCAAATATACTTTAAGTGCTGCATGAAACTGATCTAGCCATGTGATCTGTAAGCTCTTTGAATCGCTAAGGAATGTTTTTTATTTTTATTTACTTTTCAAATTTTCAAGTACACTTCAGGTGTTGTACTTGAACTATTTTGGATACACTGTCCTCAGGCTCCAACTTTGTTTTATATTGATTGTATTAAAACAAAGAAAACAATCTGAAGGTTTTTTTAATTTACCGGTCCAGCCAACTTGGGACTAGATTTCCCTCAATGTGGCCCCTGAGCTAAAATGAGTTTGACACCCCTGTCCTAGATCATATTTGTGCCTGTTCTACTGTCATTTTGAAGGATTATTATTTATGTGTTTTTACTACATTATGAGTAGAAATGCTAATAAAAACTCCCAATTATACAAACAAGTAAAACTGGAAAAATTAGAATCTGGTGCAAAGTCAAATTTATTTCAGTACCATAAATCCTCTAATACAGGCCGGTATTCAATTAAAGGCTGGGTCTCCAATTTTGGCCGGTGTCGGAGTCATAATGGCCGGTCTCTTATTGTGGCCGGGTGGAATGTGGTAACAAGCAAGTATGAGCGTCTCAACGGCAGGGTTACAGTCACCAAATCAACCAGCAGGTGGCAATAGAGGTTCACACAGACCTTTATTAGGCTTTTTCTTCAATGCTTTGTAACGCTACAGACACGATCCTGTATCACGCTCCTACCACACAGAGTCACGGTGTCAGTTAACCATGCTAATTCAACCCCTCCACAGAACACACATCACCTTCCCTGTGGCTTACATAACACTCACACAACACGCAAATCAGCACATAGGAACTAGCAGAACGATAGGAAACACATATAACACAATACCCAGAATGCACCTGGCTTACAACCCCAGCCAGGTCATTACACTATCAAGTTCAAAGAGAATGTGCTGATTATGCTCCAGAACACTCTGGAGAGCAGCAGTAGGGGTTGTATGAACTAGTCAACTTCACTATAGTGACTTTTTATGCCTGTCGTCGACTAGTCGCTGTCACGTGATAATGACCGGCAAGATGCAGCCCTCGGAAAAGACAGCAGCCTGCTGTCAGCAGGTGACAAGCTCCTGCGCTCGGGGGGGGGGGGGGGGGGGGGGGCAACGCGCTGTGCCAGACCGTAGGTACTGACACGCGATCGTTCATGTCGGTTCATTTCCTTTAATGTTTTCTGTCTTTTATTTGCGCCTGATGTGTATCGCTGCTGTGGAGCGGGGCGCTTCACCTTGTCCTCCGACGCACAGATCATTGATGCGGCCGCCAAACAGCGAGCGCTCCGCTGTTTTCACGGTCGGTAATCTGCCTCCTGAGCACGGCCACAGTAACAATCAGGTGTCGCCACCTCAAAAACTAATTTAACACGCGATCGTTCATGTCAGTTCATTTCCTTTAATGTTTTCTGTCTTTTATTTGCGCCTGATGCGTTTCGCTGCATGCTGTGGAGCGGGGCGCTGCGCGCATCACCTTGTCCTCCGACGCACTGATCACTGATACGGCCGCCAAACAGCGAGCGCTCCGCTGTTTTTGCGGTCGGTAGATCTTTTAGAACTGCAGTTCAAAGGTAACTGATGAGGTGAATATATATGAACCCAGGTAGCAGTTTCTCTTTAGGATTGAGAGGAGATGCAGGAAGATAATAAACAGGCATGACAGAAAAATAGTCAAATAAAAACAAGTTAGTTTTTGTACCTGGTGGTAGCAACAAACAGACACCATTGAAGGTCATCAGAAGTGAGGAACAGAAAATGAAATAATTATTTTAATGTTTAGAGCAGCAGGAACTCCGAGAGGCTGCAGGCGCATCAGTGAGTTTGCCAGGGGGAGGGGGGAGAGGGCTGAAGCAGGGGGAGGGGGGAGAGGGCTGAAGCAGGAACTACCGTTGTTAAAAGAAATGTGTTTAACTTTGAAAATGTGGGCGCAATTTTAATTGTCAAAAACTCCAGGGAACCATTAGTTCATTTTGCTCAAATAGAAATAGAGGCCTGCCTCTAATACTGGCCCTCCTCCCAATAAAGGCCTGGAGCTTGATGAGCTTGAGTCAAATACAGGCCCGGGCCTGTATTAGAGGATTTACGGTAATTCAACTAGACAGAGAGACTATTTAAAGGCTCAGGAACCCTTTGCAGGCGTTTTCTATTTGTAATTATACATTTTAGTTGATTTGGGTCTTGTTTCATATCACACAGTGACATTTGATTAATTAAAATGCATTTTTTATTAAAAGCTTTAGTTTTACAGTTTTGCTTTGAGAGCACATTTTCCTGAACAATTAAAATGCAATTAATTTAGATTAATTAATTACAAAGCCTCTAATTAATTACATTAAAAATTTTAATTAAGTCCCAGGCCTAATTTTTATATATACTGTTATTTTGTCTTGTAATTGTTAATTACATACTCCTTTATTCCATATCATATCAGTGTTATTCATATATTAAAACTGTCAACTGCACACTCATTTGGCAGAACAAAAGTTTGACAATTATTCATTTGTTCTTTTTCATATTTCAGTAACATTTATAATCAAGCAAGTTGTAATTAAACAAATTAAACAAATGACTGCAACATTTCCCCCTGTTAAGTGCAGTAGACTGAAATGAATAGCTTTATTTGGAAATATAACATATCTAATTTTTAATGGACTTATATAAAATCTTTCTTCAACATAGACGCCACTAATGAACTGATTAAGTGTTTTTTTATAAAAAGAAGAGAGAAAATGCACAAAGGTAGGAAAGGAAAAGAAAGTGCCAAAAAAATAGGTTTTGTTAAATGTTCTTCATGTAATGAATTAATTGACAAAGTTTTTGCAGGGTGTGAAAAAAATGTTCAAGGTCAACCTCCTGGGGCTAAGCCCCCCCATATCTCAATCCTAGTGACGTCCATGAGTCCATCACATATTTGTCGATATTTTCATCTTGTCCCTGGTCTCTGACAAAAAATTTGTACCGCTCCACAGTCTCATTCACTTTTGGATTGCAATGGTCGTCAAACAACTTTATCATCGAACTCACAGTAGCTCTCGCTGATGTAGCACCCCCCATCAGTGTTCTCAGAATTTCTCTCCCTCTTTCACCGAGTAGATAGTTAAATAACTTAACTTTCGTCGTTTCTTCCGCCGCTGGCATTGTGAGGTCCGTGTACAGCGTGAACTCCTCCTTCCAACTGTTCCACGTCTTAGCCATGTTGGCAGAGTCCAAGCAGAGAGTCGGAGGTGGTCGGATACCTTCCATCATGACGCCAAGTGCACTCTTCGGCTCCGTCAGTGGCTCCGTACTCGTTGACACGCTCCCGCCTGTGCTAGCGTGCTAGGCTAACAGCCTCCAGCTATCGGCACAGTCCGCTCTTCCTAAAGCAGCTCTCTCGCCTTGTAGCTGCATTTACCACCGCTGCCACCATGTTTCATTCTGTTCTGTCACTCAACTTTACAGAATGGACGGTTAAAGCAGTATCGTTGCTTACACATGAAACTTTATTAACATCCGTGCCAACTCCAGGTACAAACATAAGCCCAGCCTGTTTCTGGCTTCTTTGTGTTCCCTCTAAACAGTTCTCCCTAGAAACACATAAGTACATAACATTCCTCTTGTTACAACACATACACACACACACCAAGCTGGGGAAGGACACACACACACACGCACACACCGAGCTGGGGAAGGACACGCACACACACACACACACACACACGCACACACCAAGCTGGGGAAAGACACGCACACACACACACACACACACACTGAAATAAAAGACCTATATAAACCGAGGTGGGGAGACTAAGAGACATGAAGAAAACCAGGAGGGAGCTGGGAACAAGAAGGCTGGAGCTTCAAAGACACAGAACGTGAAGGAACACCTGGAGGGGCTGGGGATGACCGAATGAACACAGGACCTGGGAGGAATGATTTAAAGGGCTACAAACAGAAGACACATAAATGAGACGCAGACAAAGGACACATTAGGGCGCTATGAGACACAAAAGGGGAATCTAGAGAGGAATGGAGAACACAAGGAGACACATGAGGGTAGACGCAGACCATGACACCAGTCAGAAAAGTCAGAACTTTGCAATTGATAGGCTTTTAAAAAACAATGCTGCCAATTTACCGCAACACCAAGCTGGCATCAGGGAGGCCTAGGTCATTTATAAGTGGTCAGACCGTGGCGGTAATGTGGCGCAATCATGTCATGTTTTACAAAAGAGTATGCATAAAGGGGGTATGAGGGCAGTCTCTGCACTATCACAGAATGCAGTTTAACTCGGACATGATTTCCGATCAAAGTTGCTCTCATTAAGTTTTCTAACAAGCTGCTCCCAAAGGCGTCTGTCTTCCACAGTCCCAGTGGATTGTGAGGTGATCTGAGCTCCAACTCTAAAGCCTAGTTTACGCTCCTACGTCGGTGCGGAGACAAGCAATGCCACAATCCCTTGTTGCGAGGGCTCTCCAACAGGCTTGCAAGGACAGATGGAGTCGATTGCACTTTTCTAAACATCTGTCGAAGGACAAGGAGAACGCCCCTTACCTTGAATTTGTCAGCAGCACCGCCATTGCATCCTCAAAAAAGTAAAACAAGGCTAAAGATATCTAGCAGCAGACACGGGGCAGCTTGAAGAATACCTCGCAGGCAAATTCTAAAAAAAAAACTGTTTTATTTACCTGTGACTGGAGGAGTATAAGATAAGAAAGCATTTTATTTTTAGATGGAAATGACGGGAGACGTAGGTTTAGAGGTGGTGAGTGCATGAAGAGGGGGAGGAGTCTTGGACCGGAGACATGACAGGATACCCCAGAACTACGCCCTCTGTTGTCCTGGCGGGGAATTGCTTTGCAACACTCCCCAGAGAAGTTCCAAGGCAAAATGGCTCCATCAATGCCTGTGTGTCTCTTCCTTGTGGAGCTGACGCAGAAGCATAAACTAGGTTTAACAGAGAGAAGCCCCCAGAGCTCTGCGTTGCTTCATTTAATCATCACTCAAAAAGTAAAACTAACTGGTTGTGTGTACTTTAACCTTTGATATTGTTTCCTGCCGGAGCTCGGCAGTAACTCCCTACATGATCATGGCAGCTCCCTCTGTTGCGCCAAGGCGTAATATGCATTCACAGGTCCAGCATTGAGGCAATTTTAATACCACGAATGCCACAAAATTCCTGCATCGCCATGCCATGTTCAGAAGACACACCATGGCAGAAGTTATAAGAATACACCTTTTAGGGCTGCAGCTACTTCTCTGCCTTCCACTGCTGTTCCTGTCATGACTCCCATCCTTCACCCTCCTCCACTTCCTCATTATACCTCCTCATTCAGCTCACCTTGTCCTCTCACCAAGCTCCAGCCAAGCCCTGTTTTCCCCAGCAACCTCTGTCAGCTTCAATCAGCTCCATTCATTCCACCTGCTCCTGTAATCAGCCTCATCCCATTCACCTGCTTCCCCTGCTATAAAAGAACCAGCCATCCAGTCAACCGATGCCAGATTATTACAGCCTTGTCAGTAGTTCTCCAGCCATCCACCCTGCCTGATCTTTGCCTCTGGACCTTGTTTTTTGCCTGACCCCTGCCTTGCTCTCTGCCTGCCACTTTGGCCTTAGCCTGCCTCTGAACCTGCCTCAGCCTTGCCCTCCAGGTACCTCTGCTTTCAATAAAGACTTTTTATATATATTTTTACTGTGTTGGCGTCTTCACGGGTCTTCTGAGTTCTGTTTGTGACAGAATAATCTGGCCAAAAATCTGACCCAACGCTGACACAGCACTTGGAGTATTTTTTTTTCTTTTTTTTCATCGTACCTGTCATGGAGGATCTCACGCTCCTGGAGTTTATGGAGCTAGAGAAGGAGCAGGAGTCACCGTTCTGGGGAACGCGGCTGGCCATCAGGCCAGAGCCACGCAGAGGCTCCACTCCTCTGTCCAGGCCTGCTGCAAACGTCTTGTGCAGCGGGTTCATGACCACGCCGCTCCAGCCTCAAACCCCTCCTGTCAGGTCACGACGGCGGCGGTCCCGGAGGTTTTCTGGAGCTGATAAGAGGCTTAATCCTTCTCCCGTGCTGGTGTCGGCGGGTTCCACGGACGGCACCTCATGTTCTGCTTCTGGACCGGTCCCGATGGAGGAGATTGTTCAGGGGATGATGCAGATGGTCGAGGAGGCTGTGTGGGAGGTCTTTGCCAAGCCAACCTGCCCCCACTTACGTCTGTGGGCGGCTGATAGTTTAAATGTCATCTTCTCCACCCATCCAGAGTTGATAGCGGTCCCAGCAGTTGGTAATTACTACCTTTATGTCCGGAGGGTATATGGGTCTGCACTGAAGGATGTCGCCATGGAGGGTCTGACCTGCTGTGAGAGGTGGTCACCTTCCCCAGATCCCTCCAACGTGTCGCATCCTGCTCTGGCGGTGGTCCCGGTGGACGCATCGCATCCTGCTCCGGCGGTGGTCCCGGTGGACGCATCGCATCCTGCTCCGGCGGTGGTCCCGGTGGACTCATCGCATCCTGCTCCGGCGGTGGTCCCGGTGGACGCATCGCATCCTGCTCCGGCGGTGGTCCCGGTGGACGCATCGCATCCTGCTCCGGCGGTGGTCCCGGTGGACGCATCGCATCCTGCTCCGGCGGTGGTCCCGGTGGACGCATCGCACCCTGCTCTGGCGGTGGTCCCGGTGGACGCATCGCACCCTGCTCTGGCGGTGGTCCGGGAGGACGCATCGCACCCTGCTCTGGCGGTGGTCCGGGAGGACGCATCGCACCCTGCTCTGGCGGTGGTCTCTGAGGACGCATCGCACCCTGCTCTGGCGGTGGTCTCTGAGGACGCATCGCACCCTGCTCTGGCGGTGGTCTCTGAGGACGCATCACACCCTGCGCTGGCGGTGGTCCCGGAGGACGCATCGCATTCGGCTCTGACGGTGGTCTCGGAGGACGCATCGCATCCGGCTTCGACGGATGAGGTCCAAGAGGCCCCGGTCCCGGCCCAGCGTGTCCAAGGGGCTCAGGCCCAGCCTGTCCAAGGGGCTCCAGTCCAAGGGTCGACGCCTCCAGGCTCTGAAGAGGACCTCTCCTGCCCCTGCTCTGAAGAGGACCTCTCCTGCCCCTGCTCTGAAGAGGACCTCTCCTGCCCCTGCTCTGAAGAGGACCCCTCCTGCCCCTGCTCTGAAGAGGACCCCTCCTGCCCCTGATCTGAAGAGGACCCCTCTTGCCCCTGCTCTGAAGAGGACCCCTCTTGCCCCTGCTCTGAAGAGGACCCCTCTTGCCCCTGCTCTGAAGAGGACCCCTCTTGCCCCTGCTCTGAAGAGGACCCCTCCTGCCCCTGCTCTGAAGAGGACCCCTCCTGCCCCTGCTCTGAAGAGGACCCCTCCTGCCCCTGCTCTGACCCCTCCTGCCCCTGCTCTGACCCCTCCTGCCCCTGCTCTGACCCCTCCTGCCCCTGCTCTGACCCCTCCTGTCCCTGCTCTGACCCCTCCTGCCCCTGCTCTGACCTCTCCTGCCCCTGCTCTGAAGAGGACCTCTCCTGCTCCTGCTCTGAAGAGGACCTCTCCTGCTCTGAAGTTCCCCAGTCTGAAGTGTCTGTGTCCCCTCTTAGTCGTGGTCTTGTGTCCCCTCTTAGTCGTGGTCCTGTGTCCCCTCGTAGTCGTGGTCCTGTGTCCCCTCGTAGTCGTGTTCCAGTTTCCCCTCGTAGTCCTCGTCCGCCAGTGTCCTCTGTCACCACACTCCTACAGTCCCGGCTCCTGGTTCCCCGTCGCCGGCCCCCCAGACTCCCACGGTCCCGGCTCCTGGTTCCCCGTCGCCGGCCCCCCAGACTCCCACGGTCCCGGCTCCTGGTTCCCCGTTGCCGGCCCCCCAGACCCTTACGGCCCTCCTTCCTGGTCCCCCTCCTCCCGCCCTGCTCTGGCCCTCCTTCCTGGTCCCCCTCCTCCCACCCTGCTCTGGTTTCCTGTGGGCGTCTGGTATCCGCCCTTGAGGGGGGGGTTCTGTCATGACTTCCATCCTTCACCCTCCTCCACTTCCTCATTATACCTCCTCATTCAGCTCACCTTGTCCTCTCACCAAGCTCCAGCCAAGCCCTGTTTTCCCCAGCAACCTCTGTCAGCTTCAATCAGCTCCATTCATTCCACCTGCTCCTGTAATCAGCCTCATCCCATTCACCTGCTTCCCCTGCTATAAAAGAACCAGCCATCCAGTCAACCGATGCCAGATTATTACAGCCTTGTCAGTAGTTCTCCAGCCATCCACCCTGCCTGATCTTTGCCTCTGGACCTTGTTTTTTGCCTGACCCCTGCCTTGCTCTCTGCCTGCCACTTTGACCTTAGCCTGCCTCTGAACCTGCCTCAGCCTTGCCCTCCAGGTACCTCTGCTTTCAATAAAGACTTTATATATATATTTTTACTGTGTTTGCATCTTCACGGGTCTTCTGAGTTCTGTTTGTGACAGTTCCAGCTATTTTTTAAATGTATTTTTAAAAAAAAACAAGTTTTTAGCCGAATATTATTTTTTTTAATACGTTTCAAAAATAGGAGGATCAACAATGAGGGACAGATAAGTTGCTACAGCCCCAACAGGTGTATTCTTATAACTTCTAATGGACCCACATTGATCAAGGAGGTATTTACAACCAAGAAGAAGTTATTAATTCATATTCTCTTTCTTTAAAATATCTGAACTATCTAATTTGAAGTGCTGGACAGCATCTCCCTTAAGTAACAGAAATAAATACTATTAATTATTTTGGATACCCTCTGTGCCTCAGAAGAGACTGTTGCCTTCTTCAAAACTGATTCACAGCACATCTTCTCCACATGCAGTTTTCGATCCAGCAAAATAAAGAGCAACACCCCACTGACTCAGCACCTCCAGTCAAGGATGACCTCATTCTCAGTTCATATAACCTGTATGATCTGTGTGTGTGGTGTGTGTGCAGGTTGCCCCTCTAGCTTTCTTGGCCATGATGTAGCTACCGGTTACCGAGGGAGACGGGGTATTGTGTACCTGTCTCGATGCTTCATTATGGTGCCAGTGGATTAGCGTAGTGGCTGTGTGATGTCATCGTCATTAAACTGCAGGTTGAACACTGAGGGACCCTTTCAGGGTCAATAATGTACAACAGGTTGTGCTTGTTGAGGCATGAGTTTTATCGTGCGATGCAGTGCAGCTGATGGTGAGCCTGTGTGGGACAGAGCTTGGGTTACCTGATGCTGTGAAGGCCACAGAACCTGTCAAAGCACATGAATGCTAAAGCACATGAAGTCTAAATCTTTACATATACTTTTAATATTTATTCATAAATCTGCTTCACTGTGTGTTATTGATCATAATCAAAACATGTATTTTCACTTAATTGATCTGGGTTGAAAACAATTATGCCACCAGTGAGTCAATCCTGAACTTTAGATGTATTATAATCATCTTTATTCTAATTTAACTCAGTGCAGTCATTTTAGCTTTAAGTAAAGAGTGCAGACAGTCGAAACGTGTCAGCCAAAGGTAAAACAACCATCAAATTGCTGCAGTGTGTTAAATAAGAAAAAAGAAGATGATTATGAATCAATATACAGAACAAAAATTCAGAGGAGTTTTTAGATGTTTTATTGAAACGTGTTGTCAAGTCAATGTTTAAAATACAGATTATAATATGATTCCATTTTTGAGTAACACACTTAAGGCCAGTGGTTCTCAATCCTGGTCCTGGAGGTTCAGTTTCCAGCATGCTTTAGTGTTGACCCTGTATTAGCACACCTGATTTTATTCAGCAGGTGATTAACATACTTCTGCAGAGGCTGATGAGCTGCTGCACAGGTGATTCAACCACTGAATCAAGTGTGTTGGAGCAGAGAAACAACTAAAACATGCCAGATACTGGCCCTCCAGAACTACTGCTTTAGCCTTTATTGTTGCCATTTTTCCACATTCCTTTGTGATTACTTTGGTTTAATTTGTGCTTTTTTGGTTTATTTAATGCTTTTAAAAGGGCATTATGTAAGAATTACATAAGAATTACAACCAGTGGTAGAATTTGGGCACTGCAGCCTAACTTCCAAACAGACCAGATACTTTCTCACTACCGTTCTGTGAGTTTCATGGCTGTTGTCAGGTACAGCCATGTTGTCAGTACAGGTGCCACCAGTTGCTTCAATCACCACCATCGTGCAATGTGGGTTAAGGGACTTGCCCAAGGACACAACGGCAAAATTCAATGCCGGTAGCCGGGATTGATCCTACAACCCTCTGGCTTCTGGACAACTTGCTATATGGAGCTAGGATTGGGACAATATTCAGCGTAACTTGTACCAAGTTTTCTAACTTCGAACATGTTTCATCACATGTAACTTTGGATTTGTAACTTGTAACTTTAGTTTTCTAACTTGTAATTCTCAATTTGTACTTGTAATTCTTGTTTTGTAACAGGAAATTTTCATTTTGTACATGTATTTTTTATTTTGTAAAATCAAACTTATTTTATACATTTACTACTCATTTTGTAACATCAAACATTCATTCAGAAACATGAAACTTTTGTTTTGTAACTAGCAGACTTCCAAATTGAAAAAATCAAGGTACAAGTTTGAAATCAAAACTCTCAAAACACACATTTCATTCTACAGTTACAAACCTCAAATCTACAGTTATGGATCTTTTTGTCTCGATTCTAGCGTCAGTGGGAGGAACTTGGGTGGAACCAATGAGAGCACAAGTCATAGCTACCAATAACGTTTCTCGAATTCCTATCCAATCACTGGAAGAGGAGGGCAGGGTTCTGTCAGAGCTGTAGAGAGAGTTACGACACGGAATGCGGGAGTCACGTGGTTCACGTAGCTTCGAATAATTCCAAACAGCCCCCGCTGCTGCATTGACTGCAGTTCATTTTCGGTGTTTCGGAAGGATTTTCTCCGGTAAGTTGATGAAATGTTATCATTTTGTTGCATTGTGAAGCGTTAGCTAACCACTTTGTACCAAAATAAGCCAACGATGATATTTTATGTTGCCAGTTTCAGCTAGATAACCTTTAATGAGCTAACTGTGTGCAGCTTATTGATTGTGAGCAGGAGGACGAGCTGTGGATGGGTTTATTCCAGTTTGTTTGATTCTACGTTTTAAAAATATTCCCCACAGTTTGAAATACGTTAGAAACTTTTTACATTATTAGTTTTATTTGGGATTTTTTGTACAATACGTTGCTGGTTGCTGTATCAACACGAACATGCATCAGAAATGGAAGCACAAATGGAGAGACTAATAATAAAGAAAATGTGATTGTGAAGACAAGTAATTATTTTATATTTTTCAGTTAATAACACTGACTGCAACGAACTGCTGAAGCATGAGACAAACAGGATTACGAACGTAAGAAGATATGTTGTTTTGTTCTGTGGACTCAAGTAATAAGAATAAAATTATGATATTTCAAGAATAGTAGTCGAACAATAACTTTGAAAAATTTGACATTTTCCATAAAACTGCTCATTTACACTTGCTTTATGATATTAGCATTTGCAATTTTGTCAAGTAAGGAATGACAAAAAAGAATTAACAATAACACAATTATCAATAAATAAATGTCAGAGTTACTAAAACAAAAATCTTATTTAACCAATAATGGTTAAACTGTGTTGTGTGTCCATCTTCATGTTTTCATAGTGGCTGAGCGGAGAGCTGACCAGGAACAACGATGGTGGCAAAACCCAGTTGGGTCTGTGATGGAGTGATGCACGCCTGGAGTGATTGCCATCTCATCCACAGTAAGCACACACTCTCCATCTCTGTCAGATTTTTAACCTTCAAACTGAGCATGTCACACACCTCTCCTAACACACCTGGTTCCAGCTTAATGGGTTGCATTTGTCTTTGCAGGGTTCTAACATCAGGCAGAGGGATACTCATGTCCTGAAGAAACCTGTAGCCTGTTGAACCCACTGAAAAACAGAGTTGTACGGCCTTTTTGATTGTCTTTTTACTCCATTTAATGCCTCTTGTGTTTTTCATGCCGTTTTGACTTTCTGTTTCCTCCCTTGGGTTTTCCAGCTGGGTTCCCTGCTCGGCAAGATGGCGCCTGTGCTTGGCTTAGCCGCGGTCACATGCCACTTTTTTAAACTTTTCTCCACTAACCTCCTCTTTTCCACCTTGCTCCTGTCTGCGATCTTCTTCAGTAGTGTCCCTGCTACCATCTCCTATGATCGCCAGACTCTTTTGTCCTTCTGTTCATTCACGATCGCCCAAGACGCACCGAGGATTTACCATCCTGTTTGTTTACCTGAGCAGCGCACCGGCCCGGAAGCAATCGGCGATCCAGAGCTGCGCACCTCTAGCGATGTTTGTCCGGTCCCGGGAAAACGTCGGAGGAAAAGAGGTAAACGAGCAGGAATCCAGGTGAGGGGTCTTAGCCACCTCTGTGTTTGCTAGGCTTCCTGGGGCTGGAGGCTAGGAGGGAGATCTGGCCGTCTGGTTGGGGTCTGGGGTGGTGGGTTGCTGTGCTCAGCGTTGGGCGGGGGAGCCTGCTCATCAGCACCCCAGCAGAAAGGGTCAAACTCTGGTTACCGGTGATGGTTGTACCCAATGTCCAGCAGTACCGGGACCAGAGTGAATAGGGTGTGTATGCGGATTATGAGTGGGTGTCCGGCGTGCATTTTTGTAAGTCTTGGGTTGTATGTGCATGTGTGAGAATGAGGGAGGGAGCGTGTGACTGTGTTTGTGTATGACTGTATATGTCAGGTGGGGCCTTTGGGTCCTCCCCTCTCCTGGAACTTCTCTTGATGATATAAATCTCTGTCCCCCCTCCCCCTGCCACACCTGGTGTGGGGGCTTGTGCCTTGGTCTGCCTGAGTGTTTGTGGCAACCGGGTCTGGGGGTTTAAGATTTTGGTCTGCCTGTTAGATCCCGGTGGCTGCCTGGTGGGGTCTGGGTCCCTGGGCTCTGCTGGGTCCCCGGCGGGGGTGGTCGCCCCTGGGTCCCGGGTCGCTGGGTCCCGGGCTCGGCCGGCTAGGGGGTGGGAGGCTGCGGGCGGGCCTGTGGGCTTGCCGATGATATCTCCAGGGACTCTGCCGGCTGCTGGTTGTGGCCCCCCGGGGCAATCCTCTGTGCCTCTCGAGGGGGGCGGGGGCCTTCCTGGTTGCAGTCTCCTTGGGGTTCCTGCGTTCTGGGGCAGCGCCTGGATCTCTGGGACTTGGAGCTCCCCCCGTCTCCTGCGCATCTTTGGGGGGCGGATCTGTGGTCCCTCACACTCTCTGTTGGGCGCTCCTATAGAGTAACCTTAAATAAACAAGTGCGTGTACGCACACAGGTGCTCACATGGTGCTCTCAAAAGTATGGGCTTGGGCACGTTAAACACAGGTCTTAAGACTATGGTGGGCACTTAATGCACTGTGATTTATTATCGTGATTCTTCAGTTAAGCAATGTTGATTATATATATATATATTTTTTTTTCTTTTCATCAAGTTGACGCCGTGATAGGTAGATCTTGTTGTATTGTTGTTGTGTCCCTTTTTTGTGTCCCTTTGTTTGTTTTTTTTGTCTTTTTTTTCTGCAGGTCTAGAAGCAGACTTGTTCATTTTTGTTTATTTTTGTGGACCCCCCCCCCCCTCTCCCCACCTTTTCTTTTCGTTTCTCTTTCACCTCTGTCTCCGTGTCTGGTCGGAATTACAAAGCATTCAACAACAATAACAATAAAGTTTTAAGTATCAGGCATGACATTAAAAGCAAACGCTTTGATGCTCCATGAATAAATCTGTAAGGCTTGTCACCAGCATTCAGACATCAATTCTGCTTGCTTCACAGCCAGACAGGACACGTTATAAAAAAAAAAAAAAAGGAATCCAGGTGAGAATAAGACTTATCTTAAAGCGTGGTTTATCTGGTAAACATCGGCGCAATCTTCTAGCTTCTTGTCCTTTGTTTGGTGACCTGAGCGCCACTTACGCATTCCCGCCAGGTCGCGTTGTGTCGCGGTTCATCCATCCAAGTTTTTTAAGGTCGGTTTATCCTCATTCCTCAGTGGTTTCTCCTCCTGTTCCCTCCATAAGTGGTTTTTATAAACACCGTGGGTGTAACCCTAATAATTTACGTCCACTAACTCCAGCTGTTTCTGTAGTTTCTGATTCCTCCACCTCACTCAGCATGGCTCTATTAAATTCCCGCTCTGTTAACAATAAGACCTTCCTGCTCAATGATCTAATTCTGTCAAAAAACCTGGATTTTCTGTTTCTGACTGAAGTTTGGCCGCAAACATCTGTTATTCTGGTCTGTTTGGACTCTGCCCGAGTGGTTAATCTTTTCTTAGCCAGCCCCGGGGTTTTGGTCGTGGTGGAGGCCTAGCTGTTGTTTTCAGAGACCATCTTCCATGTAGCTCTACAACCTCTGGTCACTTTGCTTCCTTTGAACTGCAGCTGATTAAAGTCGGGCGTAAGAACTGTGCTGTGGTCTATCGTCCACCTGGTCCAAACAGTTCTTTCCTTCAGGAGTTTAGTGACTTTCTATCCTCCACTGTGAAGCTGTCCAGACTGGAGATTGTTGGTGACTTTAACATCCACGTTGATGATCCCTCCGATCTCTTTGCCATGAATTTCTCCAGCCTTATGGACACCTTTGGCTTTACCCAGCATGTTTCTGGCCCCACACACACCAGGGGACACACTCTAGACCTTGTTTTTATCCTGGGTCTAAATGCTGACAGTGTTTGTGCTGAGGACATTTATATTTCAGATCACCATTGCATTTTCTTTAACTTGTCAGTTTCTGCGTCCCCACCTCCTGCTCGCCGTCTGGTTAGTTCTCGTTTTCTTAATGAGAGCACAGCTAGCAATTTTTCTGCTGCTTTTGATCCACCCCGTTCTTCTGATAACGACCCAGATTCCTTAACTTCTCAGTTCAATGAGCACTGCCTCTCCATTCTGGACAACATCTGTCCTGTCAGAACCAGATCAGTTGCTGCAGTGAACCCTACTCCCTGGTTTAATGACAGCCTTGGCAGCCTGAAGCGCCAATGCAGAAAAATTGAGCGTTTGTGGAAGAAAACCCATCTCCACGTCCATCTGCTGCACCTAAAGGATCTTCTGACATCCTTTAACTCTGCAGTCAGAGACGCCAGGGTTTCCTATTTTTCCATCCTGGTGTCCCAGAGCAAAGGGAACCCCACTGTGCTGTTTAACACCATCAGCAGCATCGTGTCTCCTTCGTCTCCTACAGCCTCCATCCACTCTGTTACAGACTGAGAACTTTCTGTCTTTCTTTGTGGACAGTCAATAAGGTTAGATCTAGCATCCCTCCTTCAGCCTCATCGCTGCCTCTCCCGACTCCAACCAGGCCCATCATCCTAGATAGCTTTGCTCCTGTTTCTTTGCCTGAGTTTGTTGCAAGTTTCCACATGCCAAAGACAGTGGCAAGAAACGGAGTCAACAGGTGGGCCACACAGATATGATTGGACCCACACTGAAACACACTGAACTTGCTTATGTGAGTAAAATCAGCCAGAAGACAGGGGCCCAACTGCACAACAAGCATCCAAGCTGGGACAAAAGAAGATCAACTGAAGATAAAGCATCTCAGAAGTGGACAAACCCTTCATGAAGAATCCAAGGGATCCGAACTTGCTTCTGCGAGTAAAATTGGACAGAAGGTCAAGTGTCTGACCCAGCCATCAGTAGCAAAGATGACACCAAATGTCTTGTGTTGAGCTAAAAAGTATGAAACTGATGAATGACCCCATGACCTTGCTTTCATGTGATAATGATGTATGTGTAACTGGAAAACTTTTACTTTGTCTAGGCTGTCCCAAGAATAGTATAAAAAAAGAGCAGCTAGAAGCAGAGCTGGGACAACAGTTGGGGCAGTCGACAGTGAGAGACAGAGCAGAGGTGGGATAGAAGAGGTCGTCCTCCGTCCTCTGGATGGAGGACGACAGGTCAGTCGGGGAGAGAAGGAGAGAGTCGTACCTAGAGTTAGAGAGTGACAGGTTAACGTTGACGCAAGTCAACCATTTATTCTCAGGAAGATTTTAGCATTAGCATCCTCCACAGGGGATAGGTTATTTTTATATTTACTCATTTTTTGTATTTTGCAATTTTACAGAGCAAGAGGGTGTTAGCCTGAAGCTGAAGAAGACTTAGAGTTGATGCATGTCAACTGATTATTCTTAGTTAATTATTAGGATTAGCATTTCTCCTTCGGGGAAGTGGTCAGTCTTATATCTACCTATTTTTTGTATTTTTTAATCTTGTAATAAACTTTTTGAAAAATAATTCACATTCCTGATTCTTAAAGGTCCTCTTTAAAGGTTCGAGTGGGAGCCCCGATCCCAAAACAATAGGAGAGGTAAGCATATTTTAATCACAGGTTCCTGAATTTTCAGGACTTGCTTTACAGTTTGTGACAGATTAAGAAAAGAAATCTTAAGTGAAGAAGCTAGTCTTCTCCTCTCCCGTGAGTAACGAGATATCCTAAGGATTGATAAGCCAAAACATTAGTAGGTTAAAATAGGCTCTGTTTGCATATATATATATATATATATATATATATATATATATATATATATATATATATATATATATATATATATATATATATATATATATAATGTCCAGAGTTGTACAAACCACATTTTAGTGACTTTGTAGTGCAACTGTGCTTAAGCAAAGTCCAGACTGTTCGGTGTGTGTGAGAACCATATGTGTGTGCACTTACTATGTGGTGGTGTGGTTTAAAGATCATATCGCCTGCGGGAAGAAACTCCTCCTCAGCCTCTCTGTGTTGATCTTCAGGGAACGGAATCGCTTTCCTGACCTCAACAGAGAGAACAGTCTGTTATTTGGATGGCTGAGGTCCTTCACGATCTTCCCGGCCTTGGTCCAGCACCGCCTGCTGTAGATCGAGTGCAGGTCGGGGAGCTCGGAGCGGATGGTGCGCTCAGCTTATCAAATAACCCTCTGTAGAGCTCGTCTGTCCTGCATGGTGCTGTTCCCGAACCAGGTTATGATGTTCCCCGTCAGGATGCTCTCTATGGTGCACGAGTAGAAGTTCCTGAGCACCCTGGGGGGCAGTCAGAAGTCTCTCAAGCGTCTGAGGTAGTAGAGATGCTGCAGGGCCTTTTTCACCACGGTGTTGATGTGACAGGACCATGACAGGTCCTGCGTGATGTGAACACCGAGGTATTTGAAGCTGCTCACTCTCTCCACTGGGCACTCGTTGATGACAGGGATCTGGTAGTTCCTCTCCTGCTTTGTACTGAAGTCCACTATCAACTCCTTCGTTTTACTGACATTTAGAAGGAGGTTGTTCCTCTTGCACCAGGTCTCCAGATTCCTGACCTCCTTTAAGTAGGCCGCCTCATTGTTGTCAGAGATCAGGCCCACACAACGGTATCGTCAGCAAACTTAATGATGGTGGTGGAGCTGGTACTGGCCACACAGTCGTATGTGTACAAAGAGTACAGCAGGGGGCTTAGAACACACCCCTGGGGGGCTCCAGTGCTGAGAGTGGTGGGGGCTGAGACATGTCCGCCCATCCTTACTGCCTGTGGTCTGCCAGTTAAGAAGTTGGAGATCCACTGGCACATAGATGAGCTCAGTCCCAGGTGCTCCAGTTTGGTGGTGAGTGTGGAGGGAATTATGGTATTAAATGCAGAGCTGTAGTCGATGAAGAGCATTTTAACATAATTCCCCCTTCTAGTGTCCAAGTGAGTGAGTGAAAGGAGAAAAACTCACTAATCCCCCACCCCAAGCCAGTTGAGAAAAAAAAAAAATTCCAACATGACAGACATTAGACCAGGGGTCCTCAATAATAATGTTCCACTCCCCCCCCAAAAAAAAAAGACCCAGAAGCAGGCCACACAGGCCAGTGGGCCGCCTATTGAGAAACACTGCATTAGGCTGTTTTATGAATATTTCACTGTAGAATTCTTACATATTGTACCGTTAAATTGGTTTTCTGTAAACACTTGAGTTACCAAGAGATTATAAAGCACTTGTAAAATAAAAGTTGATTTGACCTACAGAATTTTTTCCAATATTTCCTTCGTACTGCTAAAATTTCCTGATTGCTTTCCTATAAATGACCACTTGTATTCTCTTTAATAAATGATGTACTTGTGATTTAATTTCGTAGCTGTCTTCATTATGTTGGGTTGCTTATTACTTTACATACTTGTCAGAGAATATGCAGCAAAATCTTTAAACTGTAATTAATACGTTACTTTTAATCTTCATTTACTGTGGCCACTGACAAGCACTATTAGATTAAAAAACTTCAAAGTAAAGCACATGGTGATGGAACTAGGAGATAGAAATGGGGTAAGGCAAGGAAGCATGTGAACGTCTTTCTATACTTGTAACTACAGATGGGATTGCATATAAACAGAGCTGTGCCTATACTATAGCAAATGTTGGTCCAATATGCATGTACTAGTACTCAAACTAGTAAAAGAGTTTCAATGCTACAGAAACAATATCACCTCATGGTAGTGTGACGCTCAGTTGAGTTGCAGCAATAAACATCAACAATGAACTTTGCAGCTATATGTAGAGAACCAGCAACGGTATTGGTGCAGCATTTCATGCACTGGTACTGTCTGAACGATTATAGTGCCAATATTTTACTTGAGTGAAGTACAGAAAAGAGGGAGAAGAAACAAACAGCATAAAGGATTAAAGATCTGTTTGTTTGAGATTTGCTGTGTGGAAATGTTTCCTGGTTGATCCACAGCAGCTGAGCAACATGGTGCCTCTTTAACAAGTTGTTACATCATTCAAAGACGGCATATATAAATTAACTTTTAAGATCCTTATCACGCGTGAGTCTTTACTACTACTACTACTACTACTACTACTACTGAGATAGCATAGACTAACAATTCTTTCTGGAAGATACATAAAATGTAAATAAAAAGCTGTTGAATCTTAGTGAACATGATTTGTATCAACCATAGAGCTATTATAATTTAAGAAATAATAATATGTGGACTTTGATGCACACTTTTTTTACAAAACAATGTTGTCAATTTTCCGCAACACCGTGGCGGTATCAGGGAGCTTTTGGTTTTTTATAAGTGGTCAGACTGTAATGGGAATGTGGTGTAATCGTATCTTTTTCACAAAAGATTATGTGTTGGCGGTATAAAGGGGGTACAGGGGCAGTCTCTGCACTGACGCAGACGTCTGTTTATCTTGGACATATCTTGCTTTTTATTGCGATCGAAGACGTGCTCATTAAGTTTTTTTTTTTAACAAGCTGCTTTTTAAGGTTTCTTACCCCACAGTCCCCGTGCAATCTCTTGTGATCTTACCTCCAGCTCTAACAGAGGAAAACTCCAGGATCTCCACATCACTTCAGTTTAACATCACAGCTGGATATGTTTAAAAAAGTGAAACTTACGGCCTCTGTTTCACCAAAGCCCCCTTCAGACAGGCCATGAAAAACGGAAATGTTCAGGACTCTGTCCTTAAGACCTTTGTGTCTGAATACAAACATCCGGATAACCTTTTCCATAATTAAACCGGAAGATGCCCCTAGTAACAGGACCGGACTTGTCACGGACAGGGTGGCTGCTTCAGACTGGTGAGGTCGAGTTCCAAACAGGGAGGAGGAGGGGACCGGGGGACGCTGTGCGCACCTAGATAGCTCCCACCCACTGCCCCTCAGACATCTGGAACTTTTCCCTGCTGTGTGAAGGCAGCCGAAAGGACAAATTCAGGTACAAAAGTGGTGTGTCTGAAAACACAGTTCTGGTTAAAAACCGGACTGAATTGTCCACACATATTCCAGAATGCCAATCTGAAAAGGGCTCAAGATGCAATCACCATTTATATGACTGACAATTCCAGGGACAGCAGTAGCTCAGGAGGTAGAGTGGGTTTTCCAGTAATCGGAAGGTTGCAGGTTCGATCCCGGCTCTGAGCAAAGAATGCTGCTGTTGTGTCCTTGGGCAAGACACTTAAACCACATTGCCTGCTGGCACCAGTGCTCGACAACCTCGCCTCTGTCAGTGCGCCCCAGGGCAGCTGTGGCTACATCATAGCTCATCCCCACCAGCATGTGAATGTGTGTGTGAATGGGTGTGTGAATGGGTGAATGACAGATTGTGTTGTGAAGTGCTTTAGGTGGTTGTAGAACCCTTAGAATGTGTTATACAAATACAGGCCCTTTACAATTCCGCAATATTACTACCAACCAAGGCGGAATAGCATAGCATAGTTTATTTATATAGCACATTTAAAATGCAGCATGGGAGCTGCCCAAAGTGCTGCACAGGCTACAACAAAACACACCCATTACAAGGAGCTAAAACAGAGGATAAAAATCTCAATTAAAAGCAGAGAAAACATGAATACTAAGAACACATTAAAACAATGACACAATAAAACACTAAAACACTAGTCACAAAATATGCGCTGGCATTGCGCATTTATAAGACACACCATTGTGGTAATATTACGCTGATTTGGCAGCATGGTGTAGTTTGTTAAAAGGGCTTTGAGAAAGCAAATTTTCACAAAAGGCCTGCAGTAGAACTTTTAAAATAATTGTTTTCCCACATTTTCCATTGGTGAGAATTTAAGCAGTCAGCATTTGCAGATACTCTGTATTTGTACACATGTAAAATTTACTTTTTGATCATGTAAATGTCAATTGTTGATCCCTAAAACATTATGTATCTGGCCAAAAAAGTCACCACCAGCATTTGAGTAAGCAAATAGGTAAAAGATTTCTACTAAATAATTACTGCATGGGCGATCATCTTTCAATTGGGCACAAATCATTTAACCCCAACAAGAAACAAGTGGTGGTTGTGGAAAAGATGTTAGTCTGTGCAAGAAAGGTCAGATCATTAGCATGCATCAAGCAGATGAAACATTTAAGGAGATTGTAGAAATGACTGAAGCTGGGTTAAGAACTGCCCAACGCATTACTATTATTAGAACTCCCAGAGAGCCGCCAATGACCCCCCCCACCCCCCCCCCACCCCCCACCCCCCGATCTACCAGAGAGCCACCATTTGGCACCGTTATTTTTACCTAGCATTGAGCTCCGGACGTCTCGTGACTCTCAGAGTGTAGACGCCATGTTGGCAGGCAACAAAGGTAAAGAAAATGAACGGGATTGGCTTGGATTTTACTTTGTCGGAGTTTACTTAACACTTTAAAACCGAAGAAATCATTTTATATAGTCAGAAATTAAATAGACTAAACATCTCCGACCCTTACCGTGCCCCTGGGATACTTTTTAAAACGCCATAAGCTGTCGGAGCGGAATTTTTACCGGACCTGGCCAGGGAGCGCCTTGGGATTCCCCTGGAGGAGCTGGCCCAAGTGGCTGGGGAGAGGGAAGTCTGGGCCTCTCGACGCTACTGCCCCCGCAACCCGACTCCGGATAAGCGGACGAAAATGGATGGATGGATGGACAAATAACATAAATTTACATGTAAGTAAATAGAGTGCTGTGCTGTTTCAATGTATAAACTGAACGCCAACAGAAATCACTAGTCTGATTTTTTTCCGTGAATAAAATAAAAATGTCAGGCAGGAGTGTCTCAGGATCTGTCTGAGATCCGTCTCGGTGAGGCAGATAATAGAAATCCAAAGTGTTTTTTATGTGTGATCTGACAATTGATCAACCATTGCTTAAAAATTAAATACTGCTTAGCCGGTTAATTGCTGTGATCATAAAACACGTAAACGGCAGCACGCAGAACTCACGAGGCAACGTTTTATGTGACATTTACTTGTTGCTATGAGTAATAAGACAGAAAAAGCCACGTCAAAATAAGTTTAGGAAGCCCACTAAGAATCGTAATAAAAGCATTTATAATAAATACCATACACAGTTGAAGAAACGTTGGTTTAAGTACCTGATATGAAGTGGTCATTGCATAAGTGAAAACCTTTACACTCGGGATCCCACAGTTTATTTTTAGCCCAGTCACTAGCATGTTTTATTACAATGATCCAACGTTTGCGGTGCTCCGGATCTTGGGGAATCCTGTAGAAGGCTCATTCCTTATGTCGTCCACGTCTGTTCTGCATCCTGGGGCACAACGGGAATCTACCATATTTCCCGTTTGAGTTTTCTGACAATAACAAATAGTCCAGCTGCGGGCTTCTGCCTGCCAATATGGCGCCGTTTTGATTTGAACTGTTGCATGCCGGGAGAAGTGATGTCAACTCCCGGAGCTCTATTCTTAATCATTTGTGAACGTTCACCTTTGTTCTATCACTTCAGGAGATGCTGGTGCTCCCCTCATCTCCCCCTCTTGCCTGTTTTTTTTTCTAGCAGTCAGGTAAAGATAGCCTAGTGAACGAGACCAAATTCTTGCTTTGCAAAGTTTGATGTTAAATAATACATTTATTTAGTCTTGCTTGCCAGGCTGAGGTAAAGATGCAGCTAGAGAAAATCCAGAGACACAAGACTACTCAACAAGAGTGTCTTCAGTCAGAGGCTACATCCAGGATATAATGACAGAGCATACAGGCATCTGTAAAACGTGATTTTTTTTATTTTTATTAATTTGTTTGTAGCCTTTATAGCTTATGTTGAATTCACAACTTGTGTGCTTATCTGAAGTCTTCACTAAGTCAGTCATAAATTATTTTGGGTGGGCAAGTTCAGTTGACCAGATTCAACAGGAGCCCTTTTTACAAAAGAGCCACAAAATGCTCAGGCAATCCAAGAAAGCATTATGGTTTTATTAGAACAATACACCTTCAAATGCACACGCCTTTTGTGAATGTTTTGTATTGCAACTCAACCAATTTTGGGGGAACAATTCAGGTTAACTGCAATGCAGGCTTCGATTGTCCAGGTGCCAAAAGAAGGTTCAAAGCAGCTGTGATGAAGCTGCTTTTCAGGTGTTGAAAACATGCAAGACTCTTGACAAGGCTTCAGGTGATCAGCTAAATCTGAATAGGATTTATTTTTCAGGTTACCTGGCTGCAATTGCATGTAAAAAGAAACTGTGAAAAGTGAAACTTCTTCAATCCTTTGAGTTTTGACATGATCTGTTCTCTGTTTCTGCTGAAGCCACACTCCTTGAGTTTTTTAGACAAACCCTCGAAGAGGGTCACAGTTCCTGAGAATGTTCTGGCTACTTCTGCCTCTGCTCATAAAGACAGAAGTTCACAGATCTTGTTGTCACTCCAATTAGCCATGTCCGCTGGTTGTTTACTAACTTTCCCATGTTTACATAGTTTATATACTCTTTCCGAGCGGGGATTGCCACACATTTGCTGCGTCATTTGACATCTTCCTCTGTTGTGCCAAGGCGCAATAACTATTTTTTAGGACACACAATTACCGCAATATTAATACCAAGCGAGGCATAACAAATGCAGCAAAATTCGCACAACGCTGTGTTTATCAAACATACAATTGCGGTAATGCGGTAATGTTACGCTGATTTGCCGGCACAGTGTGTCTTGTAAAAAGGGCTTGTGAGTCAATTTCTACCAGCGCTAAAGAGGCAAACAAAATGAGGCCAACCTAAATGACTGAAAATGTTCAAGTTCCCCAACATTCCAATAGGCCATTGTCTGTGCTCTGCACAGATAATGGCTACATTTACAAATGAAAGGCAGCTAATTGTCAGTGATTGAGTTGTGATTTTCAAACCAAGGAGCCATTTGGCTACCTCTGGTGGAACTGAGAGGGGTCAGAAAATCCCGGTAGTTCTAGTGTTAAAACTGGTCTGATGAGTCCAGATGGACCATGTACCAGAGTGATGGTGCATCAGGGTAGGAAGAGAGGCAGATGAAGTGATGCATCCATCATGTCGAGTGCCTACTGTACAGACCTGTGAAGGCAGTATTATGATCTGGGGTTGCTGCAGTTGGTCAGGTCTAGGTTCAGCAACAGGATGTGCTCCAAGAGGTCAGCTGACTACCTGAATACACTGAACGACCAGGATATTCCATCAATGGCTGTTTTCTTCCCTGATGGCATGGCCATATTCCAAGATGTCAGGATTCATCGGGCTCAAATAGTGAAAGAGTGGTTCAGGGAGCATGAGACATCATTTTCACACATGGATTGGCCACCACAGGGTCCAGACCTTAAAGAGCAAGTAACGTCTAAATTAACTTTTTTTTGCTGATGAACTGTATAAATGAGTGTCTAATAGTGTTTTAAATGTGTGTATTCATTATTTTAGCATTTTGGTGCATTTTCTTAAAAAATTAAAAATTCTGCCTAAATACCACAGTATAGCTCCACCTTCAGCTTAAAACATAGAATTTGACTCATTTTGAATAAATTTTAGCCAATGGCTAAAGAGTAAGATACTACGTAATCCAGTAGAGTACTACGTAGCAGCTCTGTGTCAACGTTATAAAAGCATCGGGAGTCTTGGCCACGCCTTGTGGCGAGTTGGGAGTTGGATTTGCATGAGAGTGTAGGAGGCTAGCCGTAGTTCAGCATTAGCATATAGCATTAGCATATCCTAGTCTTTAGCATAGCTTTTAGTGTTATACATACTTATTTAGTGTTAGCTTGGCTGTTGGATATTGTAGTTTAGTTACTGTTTGGCTGTTAGTGTAATTAGGAAAGTAGTTCGGGTTTAGTGCTCCATATCGTGTTAGCATGGTGAGATGGTGTAGTGTAGTATGGTTGCGGAGCTCTGTCGGGTTGCACTCCTTTCCGCTGGACTTAGAAATTAGGCGCCAGTGGTTGCGTGTCTGGAAAAGATTCAGCTCCCGCCTGGTGCTGTAGTTTGCAACCAGCATTTTACCCGCGATTCTGCACGTCTCCGTTCCAAGAGGGAGGCTGTGCCCACCGTGGCTCTTCCGCGATTTAGATGCAGCCCACCGACTCTGCTCCCCCACCATGACGGGCTACAGTCTGAGGTGAGTAAGCTAAATAAAAGTTTTAACATCTTCTAAAGACAATTTCCTACCTAAATGCAAAGTTTGAGAGACGTGGTTCACTCCATTTAGCTAATATCAGTCTGCACTGCCTTCGGGCTATTTTGTCAAGTTCACAAAATGTGGAACGGGATGTAAGGTTAGAATCAGCGGCGAATCGGAACATATCTCGAAGCCCTGGCCGACAAAACGGTCCACATGACTGTCAGGCTCAGAGAAAATTCGGGTTGTTTTTGTGTCAGTCGGTAATTCAGCAACAGTGACTCTAAACTGACGCAGCACTAGTTGACAGACAGCATTACAGCGTGAAATCTAGCACAGCGTGACCCGGTTCCGTGAGGAATTCTGTTCAGGAGGTCGCATTTCAGGGTCTCCACATCATATGTGACTGACTTTTACTTTATAATAACATCACACACTAGGAATGTTATAAAGCGCCTATATGGGACAGTTTCTTTTGTATTTTATCTGACTTTATAAACATCAATGTGCTTCTATTTTTTTTCAGGCTAAATCTACCCAAGACACTGGCTGTCAGACTGATTTAGTAATCTGCAAGAATGCACTTGTCCAGGCTGACGTGGTGTTACCCGTAGCAAAGGTGAATTATTTTTAATAATCTTCTATGTAAACATTTTATTACCTTCTAGTTTTAATTTGTTTTACAGATTGTTACAAGTGATTTTATGCTCTTTTAAACATTTATAAATGTGCTGCTTCTTTGTTTTTATAGAGCTCACAGCCTCAGTGTCTTGTGACACAGGGACCATGACAGAAATTCATCTTCCAGAAGGTCCCAGAGCATCCACACCTCCTGAAAAGACCACGGTGTGAGGTGTCTGCTGTTGATTCCAGCTTCCACCTCAGTGACAGTGCAAGCTCAGTGAACTGTTCAAGGTAAAAAAAAATTAAAACATTTCTGAATTTTTAAGATATTAACAATTAAATAAGTATGTGATTACATCATGAAGGAGGCTACTGATTCTGGCCCTGTGACACTTGGTGGTGACGTGTGAGCTGATTCACCTGGAAAACAACTTTTAAATTAAATATTTTGTTTTTGCTATCAAAAGTAAATTAACTAATAACCTGCATTACTGCAGGACACTCAGCAAAATATGGACTCTACACCATGAGGCAGGCACACGTTAATAACTCTATAAGAGCACATAAGGTAAGCAACACCACATATTATTTTTATTACTGTACACTGTCCTGGATTTGTTTTCTTTCTGCATGATTTGCTTTCTTTCTGCATCTCATCATTAGCCTGGCTGATCACCTGATAACTCCTGTCATCTGGTTATGACAGCATGAGGATGTCCTCACACACCTGTAACCTATCAGCTCATCTGGCAGAATAGAGAGAGAAGAGACAACACCACATCTCCTGTTCCTGGAAAGCCTTCAGCCATCCTTCGATGACTGAGAACCTCCATCAGCTCTGTCTCCTGTCTGCCTACAATTATTATAATAAATATTGTGTTTGACAAGTTTTTTGTGCTGCCAAATATCTCATTTTGATTCCAGTTTTGATATTTTAATGGATATTTATAAATTACATTAATTGAATTATCACATTGTCGCATGTTTAACTAGCTCTATTGTGATTAACTAAACTAGCACCTCACTGTTAAAAGCTCGTTTTAATTTCAAGCATGTTTAAGTATTTATGGACATGAACAAAAACAGGAAATATATAAATTGAGATTTATTTAATTAATATAACAAATAAGGGGGAAAGAGTCATTGAAAGGCACATTCTTCTGGAAGTTCCTGATCCCGACGACATCAGCAGGAGACCAGCTGCAGACACCAGAGGATCACCTGCAACCAAGAGCAGCTAGTATCAGTAAATAAATAATGAAATCAGGGCAGTTTTAATGGGCTGAACACATTACAGAATAATTTTCTCATGGTATATTTTCATAACTTTATGCAGCAGACTAGCTTGAGCCCAGATCTCCTGGAGAGCTGCTATCCAGCACGTTTCAGTGGATTTTCCTGCTTTAACAGGTTAGATAAGCTGTTAAGCAGCTCAGCTGTTTGTTGCTGATTAAAACCAGGTGTGTTGATGCAGATAAATCTCTAAAACATGCTGAATACTAGCTTTTTAGGGCCATGGAGACAAACCCTGCAGCTAATCCAATGCTATGGCTAACGGCTACTTACGTTCAGAGATGGGTCTGTTGGGTCGGTTCCAGTAATTTCAGGCAACTCACAAGCTCAAAACAATAAGGCTCATGTCCGGTTGTCTCCTCCAAATAGACTTGGTCCCTTTCTTCTCGAGTGTCTGGGTAAGGAGGGGGAGAAACGTCCTCCACTTCTAATGACTGCTCAGAGTGAAGGGAGCTAGCTTCGTCTAGTTAGCCGTCTCTTCGTCACTGCCACGGCTCCGCCCTCTCGGTCCTCCAGGCAACGCCTACTAATGTTGCAGTTTTCAAAATTGATACGTGGGTGGGGTAAGACTCTGAGGCACACTTGACATGCACTTTAACTTCACTGAGAATCTTTGGGATGTGCTGGAGAAGCTTTGTGCAGCGGTCATAAACATTAATTATTTACATTAATTAATTAAACACTGGATGAAAATAAATCATGTGACATTGCAGAAGCTTATTGATACAATGCCACAGCAACTGTGTGTCATAATCAAAGTTAAAGGCGGTCCAACGAAATATTAGAGTGTATGACTTTTTTTCTAAAATGTTTTTAAAAAGGTGTAGCGTCCATCAATGGACAGTTTAGGTACAGCCTGACCTTTTACCATCTATTCAACATCTGGTCAGAAAGGAGACACTGTCATGATCTGCCCCGGCCTCCCTGACCGTGTCTCTCCTGCCCTGATTAGCCTAATTGTTCTCACCTGTCCCTGATTACTCTGCCCATGTGTTCCTGATTCTCTTGTGTATTTATACCTCCCTCCTTGTTGCTGTCTTTGTCGGTTCATTGTCGTTTGTGCATGTTCGTTCGTCCTGTTGCTCCCAGTCTACAATTAAACATCTTTTTATTTTTTCATCCGTCTGCCTGATCTTCTGCCTCCTGAAACCCACCACCACACATGGTCTGCCATCTCCACCCGCAGAACATGACAGACACAACATTGCATGTGTTCCCTTTAAATCTGTCTGCGGCACACCAGCTGGGATTTACTCTACTAGTCTGAAAGATAAACAATAACTTTTTCTCCCAAGGTCCCATCTGTCTCATCTGTCTGCCTCCAAAAGGAAGAACTCCAGTTCTTCATAAATTCAAGAATGATAATAATAAATATGAACTTCTCATATGACTTATAATCTAGATAATCATTAAGTAAACATTTGTTTATTACTACTTATAATAATCATAGTATAATGAAATGCTTCATTAATCTGTGCTCACTGAATGGATGTTAAGTTTGTCTACAAGACTGCAATGTGTTCATCATGTTTTGACGACAAGGTCCTCACACCTGCACATCCACAATAACAAGTACGGTTAAGTTAGACTACAACACATGACTTGTTTTCTTTACCAGTTAGGACTTCCATATTAAAGAAGGTGTTTTTCTGAATTGTTTTGGTAACATCTTCTTTCCTGTCAGCCTCTGATTGGCTGTGAAAATCATAACATCAATTATTTAAAACTAAATCACTTTGAGTGATTTGCCAGTTCTAGAGAAAGCTTCAGACCGGCCATCTTTAGCATATCTCTTTAACAATCAAATATTTTGATGACACCACAAAGGTACAAAGGTTATCTGTCAGGCTGTACCTAAATTGACCATTGCTGGACACTACATTATGCTGCTGAAGGCTTAGACTGCTGGAGAACATACTGACCACTTTCCGAACTCTACTACTTTATTCTACCACTACTCTTTTATTGCATTAATTCCTGTTATTTCAGCTGTTAACTTTATTTTCTCTCTAAGTGTTTCTTTTCCCAGAAGAAGCCACAATGGTTTTCCTTCGAGCTGTGGTGGCCTAATGGAGGGGGCCATCAGCTAGCTGCTGCCTATCACTTAACATTCTCCCTCCCTTGATAATAACATTTTGCCTTCTTTTACATAAGAAATGCTACTACTAGGTCATATGTTGAAAAAACTATAGATTCGCTAAGATAAGGACAATAAATTGTATCTCTCATTAAATAGAATATTTACTAAGAAATCACAAAGTAGTAGCCATAGATACATTGCTTGGTATACACACACACACACACACACAAACACACATCACATATAAATATATAAATATATTATATATATATATATATATATATATATATATATATATATATATATATATATATATATATATATATATATATATATATATATATATAATAATATATGATGTGTGTGTGTGTGTGTGTGTGTGTGTGTGTGTGTATTGCTGTAAAGACACTGACACTAGTCAGTGACTTGATGCAATCTGCTGGGTTCCTTGTATAGGAAACGTTTTACTGATCAGCTTGATAAAAATTATGTACAAAATGGACATAAAAGCACCTTCCAGCAAATTAAATTATAAAATTCACGGAAAAACAGAGCATCTATGATTTGAAAGGATACAAAATATACATGATACTAAAGCACAGGATAAATATAAAGGAACATTGTTTCTCAATATATGGAGTCAAAAAGTGGAATAAATTAAGTACAGACATTAAAAATACTAAAACAATATACACCTTCAAAAAACATAAAAATGAAATGATTAGTTTATATAGTTCTGTAATATAAAGGAGTTGGAAATTGCCTACTATAGTTGAAGCAACAAACCAGCCCAGAAACCTCTTCGTTCTAGGTTGAGTTAAAATTACTTTGTTGTTAATTGCATTTATTTTAGTTAAAGGGGACAAATACTATACGTTTTTACTTCTCTCTGTTCCTTTTTCATGATTATGTTAGTTAACCTGCTTTGTATTTTGTTTGTATTGTGAATAAATGAAAAGAAATCTTTGGGAAAAAAAACAGAACTGTATTGGAATGTTTATGTTGTGAAGTGCTTTGAGATGACTCTGACTTGGTGCTATATAAATAAACTCAGTTGAAATGCATTGTTTTGGTGGCAACTTGTTTTGGCCAGGCAGTGTATACATCTATTTTATATATATATATATATATATATATATATATATATATATATATATTAGTGGTGTGCATCTCCACCTGCCTCACGATTCGATCCGATTCCGATTATCTGCCTAACGATTCAATTTGAGTCTGAAATGCATCACGATTATTCACACAAAATTTTTCATTACTTAATAAAAGCAGTAGAATAGTTTTCAATTTATTTTTTATTTCGATATCCCTGAAATACAGAACATACATCTATTCGCTATAGTGAGCAATAATTTTTAAAGTGTGCTGCCTATAATTACTTAAATAATATAATAAATAATGTTTTCTGTAGAGCAGTTTTAAGACAGAATACTGCTGAACTTAAAAATAGTAAACAAATACTGTGCAGAGAGCTGCTTTAACCAATCACAACAGGTGACAGCAGCCAGTACCGGTCGCTCGTGTACGTCAAAGTTATCTTTCATAAGACAATAATCAATAAAAGGATTTATATAAAGTGGATCCAGAAGTTGTAGCCCGTCTCTGCCTACAATATTTTGATATTTTTCACCCTGTTGGTGGTTTTACTGAGCAGGTGCCACTTTTGTCATACGTTTCTTTTTAAAACATGTTTAGACTGTTCAGAATGCAAATCCAGGCTCTGTCAGGTTTGATTGTTGTAATTAAACTTTGTAGGTGGGGAAGGTCAGAAAAGGATCCGATCAATTTGTTTTTCCCTCATTTACAGTGACGGAGATAACCGCGCAGGCTCTGGTGTTAATCACGTTAAATTATATCTATTTGCAACAATTTTCACAAGAAAACAAAACCGTTAAAAGCAGGGCTTGTGTTGACCGGACAGTTCCCGTATTTGACCGTTTATTTTGACGGAGAAATAATTACCCCGACGCATGCAGACGAACTGACATTTTATTCGTTAAGCACATCGCAGATGTAGCTAAATCACTCAAGAAAATATTCCCATCTGAACATCTGAGCTGGACACGGCTTAGACAGCTCGCTGTCAGCGCGTACTACATAAGGTACACAGCGAGCTGAAGTTGTGGAGAGGGGCGTCGCAGAACCAGAGCGCATGCGGGAAGATTCCTCCGACTGAAGTGAGCGTTTTCCAAACCCTGTCTCTCAGAGAGACTTGTCACTTACAAAATGTTCCCTGATTATGAAACTTTGGCTGAATAGCGCTTGTTCCTGTCTCCAATGTGGCGACACATCCAGGAGCCATCTGAGGAGAGTCCCAGAATCTCACATCCTCTTCAGCTCAGAATGCGCACAAGCGTGACGTGTCAACCCGGTCTCACAGTAAGACCGGGTTGGACCTGTTCAGGTTTGCGCAGACAATCTTTACATTTAGAATTGGCACACAGATGTAAAATTAATGCAGTAAAATATAAAGCATTTTATTTAAATATCCATTCATTATTTTACAAGCACAGAGAGCCGCATCAGATGGATGGGAGAGCCGCATGCGCTCCAGAGCCGCGGGTTGCCGACCCCTGCGCTAGGGCAACGCAATGCACATGTCATTGCAACTCTGCCCCTGGAAGTACTTGTAAAACCTCGAAACTTGATTTTCCTCACGCGTCCAGAACATAGACATAGTGAGAATCTCATTATGTCACGTTGCTGCATCGATGCAGAATCATGCACGGCTGAATCGCGATGCATCTTAGAATCGATAATTTTTCCCACCTCTAATATATATGTAACGTGAGGAAGTATGGGTTTTCTATGCCAAAGGTCGTATTTGCCCAGCTGGGTCATGCAGCAACTTTCACCCACAGATTAAGACCTGAGCCGACAGCAAGTCTGAAAGAAGCCACAACATCTAACACCTGCAGCTCCAGAAGAAGGAATTCTCACACAATCTAGTCATAATAAAAGACTCTTACGCTTTCTTTGTTTATTAATGCTAAATAATCATTTCATCACTTTGCTCATTATAAATGTATTTTAATCAAATGAATGATTATTATGCTTTGGGTAATCATAATGAACTATAATGAATGAGAATACTTAATTAAATAATGTTTTTGAAGATGTTTAGTGATGACCTTCACACCCGCTCACACAGGTCTGTATCCACAGTAACTCCAAAACACATTTGCTCTGACGCATAACAAGTTTGCTTTGGGAAGAGAAGTGGTTTTTGGTAAGTTAGTCAGAACGAGATTGAGAACGAAAGAGAGCGGACATGCGGAACAAACGCCAACGGGCAAATTTCAAACTTGTCTTTTCATTGAACTGAAACACAGACAACCGGATATGATCGTCAGTTTATCAATGAAAACAATCTTTGAGTCTTCTTATCTCTATAAAATTTTGCTATTAATTTATTAAAATTAATATTCCAGATTATTATGTAGGATGGTTCATCTTTCATGAAAGAGCACCAAACCATTATGCTACATATATATATATATATTTGTTTCTGTCTGGACATTTTCAGGTATGCATTTTAACATTTCCGCTTTAACTGTGCTTCAAAAAAAGAAAAGAAGAGGAAGAGAGGACAGCAAAAACTTGAAGCTCCTCCTTGAAGCAGATCACTGGTGTTCTATAAAATTTTGTCATCTTTCAGAGGAAATTTTTTGGGGGTTGCTTGTATTTGGGTTATTTTCCTTCTGCTCACCACCCACACCTCTCTGCTTTTGCTTTGGTCTTTCCTCACCACAACTGAGTGAGCAGCACAGAATCATCCGCTCTCCCCAAACGTGCCTGCTTCTATTCACACCCACTCAAAAACAGAACCTCAAGGTACTTAAATTACTTTAGTTGAGACATCAACTCATTCACATCTTGAAGATGTAAACCCATCCATTTAAAACTGAATACGATATATTTTATTAATTCCCAGTGCACACAAGCTTGACTGCACAGTTAGGGTTAATTAAAAATGACTTTTTTGATTCCTACTCTCAATCCATAATTTTGGTACTGTCAGAAACATTGCACTGCTTTTAAACACTTTAACCTATGCATGAAAACAAAACAAAAACATTATTTTATGACCCAGTAAACAAAAAAAAAAACTCAACAGTCATTATTCCTGAAAATCTGAGGCAAACAGATGACATTTGTACTTGTTTTGTAGTTTTTTGTTTTCTTAGATTATTACTCAACATTATTGCAGTAAGTATAGCAGAAATTAATTTGCACTAATCTTACCCCTCCTTTCCACCGGAGCCGTCAGCAGCATGTAACTGCAGCAGCACGTCATAGCTGCTGATAGGAACTGCTGTGGTCAACAGAACCTTTTCCACCGGAGCCGTCAGCAGTGCGAGTCGGCCATGTCTCAGGAGCAGCATGTCGCGGCCCTTACGCGCCGGTTCTATTTTCTACGCGCTACGCCTCTGAAACGGATCAAGTTCGACATTTTTGGGGAAGGAAAAACAGGAAAACGGACGTGGAAACGGAGCGAAGCTTCCCGAGATTTTCAAGATAAAGACAGGTACTGCCTTCCTGTTGTTTTATTTAAAATAAAGTTATCACCTAGCTAGTGGTATCCTTTGTTTTTCCATAATGGATGACAGAAGTTTGATACTGAAGTGGAGAAGTTCACAATCCTGTTTGATCCCAGCCACAGTTTTTATGAAGACAACGTCAAGAAGGAAAACGCATGGAGTGACGTATTTGCAGTTTTGGGGCAAGATGGTGAGTTTATTCTAATTATTGACGTGATTTATTTTGTAGTTTTCTCCTGCTTGTTGTTGTGTTTACTGACAAAGTCACGCGTGATTTTGCTAATGTCGCGTGACTTCCTGCTCTGTCCTTGACAGCTGCTCCCCTGCTGCTTCGTGTCTCATGGGAAGGGCCAAGCAGCAGCATACGCGAGCAAGACGTGCTGCTGCAGTAACTTGCTGCTGACAGCTCCGGTGGAAAGGAGGGGTTAGAAATTGTATTAGTCCGTAGAAACAATTTACAACAAATATACTTGCATTTGTAAGTGAACGCAACTGGTCTGTTACTCATCTGGGTTCCTCTCCAGGGCTGGGTTCTTCACCCCTACTTTTTTAAATTGGTACAAAGACTCAGACCAAGAAAAGGAGGTGATGAACAAGAGTCTGCTTCTAGACCTGCAGAAAAGGGACACACAACAATACAACAGGAGCAAGCTATCACTGTGTCAACTTGATGAAGAAATGTAAAATCAACATTGTTTAACTGAACAATCACATAATAATAAATCACCGTGCATTTACTGCCAACCACAGCCTTAAGACGTGTGTTGAACGTGCCCAAGTCCTTACTTATGAGAGCACCATGTGAGCACCTGTGTGCGTACACGCGCTTGTTTATGTAAGGTTTCTAGATATAGGAGTGTCCAATAGAGAGTGTGAGAGGCCACAGATCTGCCCCCCAAAGATGTGTAGGAGATGGAGGGAGCTCCAAGTCCCAGAGATCCAGTTTTCTAAGTCACCTGGGCAACTTAATTAAAACTAAAAAAAGAAGCTGTGGCCTCATCCTTGTCAGGCTTCTTGTACAAGCCACATAGATCTTGTGCAGTTGTCATCCCTCAGAGACTTTTTTACCAAAATTCAAATGTTATTTTAACCTGTGCACAGCAAACTGACATTGTAATTATTGTAACACCATTCCATGACCAGTTTACAAAATGTTGTTAGGTGAGTACTTCAGAGAACCTGTCCTTCACCATCCGTTTGAGTTCTTTTTTACATCTTAATTAAAGCGAATAAACTCAGCTATAACCTCTAATTTGTTTGTTTACTCATAATTATTTCCCATTTGTTTTTTGTCTCCTTTTCACCTGTTTTTATACAATTTCCTGAACTTTAAATAGATTGTTTGATGTCATTCTGAAACATTGAATTTACATAAACAAAAATAGAGTTGTAGGTTCAATCCCAGCTCCTGGCTGAGATTTCTGCTATTGTGTCCTTGGATTTATTTATTACTTATTTTCTAATTTTTGTCATTTATATTAGCTCTTTTATTACATTTTTACTCATTTTAATCCAGTGTTTCCTCTGTAGGGGCCCTCTGCCCCGGGAGCGGTGGTCGACTGTATCTTCCTGGGCGCTCTATAGGTGGGGGTCTATGCTCCCCCTCCACTGAGCGCCCTGACTTAGTGTGGAAGACCTGATGCTGCCGGGACAGATGGCTCCTCTGATGGTGTTTCCTTGCGCTACCATACTTGGCTCATCTGGACTCAGCCAAATATATTTTTTACTTGTGTGTGTGTGTGTGTGTGTGTGTGTGTGCGTGTGCTTGCATATGTCTGTTAATGTTTTTAACCTGTTATGGGAATCTGGGGTCATTTTGTAAAGCACTTTGTTTGAAAAGCGCATTATAAATAAATTTGATTGATTGATTGATTGATTGAAGACACATTACCCCCCTTCGTAGCTCATCACCAGCAGTGTGTGAATGTGTGTGTGAATGGATGAATGACTGATTGTGTAAAGTGCCTTGGGGCGTTGTAGAACCCTAAGAACACACAACACTATGTTGGAGCAGGTGGAGGGAGACCAGGGGGTCTTAGCACACCTCTGTTGTTGCTTGGCTGCCTGGGGCTGGAGACTAGGAGGGAGATCTGGCCGTCTGGTTGGGGTCTGGGGTGGTGGGTTGCTTTGCTCGGCGGTGGGCGGGGGAGCCTGCTCATCAGCACCCCAGCAGAAAGGGTCAAACTCTGGTAACCGGTGGTGGTTGTACCCCATGTGCAGCATTACCGGGACCAGAGTGAATAGGGTGTGTATGGGGAGCATGAATGGGTGTCCGGCGTGTATTTTTGTAAGTCTTTGGTTGTATGTGCATGTGTGAGCATGAGGGAGGGAGTGTGTGACTGTGTTTGTGTATGACTGTATATGTCAGGTGGGGCCTTTGACTCCTCCCTTCTCCTGGGACCTCCTTTGATGATATAGATCTTCGTCTCCCCTCCCCCCTGTTACACCTGGTGGGGGTGTGATGCCTTGGTCTGCCTGAGTGTTCGTGGCTCCCGGGTCAGGGAGTTTAAGATTTTTGGCATCTGCCTGATCAATCCCGGTGGCGGCCTGGGGGGGTCTGGGTCCCTGGGCTCTGCTGGGTCCCCGGCGGGGGTGGTCGCCCCTGGGTCCCGGGTCGCTGGGTCCCGGACTCGGCCGGCTAGGGGGTGGGAGGCTGCGGGCAGGCCTGAGGACTTGCCGCTGATATCTCCCGGGGCTCTGCCGGCTGCTGGTTGTGGCCCCCCGGGGCGATCCTCTGTGCCTCTCGAGGGGGGCGGGGGCCTTTCTGGTTGCGGGCTCCTTGGGGTTCCTGTGTTCTGGGGCAGCGCCTGGATCTCTGGGACTTGGAGCTCCCCCCCGTCTCCTACGCGTCTTTGGGGGGCAGATCTGTGGTCCCTCACACTCTCTATTGGACGCTCCTATAGATAAACCTTACATAAACAAGCGCGTGTACACACACAGGTGCTCACATGGTGCTCTCATAAGTATGGGCTTGGGCACGTTCAACACATGTCTTAAGACTATGGTGGGCACTCAATGCACTGTGGTATATTATCGTGTGACTGTTAAGTTAAACAATGATTGATTATATATTTCTTCATCAAGTTGACGCAGTGATAGCTTGATTTTGTTATATTGGTGTTGTGTCCCATTTTTTTGTTATGTTTTGCTTTTTTCTCGTCTCATTTTGCAGGTCTAGAAGCAGACTCTTGTTCATTATTGTTTATTTTTGTTGAATCCCCCCCCCACCTAACCCCCTCTCTCCCCACCTTTTCTCTTTTCCTTTCTCTTTCACCTCTGTCTCCGTGTCTGGTCGAAATTACAAAGCATTCAAAAACAATAACAATAAAGTTTTAAATATCAGGTGCGACATTAAAAGCAGACTCTTTGATGCTCCACCTGAGACATTAAAAGCAGATGCTCTGATGCTCCACCTGAGAGTAAAACTGTAAGGCTTGTTACCAGCATTCAGACATCAATTCTGCTTGCTTCACAGCCAGACAGGACACGTTAAAAAAAAAAAAAAAAAAAAAAAAAAAAAAAAAAAAAGAACCCTAAGAAGGTGCTTTACAAATACAGAACATTTTACCATTTACCATACGAAAGTAAAAGGAAGCACATCAACTGTCTTCAACCTATTTCTGGAGAGTTGTTTGACTGGAGTGGCATGCTGCCATTTCTGAACATCATTGGAAACCAATTTCTTCTGAGCCTCTTCACCTGATATCAGTAAAGTGGGAGTTCACGGGGTTGGTGACACTCTGCTGCCACTTTTACCCTTTGTCACATATCTTCTTTTGACAGAGCCAGTAACTTGTTGGGACAAAACTAAGCAAACAGACGTGAGTGAGATTACATGAGATATGACCACGATTTATGAAAAAAAAATAACAAAACAAACAAAAAAAAAACTAATGTGTTACATTTTGTTCAGAGTGATAACTGGCACTTTGTAACATCTGAAATGATGAGTAACCATGGCAACGGGAGAGTTGAATGCAAGAATAAGCAGCTAACAAAGCTTTCAAAATGTTACTCCACCTCTTCAAAATGAAGGCAATTTAAAGAGGTGGAGTCACATTTGTACCTGTGGTACTACATCATGCTGTGTAAATGGTTTCTTCTGTATTGGTTCATTTAATCAATATTCACATATGATAGCCTGCCATGCCACATTATATATGTGAATCTAAAGTCTGGTCATGACCCACTGACAGTAGTTCTCTTTCTAAATGTCTCTGCATGCTGTTAGATTAATAAAGGACCTATCTGCTCTCGATTGAAAATTCTAAATAGTCCAAACTTGATGCCAAAGCCTCTCTCTATATATATTTTTTACTCAGTCAAAGTAACATCCCACCCACCATACAGACAGAACTCTGTGATTTGCAAGACACAAGACGGTTTGGGCCAGCTGAGACTCCAATGGAGCGTGGCTAGACTAACATGCAGAGAAAAATCCTTTGCATCTGCTACACTCTGTCTAGGTCTCTAGGCAAAAATAATGATGGACAAACCATCCACATATTTCTTCATTTACTTTTTCCAATAATGGTTAGTGGACTGCATTTGTATGCTTTTCTAGTTTTTCAAAATTCTCAGTGTTTTACACTATAACTTTCATTCACACACACACTCACACTCCATTTCACACATTGGAGGGCTACGTTGGGTTCAGTGCATTGCCCAAGGTCACTTCAAGATTGGAAGCTGGGATTGAACCACCAACTCTCCAAATGACAGATGGCCACTCCTCTGCCTGAGTCACAGTTGTGCAAAAAGCCATAATATCCCATTTAGAAATGCTGCCATGTTGCATTTTTGGAATCCAAAAACCTGCTCAAGATGCAGGGCTAAAACTCCTGCCTGCTCATCTGCACACTGCAATGATGTTTTGAGTAGGGTTTGTTTGGCATCAAATAACTTGTTAAACCATAACACCTGTTAACAATATAAGGGCTTCAACATGTGTTTAAAATGGAAGATGCCCTTTAAATGAAATTTGTTTGTTACACTAGGCTGCCCGTCTCAGGCTTCACTTCCTGTTAAAACTCTACGTGCTGAGTGATTTGTGCACAGAGAGGGATATGTGCAGAAGGGGGAGGAATGGTCAGAGGGACAGTTGGATGGAGCATGATCAAATTATTAAGAATGGGGAGTTCACAATGATTGGATGAGCTTTTTTTTTAGTTTGTACACTGTAGAGACCATTAAAATGAATACCGGTATTATATATATATATATATATATATATATATATATATATATATATATATATATATATATATATATATATATATATCCTTCTAAAAATGTGCATATTGTGATAAAGTTCATTATTTTCTGTAATGTACTGATAAACATTAGACTTTCATATATATTAGATTCATTACACACAACTGAAGTAGTTCAAGCTTTTTATTGTTTCTAATATTGATGATTTTGGCATACAGCTCATGAAAACCCAAAATTCCTATCTCAAAAAATTAGCGTATCATGAAAAGGTTCTCTAAACGAGCTATTAACCTAATCATCTGAATCAACTAATTCACTCTAAACACCTGCAAAAGATTCCTGAGGCTTTTAAAACTCCCAGCCTGGTTCATTACTCAAAATCGCAATCGTGGGTAAGACTGCCGCCCTGACTGCTGTCCAGAAGGCCATCACTGACACCCTCAAGCAAGAGGGTAAGACACAGAAAGAAATTTCTGAACGAATAGGCTGTTCCCAGAGTGCTGTATCAAGGCACCTCAGTGGGAAGTCTGTGGGAAGAAAAAAGTGTGGCAGAAAATGCTGCACAACGAGAAGAGGTGACCAGACCCTAAGGAAGATTGTGGAGAAGGACCGATTCCAGATTTTGGAGCACTTCATGCTTCCATCTGCTGAAAAGCGTTATGGAGATGAAGATTTCATTTTTCAGCACGACCTGGCACCTGCTCACAGTGCCAAAACCCCTGGTAAATGGTTTACTGACCATGGTATTACTGTGCTCAATTGGTCTGTTAACTCTCCTGACCTGAACCCCATAGAGAATCTGGGGGACATTGTGAAGAGGAAGTTGAGAGACGCAAGACCCAACACCCTGAATGAGCTTACGGCTGCTATTGAAGCATCCTGGGCCTCCATAACACCTCAGCAGTGGCACAGGCTGATTGCCTCCACGCCACGTCGCATTGAAGCAGTCATTTCTGCAAAAAGATTCCTGACTAGGGCTGAAACGATACCTCGAGTACCTCGAATAATTCAAGGACAAAAAAGCCTCGCGTCAAATTCTCTGCCTCGAGGATTCGTTTAATTCATATTTAATTAATTCATGACCTTGCAATCGCCCGGGGTCATGTTTCACTGGGACTGAAATAAGTGACGCACATGCCCAGTAGACTGAATGCACACGCGAGTAGCGAACTTAACTTTCTCTTGAGCCATGGCGGACAACGTGGACCCCGGTGGAGTGCAAAAAAGACAGAAAATGTCGAAGGTGTGGGACCATTTTTCACGTCGTAAGGCGGAAAACGTAGTCCAGTGTAAATACTGTAAAATGGATTTAGCCTACCACAACACCACATCCTCGATGCTGCAGCACCTGTAAATGTCACTTCTGCAAGCGGACTCGGAGCCTCTACAAAATAATGCATTTTAGCCTGTATTTCTACATATTCTGTGGACACTGTGCGACTTTTTTGTTTGTAGCACTCAGTTTCAGCTCACACTGTGCATCTGCTAGCAACATGTCAGACTTAAAATGTGCTAAAAATTGCAGTTATTACACAACATGTCAGACTTTTTATTGTGTTGTTATTGATATTTGTTGTCCCTCGGGATTGCTGCAGGAGGACACAGGTATTTATGAATGGTGGAGGAAAATGAAAGAAAGTAAATAAATGTTTTGTGATCAATATAATTTGACAAAACCACAGCAAACATGCTTTCTCAACAATCCTTGTTATTGAGTGAGAAAAAAAGTGCAGAAATTAAAACGGACGTGTGTTAATAGTGAAACAGCTGGCGAGCTGTTTGCGCATGCGCCGTGAGCGGTTCTGGTGCCGTTTCGGCCGCAGACACTCGCAGCGCTACTTCAACAGTAATCCTCCTAGTTTTTGCCTGGCTTGCCGGGCTAGCACATTCTCGCACGAGGGGAAAATCGGCCCAGGCTGTATACTTATGTTTTGCACAGGCATTTGTTTACTGTGGAGTAAAGTTGAAGTGCTGAAGTTTTGAAAACTAATTTTGAATAAAACTTGAAGAATAACTGGCAATTGCTTGCTCATTTTAAGAAGTCTTTCATATTTTATAATATGCTATTTGATAAAATGGTTTACAAACACAAAAGGGTCATTTATTAGAGTACTTGATTAATCGAAAAAAGATTCGATAGAGTACTCAATTTTAAAAATATTCGATAGCTGCAGCCCTATTCCTGACCAAGTATTGAGTGCATAACTGAACATAATTATTTGAAGGTTGACTTTTTTGTATTATATATATAAATATAATATATATATATATTTGCAAAATACATTAATTCATTGGTTTCTATCAGTATGTGATGAGCATTTTAAATGATATTGCAAAAAATATTCCACAAAAACATCATTCAGTGCCCCTTTAAGAAAAGATAATCTTTGGATCAGGGGCATTTAACTGATCCAAATGACCCTTTCAATTCAGATGCCAAAAAATATTCAATATCACCTGGGATCTTTTTTTTTAATGTTATATAAAGAAATCATAAATGAACCAATGTGTTCTTTGCTGAAGGCCTGACTATTCCATTTGTGAAAAGCTTTGCTTTTTAGAGAACAGGGCCTCCTCGCCTCTACTCGTTCTGCTTCAGGGAACATCAGTGAGCTGATGCAGTTACCCATTCAAAGTGACAAACCCGACAAAATAAAAGCAATAGTAGATCTAAACAGTAGGCAATGAATCTGACAAACATTTAGATGCTATCTCCCAGTCCCGATGAATAAATGCACTGACACGCTTACCACACCAGTGTAGCCAGTGGCAACACCAGCCAGACAACTAATCCCTTCGGACAAGAGAGCACCTCATCAAACAGAGCCCTAAATCAAAATAATTGACAATAGAAGAGAAGAAAAATTTAAAAAGTGACAGGGTAGCCATGTATTTTTATGAGAACACTCTTCAAAAACCAACGATATGATACTGCATCAAATTTGCATGATATTTGAAAATATGAAAGTTTTGCCGTCCACTTGATGTCAACAGATTTAAAGAACCAGGACACCAGTATATCTTTCTACATTTTATTTCACTTCCCTAGTTTTTTATACTGCTGCCTTGATAAATAAAAGCAATCAAGTATGTGTGCCAGAGTAGAATGGCTTTATCACTGCATTATTTACTTTTACTACATGTGTTGTTCTTTTATGGAATAACAGTAAGCCAAACAATGTTTCGTCATCTCATTTATGTTCCCTCTGAGCCACATTCAGTATCTGGGCAAAGACTTCTACATATGCAGCCTATTTACAGATGCAATTTTATCCCAGCTGCTGCAAAGATAATACCCTGTTGCCTGTTTGATTGTATTCTTCATGCCCCCTCCACCGTCTGCTCTTGCCCTGCTGGGCAGGAATGCTTAACCAAAAATTTAATAAGGCACAAAAAATAAAGTTCATAGCCTTAGACAGGGTGTCTTGGGAGGTTACCCCAGAGACATTTTTGTATTAAATACCAGTTTCCTGCAATTTTACAATAAATTAGCATATTTTGTGTCCTTATCAAGCTGTAAAAGGGATTAAGTTTACAAAAACGTGCTAATCGTTACAAAAGCTAGGCAGTTGGATAATTGGCATGTTGTTTGCAGTTTGTAACTCCTGAATTGTTTGGCTTTTTTAAGTTTTGCACTGTGTCCACTGCATAAGCTTATTTTTAGTACTAGTCTTAGAACAACCAACCAAGGCTGATAGTCTTGATGTATATCACTGCAACCTATTAAAGAACGGGTAGGCTGTGGACATTTAAAGTAGGCCAGAAAACACATCTCTAGATGTTTATATTTTTGCAATGTACAAGTTCTGTTATACCAACTTATAACCATTGACTGCTGGGCTAGGTACCCCCACCCCCCCACCTCCTCTTGTCCTGTTTGGCTGTGAAGCAAACACAATTAATGTCTGAATGCTGGTGACAAGCCTTACAGATTTACTCTCAGGCGCAGCAAAAAAGCTGCTGCTTTATTGTCACGCCTGATACTTAAAACTTTGTTATTGTTTATTGAATGCTTTATAATTCTGACCAGACATGGAAACAGAGGTGAAAGAGACAGGAAGAAACAGGGGGGGGGGGGGGGGGGGGGTCCTACAAAAATAATCAGTGATGAACAAGAGTCTGCTTCTAGACCTGCAGAAAGAGAAAAACAAACAAAAAAAGGGACACAACAATACATCAGGAGCAAGCTATCACTGCATCAACCTGATGAGGAAATATACAATCAACATTGTTTAACTGAACAATCACACAATAATAAATCACAGTGCATTTAGTACCAACCACAGCCTTAAGACGTGTGTTGAAAATGCCCAAGTCTATACTTATGAGAGCACCATGTGAGCACCTGTGTGTGTACACACACTTGTATATGTAAGGTTTCTCTATAGGATCGTCCAATAGAGTGTGAGGGGCCACAGATCTGCCCCCCAAAGATGTGTACAAGATGGAGGGTGCTCCAAGTCCCAGAGATCCAGGAGCTGCCCCAGAGCGCAGAGACCCCAGGGAGACTGTAACCAGAAAAGCTCCAGCCCCCTCTCGAGAGATGCAGGGGGGGGGGGGTCACAATCAGCAGCTGGCAGAGACACCCCAAGGCGCCCCACTCACAAACTCCAGTAGTCCACTCCCCGAGGCAACCCAAACACCTCCAGAGCAGCGCATCCTCCTAGCCCCAGACACCCCCAATGAAACCACCTCCAGGGAATATTTGGATACTCCAAACTCAGACCCTCCACCCCATCACCCACATCATTCCGCAGAACAATATCAATGACCCCCTATCATTGCTATGTGATGAAACTGATCAAAGGAGCCTAGAGAGATTGACTTGAAGTGGAATCAGAGGCTGTCCCAAGTGTAATATGATCCAACAAAAGATTTCTATACTGATTAACGCAAAGAGTATCTCTATTTTTCCAATTCATGAGGATAATTTTCTTACTGATGCATATGGCAGTCAGAACCACGTGAACCAGAGATGTTTCAGTCGGGACATTGTCCAGGTTTCCCAGCAAACAAAGAGAGGGGGAAGTTTGAATATGACATTTCAGACACTTTGACAGGTCTTCACATACTCTACCCCAAAATTCCTGGACAGGACCACAGTGCGTGGATGTAATTGTCTGGAATGCTGTTAGTGCAGTGTGTACAGGTGTCAGTCGACACAAACCCCATCCTGAACATCCGATGACCTGTATAGTGTACTATGTGCAGATTGTTGTACTGAATTAGTTGTAAATTGGGATGTCTGATTATTTTAAACGTCTTTAAACAAGTTTGGGACCAGAAGTTCTGGACAAACTTGACTGAAAGATCCACCTCCCATTTTTCAATAGGGATTGCCACTCTATTGTCTATTTTGAACAGTGTCTTATATACTTTAGAAAGTAGTTTGGGGTGTTTGAGATTACAGAAGTCTAATATCCTTGGTGGTGTTTGTAATTCTACTTTATTAAGCTTAATTTTTTGTTTAACTGCAGATTTAATTTGGTGATATTCTAAAAACATATTCTTATCCATCCCAAATTGGGAGACTATTCTGTTAAATGGGATAAAGTCCAGACCTTCGTATATTTGTTCCAGGTAAAGGATTCCTTTACTTTTCCAGTCTAGAAGGTTCATCATTTTGTTATTTTGCAAAATATCTGGATTATTCCAGATGGGCGTGTGTCTGCATGGTATTATTGACGACTATCAATTTTAGATATTCCCACCATGCTGTCAGAGAGGTGCTGATATTAATACGTTTAAAGACTTCATGTTTTCTTATGCTTGAGCTAATAAATGGTAAGTCGGAAATCTCTATCGTATTTCAAAGTGTCATTTCTACAGCTAACCAGGACTCATCTAGTGGTTTATGTTGCAACTTTCTTGGTATAAATTGCACCCTGTTGGCTAAGAAATAATGATAAAAGTTAGATAGCTCCAGTTCACCTCTATCTTTGGTCTTCTGAAGCGTTTTTAAGCTAATTCGTGAAGGTTTATCCTGCCAAAGGAATTTAGTGATTGAGGAGTCCAGAGACCTAAACCAGGCATATGGTGGCTTGTTTGGGATCATTGAAAAGAAGTAATTTATTCTGGGTAAGACCATTATGTTAATTGTAGCAACCCTCCCCATGAGTGGTATCGGTAAGGATTTTCATCTTGCAAGATCATCTTCCACTTTCTTTAAAAGTGGGATATAGTTTAGTTTTGTTAGATCTGCCAGCTTGGGAGAGACATTAATTCCCAGGTATGTGATATTTTCTGACTCCAATTGTGTATTAAGTAAAATGACAAAAGATAAATTAATTGGTAGAACTGTGGATTTTAACCAGTTTATTGAGTAATCTGAAACTGTTGAAAAAGAGTTTATCAGTTCTATTGCTTGAGCAAGAGGATTGAACATTCTGGAGAAAAAGTAACACATCATCTGCATAAAGACTGATTTTACGTTCTATGTTCTTACACTTTATGCCTTTAATACATGTTGTTTGCCTAACTGCTGCTGCTAGTAGTTCGATAAAGATAGCAAACAGTGAGGGGGAGAGTGGGCATCCCTGCCTGGTCCCCCTCTGAAGACAGAAGCTAGCTGATATTTGTTTGTTTGTCCTGACACGTGCTGTTGGTTAATTGTATAATGTCTGTAGCCAGTTTATGAAGAAGTTCCCAAAACCAAATTTATGAAAAGTTGCAAATAAGAACTTCCAGTTAACTCTATCAAAAGCCTTTTCTGCATCTAGAGATAATATACTAGTTTCTATGTTTCTTCTGCAAGAGAAATCTATCAAATTAAGTAATCTACGTGATATTGTGGATGACTGTCTACCCTTAATGAAACCAGTTTGGTCAGGGTGTATTATGAAAGGAGTTGGGTACCCCTTTCTTGCAACCTTGGACAAAAATTGGCTGCAGAAAATTACACCCCCTTACACTTCCCATGACCTATTAGAATGCGGCTGGATCATGGTAAATTAGCAAGACTTTTATTAGAATGAAGGTAATTATGATCCTGCTTTATTCTTAGTACTCATCAAATAGATTTTCCTAATATCTCATGCAATGTCACAATGTGCTGTATGTCAGCAGCCATGATGATCCTTTCAGATACATCAGTGATTGTTCTGGGGCAACTCACTCCCACTGACAGGTTTAGGTACGTGCTCATGCCAAGCTAGCACAACACTGACAGCATGATGAGGTTGTAGCCTAGGCATCAGGCAAGTATGGTTAGACACCACACTAGTGTATGCTGGCTCCATATCATGGACTTGCAGTCATTATGCTTCATCCAGGACCTGGGGCCTCATTTATCAACCATACTCATGCACAGATCTGTGCGTTTTTCATGCTTAGGCACATTTTAACAAAGGATTTCACTGTTTTAAAATAGTTATAGCTAAAGTTACTCAGAACCACTGTAGAAGGCACAAAGAGCCCGAGTTAACTTGAAACTGTGAGATAGTATGAAACATTTTGCTGTTTAAGTTAAATTCAAATGGTAAATGGCCTGTATTTAATATAGTGCCTTCTAGAGTCCTGGAATGCACTGGAATGCACTTTACAACACAATCAGTCATTCACACACACATTCACACCCTGGTGTGGATGAGCTACATTGTAGCCACTGCTGCCCTGGGGCGCACTGACAGAGGTGAGGCTGCCGAGCACTGGTGCCATCAGTCCCTTTGACCACAACCAGCAGGCAAGGGGGGTCAATTGTCTTGCCCAAGGACAATGACAGTGACGAACTGAGCGGGGCTCGAACCTGCAATCTTCTGATTACAGGACGAGCACTTAACTCCTGTGCCACCGTCACGCCACCTCAAATTTACATGAAGTATGTAATGATAATAACAATTATATATATATATATATATATATATATATATATATTAGGGGTGCAACGATACACATAACGGACGGTTCGGTTCGATTCGATACATTGGTGTCAAGGTTCGATATTTTTTCGATACAAAAAAATAGTGTTCATGCCTTTTTTGATTTGTCATATATGGAATTTTATTGCAAATATGTGTTTTAACTCAAAAGTACAATTTTGTAAATAAAATGTTGCTACAATAGCAGACTTATGTAACTAAGAAATTAATCTGTGGAAAACCAAAGTAGCTTTTTTCCCCAAAAAAAAAATAGCTATACTGGGACCTAAAAGACTGTATCAGAGGGCCTGGTACCCAGGGCCAGATCATAATTGCAAGGGCCCCTGGGCACAATGTGCTTAGTCTCCTGTCTCCTTCCTCCTCTTGTCTCCTGTCTCCTTCCTCCTCTTGTTTCCTGTCTCCTTCCTCCTCTTGCCTCCTGTCTCCTTCCTCCTCTTGCCTCCTGTCTCCTTCCTCCTCTCGACTCCTGTTTCCTTCCTCCTCTTGTCTCCTGTCTCCTTCCTCCTCTTGTTTCCCGTCTCCTTCCTCCTCTTGTCTCCTGTCTCCTTCCTCCTCTTGACTCCTGTTTCCTTCCTCCTCTTGACTCCTGTCTCCTCACTCCTCTTTTTGTCTCCTCTTGTTGGTCTCCTCTTTTGCCTTCAGAAAAACTGCTTTCTAGCCATTCTATTAGTGAATTCATTTACAATGTCATCAAAGTCCAGATTCCTGTCAAGCTGAGATTCAATAGCCATCAGTGACAGTGCACTGAGGCGCTGTTGAGTTTGTGTTGTTCTCAGTTCATTTTTTATTCTTGCCATTTGTGAAAATGATCATTCCCCTTCACAATGTTTAACTGGTAGAGTTAGAAAAATCCGCAGGGCCACAAACACATTAGAGAAGATGGACTGTAGACTATTTTTAGCCAGAAAACGATCCTGGTACTGCTTATATTAAATTATCTATGTGGACTCTCTGGGGATTATTTTGAGCGGAGAGGCGCAGAGCTCTGATCGTTGATGCACTCCAGACAGATGCATCCTGAGCACGGCCACAGTAACAATATCAAAGTCTCGCCACCTCAAAAACAAATTTAACATGTGATTGTTCATGTTGGCTCATATCCTTTCATGCTTTCTGTCTTTTGTCTCTGATGCTTTTTGCTGCTGCGGAATGAGCGCATCACCTGTTTCATCCTCCGGTGACTTCACTGCACCGGTGCGGCCGGTGGGCAGCACACACTCCGCAGTTCAAAGGTAACTCATGAGGTGAAAATATGAAGACAGATAGCAGTTTTTCTTCAGGATTGAGGAGATGCATGAAGATAATAAACAGAGAGGACAGAAAAAAGTCAAATAAAAACAAGTTCGTTTTTGTACCTGGTAGCAACAAACAGACACCACTGAAGGTAATCAGAAGTGAGGAACAGAAAATGAAATGATTCTTTCAATGTTTAGATCAGCAGGGACTCTGAGAGGCTGCAGGAGCATCAGTGAGTTTGCGGCCACTATGCCGGGGGAGGGGGAGAGGGCTGAAGCAGGCAGTAAAGATGCAAAAACTACCGTTGTTAAAAGAAATGTGTGTTAACTTAGAAAATGCGGGCGCACGTTTAATTACTTAACTTTTTTTTTCCAACGTTGACTGCTGCACAAAAAAAAAGACTGCTGCTCGCGTGGGCCCCCTTGTGGCTGTGGGCCCCTGGGCCTGTGCCCAGTTTGCCCATATAATCCAGCCTTGCTGGTACCCCATACTCTTGGCCTCCAAAAAAACACAATCGAACACCTTCTCTGAATCCACAAAACACATGTAGTTTTGTTTGATGAACTCCCACACAACCTCCAGCACCCCCCTAAGGGTATATAGCTGGTCCAGTGTCCCATGGCCAGGCCGAAAACCACAATGCTCCTCCTGATTCTGAGGTTTGACAATCTGAAGGACCCTACTCAAACATGTCCTTGTATAAAATATAAACTGATGAGTTTTTAAAAATGTGTTTCTAATTATTTTATCGATTTTCATCATCATTATCATAAAACATTACACAAAAAGCCAAGTTTAACATTCATCTTGGATGTTAAAACAATATTTCTTGCTAAACATCTCAGCTAAAAAGGGGTTCAACTTTATTTTAGAAAACTTGAGGTCCTCTCTGATAAAACTGAGAACTTCCATTTGTTTTCTGTTTGCTCCCACACTAGGACATTAATTCCAAAGTGGACAGATGGCGCCATTTGCATGTCTACTATTTCTCTTGGGGATCAAACAACAATTTTGCACTTCACTGAGACCATCTCTTAAGAATCCTCTATTAAGTTATGCAGGGCTCTAAAAGCCGTTTCATGTTTTCTGAAATTAATTTTAACTCTGTGGTGCACCTACGTGTGCCGTTTGCCATGTTTGCTGGTTTGATGCTGAAATGTAAAGAGTGAATATGATACAACCTTTCCTGGATGGGATTTTGCATTGCATCATTTCTAAAGCAGCACAGTAACAAAAGACAATCTAAATGACCTTGAGTGAACCTTAAAGATCTTCGCATCACCTTTTTCAGGGTGGTGTTATCATCATTAGAGTGGGGAAAAATGTTTAGTGGATCATCTACATCTCTGAATTAATGATGCATAGTGAAATCTTATGAGAGTCACTTATGTCCCATAAAATCTCTGGAATAAAGCCATAAAATCAATGACCTGTTTTGTTACCTAATAAGTATCTCAACTGTGCAAAGGTTGGGCCCTTTACCCCACACCTTCAAGTGTAACCTTTGCAAAGTATTTTTTTTAATTTTTTTTTATATCTGAGTATTGACTCACTGAAAACTTACTGTTACACTTTTTGTTAACATTCTGCTCTAAAGTCTTAAGTTTGGGTTCTTAGCTGGTCAGTGTACTACAGCACAGCGGATGTCTTTCATAACATTGTACATGGTAATCTCAGCTGGGTATTAAAACTGGAATGATTGCTATGCAGTTTTTAATGTGGGAGAGTCAAGAATCAGAATTGTGGAAAAGGATATAAAACCAACCAGGGGAAAAATTAATGTGAAGGCAGGTAGTGGAACTGATAGCATTCCATAATGTGTTAGCAGAAATGAATGATATAATGCAAAGCGACAGGAGTTTGTTCATAGTCAGAGGCTCTTTACGATGCTCAAGACAAAACTCTAGTGATGATTTCCACAACGCAATGTATTGTACTCAGAGACTCCAGGTGAGAAGTGATTGTGTATTCCTCCCTATCCCTGTAAATCCATAATCATTAACATCTGCTCTAGCTTACTTTATTGAACTTTTTCGACCATGTGTGGTCCACTTATCCTCGTTAACTCCACTTTAGCCAACTCAGCACATAGATCGAAGGGTATGGAAAGAAAAAAGAGAGGGAGACCCAGAAGGAGAGAAATTGAGGGAGACAGGAGGGCACCTTATGTAAGATTTAATAAATAACTACTTGTTCTATTTTGAGCTTTTAGGTCCAGACCTGCTTGCGACAGTCTTGGCTTTCTCGCCTGTATTTTGTCCCAGGAAGTATTTCTTTGCCCTACTGTGTTTTGACAACTGACCCATGGATTTGCTGTCCGGGTGCAGGATGTCATGAAATAATATATTTAACTGCCTCCCTACTATATTGATTCAGACCAGGATATAGTAAAAAAAAAAAAAAAAAAAAAAAAAAAAAAACAGCATCTATGTAGAAACGTTTGCTAGTGAAATAAAAAACTCAGGATTCCCAGTGACCTTGAACTGTTTTATAAGGCCACCTCTTGAAACTTAATATGCTGTCTGCTATAATAGCAGAATAATCTGCAGTATAAATAGCACAATAGTATTCAAGGTCCTGTGACATGACAGGAACCAGGACATTCAGAGTCCACAGCCAAGTAGAGTCAATAGATTTTACTCTAAGGGCTTTGCACACCAAGTCAACAGTCAGGCATTTAAAGTGTCTAGACTCTTGGTGGTCATTTGCCTCAGGTTTTTTTTTTTCTTTTTTTGCATAAATGGATGCTGCACATAAGCAAACAGAAGCCGATGTATGGACAGTTGTTTCACTTGCTGCAAAGCATATTTCTGGATTGCATTTTGAGGGTTTAGAAAGTTATGATTTTAATATTGGTTCTCATGTTGAAAGATTAGAGCAACCACACCATCTGCATGACACATCTCAGGTTATAACTCCACAGATGCTGTGTGCATGTTGAGTCGGCTGAATTTTTTCCTACTGCTGTTTACTTCTGAGAAAATACTCTGAGAGAGAGAGAGAAAAAAAATAATGAAACAGCAGCCTGTTTTGGTCACCGTGTTTAACTCATTCCAGCAGCAATGTGCTTTTTTATTATGGTACGACAGCTTCCATTTCAGCAGTTACTTGTAAACAAAGCAGTGTATTTTTACTATGATTAAAACTTCCGGAGATTTTTTAAAATGGTGATAATGTCTTCTTCACTATATATATATATATATATATATATATATATATATATATATATATATATATATATATATATACACACACACACACACACTAAATTATTTGTATTTTTAGCCACTAGCAAGAGTAAATATACTGAAAAAGTGATGTTGACTTAAAAGGTCTACTGTGTCAGTACATGCTTACGTTCGATGCACCAGTTAGGTGATTCTTGCATCCTTTTTAAAGCCAGCTTTAGGCCAAAAACTAGATAAACAAAAAAATTAAGAGCAAATCTTAGAACTGCTTGACTTTGACTTTGAAGATGTTTAAAATGTTTTAACCAGTTTCTAGAAACTTTGTCTTCATCTTCATTCACTTAAGTTAGTGCATAATTTAAGCTGTTGGCTTTTTTATTTTGGATGTCTTTAGCTAGCATGCTAACTTTATCAAAATCAGCACACCTTAAAGTGACAGTGTGTATTTCCCCTAGTGATATCTAAACCACTGCAAGCAAGCATTATTTTGTGTTCAAATAAGACCTTACCAATGGATGGCCATTAGGGTCAAAAATCCCTGGGAGTACAACGTCCAGCTAAATAACAAGAACATCAGATTCCTTTTCATCACTAGCACTAAGTGAAGAGGTACATACAGGTGCTGGCCAGTAAATTAGAATATCATCAAAAGGTTGAAAATATTTCAGTAATTCCATTCAAAACGTGAAACTTGTACATTATATTCATGCAATGCACACAGACCAATGTATTTCCAATGTTCATTACATTTAAATTTGATATTCATAAGTGACAACTAATGAAAACTCCAAATTTGGTATCTCAAAAAATTAGAATATTCTGAAAAGGCTGAATATAGAAGACACCTGCTGCCACTCTAATCAGCTGATTTACTCAAAACACCTGCAAAGGCCTTTAAAAGGTCCCTCAGTCTTGTTTTGAAGGCACCACAATCATGGGGAAGACTTCTGACTTAACAGCTGTCCAAAAGACAATCATTGACACCTTGCACAAGGAGGGCAAGACACAAAAGGTGATTGCTAAAGAAGCTGGCTGTTCGCAGAGCTCTGTGTCCAAGCACATTAACAGACAGGCGAAGGGACGGAAAAAATGTGGTAGAAAAAAGTGTACAAGCTCTAGGGATAACCGCACCCTGCAGAGAATTGTGACGACAAACCCATTCAAAAATGTGGGGGAGATCCACAAAGAGTGGACTGCAGCTGGAGTCAGCGCTTCAAGAACCACCACGAGGAGACTCATGAAAGACATGGGATTCAGGTGTCGCATTCCGTGTGTCAAGCCACTCTTGAACATGAAACAGCGCAAGAAGCGTCTCGCCTGGGCCAAGGACAAAAAGGACTGGACTGATGCTGAGTGGTCCAAAGTTATGTTTTCTGATGAAAGCAAGTTCTGCATTTCCTTTGGAAATCAAGGACCCAGAGTCTGGAGGAAGAGCGGAGAAGCACAGAATCCACGTTGCATGAGGTCCAGTGTAAAGTTTCCACCGTCAGTGATGGTGTGGGGTGCCATGTCATCTGCCGGTGTTGGCCCACTCTGTTTCCTGAGGTCCAGGGTCAATGCAGCCGTCTACCAGGAAGTTTTAGAGCACTTCATGCTTCCTGCTGCTGACCAACTTTATGGGGATGCAGACTTCACCTTTCAACAGGACTTGGCACCTGCACACAGTGCCAAAACCACCAGCACCTGGTTCAAGGACCATGGTATCCCTGTCCTTGATTGGCCAGCAAACTCGCCTGACCTTAACCCCATAGAAAATCTATGGGGTATTGTGAAGCGGAGGATGCAATACGCTAGACCCAACAATGCAGAGGAGCTGAAGACGACTATCAGAGCAACCTGGGCTCTCATAACACCTGAGCAGTGCCACAGACTGATCGAGTCCATGCCACGCCGCATTACTGCAGTTATTGAGGCAAAAGGAGCCCCGACTAAGTATTGAGTGCTATACATGCACATTCTTTTCATGTTCATTCTTTTCAGTTGGCCAACATTAGAGAAACAAACATTTTTTCATTGGCCTTTAGAATATTCTAATTTTCTGAGATACCAGATTTGATGTTTTCATTGGTTGTCACCTATAAATATCAAAATTAAACGTAATAAACATCGGAAATACATTGGTCTGTGTGCATTGCATGAATATAATGTACAAGTTTCACGTTTTGAATGGAATTACTGAAATATTTTCAACCTTTTGATGATATTCTAATTTACTGGCCAGCACCTGTATGTGAAGCAACAAGGTTTATTGATGGTGAAAATTTTGCAACCTTTTGTTACAAATCAGTAAATGCATTTGCAGAATTCTGTAGAAAGAAACCTGGCATCCAATATGGCGTCACCCAGAGATTTAGGGTGTGTCAGAATCCAGAGGCAGGATGCTTGTGAGGGCGAATTTTGAGGTCGATGATGTCACAGAGCAGCGACAAGTACTGTCCGAATTCCAAGAATACTCACTCTTGTGTCCTCAAATGCATTCTCGCTCCACCCACATTTCAAGGATGGGTCTGCTGTATCCTCACAGAACAAGGCTATCCCAGCATGCTTTGCGCGCCGGCTGTGGATTTTCAACAGGAAGAGAAAATGGGGAGAGCAATAACGTTTTAAACATAAGTTTGTTTCAAAACTAGCCGTAGAAAACTAAAAAGCTTAAAGCAGGTCTGTTTATAGACATTTTTCGTTTGTATATTTGTTTTTTAAATTACATTTTAGGCAGAAATCAGCCAGAACGAGTTTGTGTCGTGGGCCCCATAGTTATTCCCATTTGTGTGTGTGTGTGTACGTGCGTGCGTGTGTGTGTGTGTGTGTGTGTGTGTGTGTGTGTGTGTGTGTGGCGAATTAAACTTGTAATTTGTTTTAGGGACAATAGAATGTTTTTATTAAGCTTAGAGGTGAAGAGTGAAGCTGTCTACACATGAGTACAGTAGTTCTTCTGTGTTCTGCTGTGAAAAGCAGTTTTACATTCAGACAGTTTACGTTTTAAAGAACAATTAAAATAATGTCTGTGTTTCTTTAGCAAATTAAGCTTCTTATGATTTGTTTTAAGGACAACAGAGCAAAGAAGCGTTTTTATTAAGCTTAGAGGTGAAGAGTGAAGCTGTTTACATGACCACAGAAGAGCATTCCTGCGTTCTGCTGTGAAAAGCAGTTTTACATTCCGGTATTTACAGCTGACACATTTTAATGAAGTAAAAAGTGTTTGTGTGAAGAATTTAATTTTTATCTTCTCATGTGGATTAATGTAAAAATGTGTTTATTGCCTTTTTGTCACCTGCGGTCTGATTTTCTCTGTTTAGGACTGCAGGTGTCCAGGGTCAGGAGAGGCTTTACCTGGTGGTCCTCCTGGGAGAAAGGCCTATTGTTATCATGTTAATGTTATTTAGCTGTTTGATTTTTGAACCCATTTATTAAAACAAATACTAACTGATAACTATTTCTGGTCATTGATTTTTATTACAGATGTTTTTGAACATGGTACATGAACAGAAAATGGAAAGATGGTAAGGAGACAAGATTATTTATAATACGTTACACTTATTTACAGATCAAAACCAGTATGGACCAGTTATGTACGGTTGTAACTAGGGTTGTCACGGTATGAAAATTTAACCTCACAGTTATTGTGACCAAAGTTATCACGGTTTTCGGTATTATCGCGGTATTTTTTAAACGGTGTTGCATATGTTCAGAAAGCATTGATAGTCCTGTTCTACACAAACTGAAATAGTTTTGAAAAGGTTTAACAATGTTTATTAAACCTAAAATAACACAAAGCCTTAGCAAAAGTGCAACTTTTCACAAGTAAAGGAACAAATAGCTTCTTTTTCTGGAACATGTTACTGTCATGATCCGCCCCAGCCTCCCTGAATGTGTCTCTCCTGCCCTGATTAGCCTAATTGTTCTCACCTGTCCCTGATTACTCTGCCCATGTGTTCCTGATTCCCTTGTGTATTTATACCTCCCTCCTGGTTGTTGTCTTTGTCGGTTCATTGTCGTTGTGCATGTTCGTTCGTCCTGTGCTCCCGTCCTTCAATAAACAGCTTTTTATTTTTTACATCCGTCTGCCTGCTCATCTGCCTCCGGAACCCACCACCACACATGGTCTGCCACCTCCACCCGCAGAACATGACAGAATGAACCGACCAAACCTGGACCTGTGGTGAGCTAACACATCTGTTCCTGGAGGATTATTTTTTTCTTTTTTGTCCCTTTCAGTTGTGGGAGATTTCTGGCCTGGAGTTTGTGTTCGGCGCATCCTACCTGTTCTCGGGGTGGTCGAAGTTCCTCTGGGAGATCCTGGCGCATCCTATTTATCTTCGGGGTGGCCAGGGTCGTTCTCCTCCAGCTGTTTTTTGCCCCGTCCCGTTCTTCTCTTGAAGCCGCGGATCCTGGAGCCTCAAGGGAATTACACCCCCTACGCACGCCATTATTCTCCGGTGTGGTAGGGCTGGTCTCCCCGCTCTTCTCCGGCTTCCCTTCACCCGAGCCTCCGCTGATGGACCCAGCAGATAGGATGTGCACCTGCTCTGATTGGGATGTCGAGTACCTGCCGCCGAGCTGGGCTTCCACGTGTCGCTCCCGCTACTCAACCACTTCCTGGTCCACGCCTGCAGGTTCTGTGCCTGCAGGTTCTCCACGCAGCAGTTCCTGCTGGGGCCTATGCCTGCTGCTGCAGTTCCTGCTGGGTCCCACGCCTGCTGCTGCAGTTCGTCTCTGTGTTCCTGGTGTCCTGTGTTCCTGGAGTCAAGTGTTCGTGTCCAGTCAAGTGTTCGTGTCCAGTCAAGTCATCGTGTCAAGTGTTCGTGTCCAGTCAAGTCATCGTGTCAAGTCATCGTGTCCAGTCAAGTCATCGTGTCAAGTCATCGTGTCCAGTCAAGTCATCGTGTCAAGTCATCGTGTCCAGTCAAGTCATCGTGTCCAGTCAAGTCTACGTGCCCAGTCAAGTCTACGTGCCCAGTCCAGTCAAGTCTACGTGCCCACTCTACGTGCCCACGTCCAAGTCTACGTGTCCCCTGTGCCCAAGTCTACGTGTCCCCTGTGCCCAAGTCTACGAGTCCGAGTTTCCCTGGACTGAGTTCTTGGACACGTCTGATTGGTCGTAAGACGGAGTGCCGCCTGAACCAAGAGGCCCCTGCTCCGCAGCCTGGATGGTGTTCCTTGTTCCCTGGTCTCGTCTTCTGTGTTCCCTTGTCATGTGTGCCCTGGTCTGGTCTTCGTTCGTGTCTCCTGTGTTTTGTGGCTTGTGGGCGTCTGGTATCCGCCCCTTGAGGGGGGGGGTACTGTCATGATCCGCCCCAGCCTCCCTGAATGTGTCTCTCCTGCCCTGATTAGCCTAATTGTTCTCACCTGTCCCTGATTACTCTGCCCATGTGTTCCTGATTCCCTTGTGTATTTATACCTCCCTCCTGGTTGTTGTCTTTGTCGGTTCATTGTCGTTGTGCATGTTCGTTCGTCCTGTGCTCCCGGCCTTCAATAAACAGCTTTTTATTTTTTACATCCGTCTGCCTGCTCATCTGCCTCCGGAACCCACCACCACACATGGTCTGCCACCTCCACCCGCAGAACATGACAGTTACAGTAGTCAGTGCGGGTTTAAATTATGCAAATCCAAACATTCAAAACATAAACAATATGTAAACAAATCAAAGAAACACCACTTGTTTTCTCATATACTTGTTTTCTTCATTATCAAAATGAAAATCTAAAACTCCAGTCCACACTTGACTTGAGCACTGTACAAGTCAACCTTAAAAAATATGTATTTAAAATAAATAGCCACTTTAAACAAATTACTAAAATAACTACTACACTATGTAATCAAATCCAAATGTTCAAGTATAAATGGCATTGAATAAGTAAACAAATCAATGACAAGGAACTAATTGTATATTTCTCTTCATCATCAACAAATAAGATGCTTCATCCAGCAACAGGGTGTCCGTGACACGGTTTAAATGCTGGCAGAGGACGCTGCGGCTGCAGTATATAGTGACTCGTTGCATTCTCTCTCAACCAAAAGTCCTCACGTCATGCATTTAAGCTAAAATGCTAATGTTAACCTACCTTGCACTGGCTGTAGAGACGTGGGTGATGGTCACGCAGATGTGCCATTAGATTCGAAGTGTTGCTGCCTTTTGCAGACACTTTTCCTGCACGTTCTGCAAACGGGATAGCAGTCTTCTATTAACTGTCCCTCAGCATTTTTCAGAAATCCAAAATATGCCCATACTTCCGATTTAGTCTTCTTTGAGGGCTGATGGATGTCCTGGGCGCTGCCGTCTCCTTCTTCGGCCATTATTTCAGCTTCAAAGTTTTGGTTGCAAACTAAAAAGTGCGTGTGCGCGGGAACGTCAGCAGAAGCGACGGTGGCTGGTAAGGGTCACCGCGCCTAAACCGCAGCCACGGTAAACCCACCGAGATAATTTAGTTTTTTAAAAACTAGACGGTTATTTTTATTGTCAACTTTTTTACCGGGTTTTACCGCTATACCGGTTACCATGACAACCCTAGTTGTAACGTCCAGCATTGGTCAGTTTAGGTACAGCCTGACCTTTCAACATCTATTCAGCATCTGGTCAGAAAAGAGACACAACATTGCATGTGTTCCCTTTAAATGAGCTGCCTTCATACCAGCTGGGACTCACAGACTCTGCAAGTCTGAAAGATAAACAAAAACTTTCTTTCCCAAGGTCCCATCTGTTTGCCTCCACAGAAGGGAGAAGTCCAGCTCGAATCAGTTGCTAAATTCAAGAATGATTTACTAAATCAATATTAATTTCTTCTATGACTTATAATCTCGATAATCATTAAATAAACATTTGTTTATTACTACTTATAATAATTATATAACAATGAAATGCTTCATTAATCCGTGTTCACTGAATGGATGTTATGTTATGTTTGTCTACTAGAACCTGTCATGTGATCAACATGTTTTGACGACGAGATCCTCACATCTGCACTCACACAATAACAAGTACGACTAAGTTAAACCCTGACACACATAGAGACTTTTAAACCAGTCAGAACATCCTGTATAAAGAGGGTGTTTTTCTGAGTTGTCTTGGTAACATCTCTGAAACTTGTCAGCCTCTGATTGGCTGTGCAAGTCATAACATCAAAACCTTAAAACTGGATCATCCTGAGTTATTCGACAGTTCTACAGAATCGCTCAGACCGGCCATCTGTAGCAAAACCTCTTTAACCATCAAATATTTTGACACGTCGTCAAATCCTTTTTGCACCTGCAAAGGTGATGAGGAAACAGTTCCTGCAGAAACAAAGCTGATATGGTTAGACTCCTTAAGAGTCTGCCAGAAGCACGGTTCCATTCAGCTGTTGTGACCCGAGACATCTCTGGACTGAAGAGTCGGTACCACGGTATTCTACAGCCCTTCATGTGCCAGAGGTCAGCCGACCACTTCGACTTTCAGATCCACCAAGAGGGTCTCTCCGAAAGGGGTGAAGTAGACATGACAGATTGCGTCTGACGTGCTTCTGATGAGAACAACTTTATAGCTTAGAGCAAACCAAATTAGTTTCACCAGAACTCAGCTTACTTTGATAAGGAAGCTCTGACTGACATCACATTCACACATAGGTTCCTTCATCATGTTTAGTTACATCCACTCACAGTAAAGGCTTCATTAGTCATGTTTTAATTGTTTGCAAAATAAATTCCTACTTTTATAAACCTGACTCTTTCTTCAAGTAACACGAAGTGTGGTTGATCACTGAAAAAGCAAAGAACCTAGATCTTCTGAATTAAATCCTGGAATCTTCTGATAATATAAAATAAAGACCTAGCAGATTAATATTTTATATTTATATAGAATACTACATCTTCCTGGTCATAACAAATAAAAATCATCGATTTGCCTCCGCTACACGGTTAAAGCAGGATTAACCTGAGTGACTCTTCCTGGATCATTTATTTAAACTGAGCGAGCAGGAAGTCTTTGGCAGTGCAGCTGGATCTGCTGAAGGAGGATCCAGACGTGGATGGAGGGCTGGAGCAGACCCGTGGCTGAACGTTTCTGGTCAGAGGAACATCATACAGGACGGTCTGCAGAGAGAGCTTTGGGACGCTTCCTCTCACTGTCCACTCCATCGTCCATCTACAGGGACTGCTGGGCTGGCTCAGATGACGGCTGTTACATCTCTAAGATGTATTCAGAAATATGAAATGAGGAAATGGTTTATGGATCCACTAGTATAACAATTGTGACTCTTCAGCAAACAAAACTACAGTGTTGTTTTTAAAAGAGGTTCCTACATAAATGACTTATGGTTAATAGTAGTGGTGGTTTGCTGGTACCTCCTCCAGGACAGAGCACCATGTATTTTAGAATCGATTTTTTATGGTTATATGTATCGAAACTGCCAATATTTTTCAACAACTGCACATCTTTTAAGTCATTTACTACAACACTTCGACAGATATTTCCAGACATTAATGGTAAAAACTGCACATTGTCACCTTAATAAACATTACTAAACTTTTCATTATAATGGCAACCTTACATGCTCTTTTTTACATATGAATGGTCTAGCTGAGACTCACATGCATGCTGAATGTGAAAATGGTTTTCAAACCTCCTTTGCTGCAGTAGCCACTGGAAGAAAATATACAGGGAAATGCTTGGGTCAGAAATAGCCTGTTCTGTCTGTTCTACTCCACCTTGGCTTATGATGAAAGAAGTCTGTTGTTGACTTAGCATCCAGGAGGAAGCAGAGTGCATTTCAGCTAGTACAAGCAAACCTTAAGCATTAGCAGCTCCACGACACATTCAGGCTTGTGTTATTTATGGAGATAAAACATATTTTGTTGTTGTAGATAATTTTAAACACATCTTGAAACAGACAGGCCCACTGATTTATCACATCATCAGCTCGAAAGACCAATTAATATGCAGGGATGCTAGACATCAATATGTCCAGGCTTTGCCAATATCCACAACGTCAGTGGAGGTGTGTTTTAGTGCTTGTCTGCAAAACAGTCATCTCATAATTATAGTCATATGAAATTAATTTGCACAAGCAATTAAATTAAATCAATCTAACTTGATTAAATTTGGTGTGAATGCAAGTCAGTGTGAAGGTCATGAAGATCAGGTACGTCTACGAGTAAGACCTGAGGAAGGGGTTTGTGGATTTGCTTGTGACACGTGAGCCCTGGATTTAGTTTTTTTCTTTTCACATCAAGAATCAACACTGACACGTTTCTTATTCTCTTATGACCTTTTTCGTTGCTTAACCTTGACCAAGTGGTTAGGCTGCCTGAGCATTTGAAGTTTCCAATCACAAGAATCCTTTCATGTCTGACAGTGAATGTCAACACAACAGTCATGTTTACTGTTACATTTTAAATGCATGTGACATGATTTATCTCTTAAAGCTCAGCCATGGGTGCAAAACATTTGAGGATACTTTACCATTTATTATCCTTTCAGGTGACGCCTGGGGAGTGCAAAACAAAAAAAAACTGCTCTAATGAGTAACCTCCACTAATAAGCTTAAGCTGTATTCTATGCCTTACGCAGGTCAGATCTATTTGAACTCCAGGGATATGTTTAGAAACAATTCATGTTTTTTTTTTCATATACATTTAATCACAAGACCTGTTTATGTACTGCAAAGTGAATCTCTGCTATAGTATTAGCTATATGTTTTTTTTATATTTAATGTATGGTGAAAATACACCAGGCAAGTAAGACGATGAATGGAAAAGCAAATTATCCTTTACTCCCATAGTTACAGTGTTTCATTGAAGACCAATTTACCTCTCCATGTGAGGCAAGCTGTAGTGTAGCTTATATAAGATACAAGAAAATATACATGATGTTGTGTTGTTCACACATATGTGGAAACCAGAGACCATGCTTGGAAATAGTATAAGTCATTCATAAACAAATTAACTCCCTTATTATTATTTTTATCAGACACTATTAAAAATACCCACATGCTTGCTATCTATCTATCTATCATCTATCTATCTATCTATCTATCTATCTATCTATCTATCTATCTATCTATCTATCTATCATCTATCTATCTATCTATCTATCTATCTATCTATCTATCTATCTATCTATCTATCTATCTATCTATCTATCTATCTATCATCTATCATCTATCTATCTATCTATCTATCTATCTATCTATCATCTGTCTGTCTGTCTATCATTAATTAAATAGCTTTGAGTTTTTAAACTTAATTTCTGATAATAATAGAATGAAAAGTTAGAGCCTTGACACTGATGAGTCATCTGCTATTATCTCTTTTGCTTTATACAGTTTAACTTATCAGCCCATGTTTTTTTTTTCATCATGAAGGTTGCCTATTAAACTCTTACAAACAGTTTACTCTGTGTTTTTTTACATCCGACATTGTTTCGTTCTCTATCCATCTGTATGCTAGTGTCTTTACCTCCTCTGGTTCTATACTTAACTTTTCTGTCCCTTTACAAGATTATGGGTGGGAAGTGAAATTATTTTATCAGTATCTGCATCATTGTTGATTCTGTCTATCAATTCAATTCCCTTACCAATGCCCAAGTAGTTCAATAGGTTGCAAAAAAGGTGTTGCATTATAACTGTCTAATGATAAATAATCAGTTGTACCTGGAATTGGTTGGAAAGATCTTTCTATTTAATGCTCCTTATGAAGGCATCTTCTTGTATGGTGTGGTGGTGCTGTAGCTTTTGCGAGATGGGAAAAATCTCACCACAGGTCAAACTTTAGTCGCTGGAGTCTGCTAGCGTGGAGGTGTATAAGACAAATGAGGCTAACATGATAGGCAGTGTAGCTGATTAGTTACCTGCAGTATTAACAGGAGAGGATGTGCTAATGCTGCTGCGTTGAAATCCCCTAGTTTAGAGCGAGTCGAAAACATGACATTCACTTTAAGTTTTTGCGTATTTGGTGCACACATACTTTTGCATATTTGTAGTGTTTCTTCTCTTTGATGAAATATCTACTTTGCAAGTATTGCCAGTTGCCCTGTTGTCATGCAGTCTCATGAAGTATAATCAAACTCCTGAGAATTTGTGCCGCTTAGGCACCATGATTCCTGCTGAGTATACAGTACTGTGTAAGCTACACAATGTGCATGGTGACGCCAGTCATGTCGACTGGAACTGATAAGGGAATCATTTGCAAAAATGCAAACAGTTTTAAGGAACTGAACAATGGCAACCGGTTCTATTTCAATTCCATTTGATTCCCACCCATATACAATATAATACTACATTTTAAAGAATCCATAAGAATTTAAATTTCAAGCTTGATGTTTAATCATTACTGTATTCTTTACCATCCCAACAAAACTGACATTAATATTGTTATAAGTCACTTAAGAGGCTTTTCTTGTTTTCAGAAATTCCGGTAATTGTGAAAAATGTATTTTGAGTAACTGAACTTAACTAGTTGGATAAAGATTCCTTTCCTTCAACAGGCTGTGCTTGTAGATGAAGCAGAGCCTGTCTGCTTTGGCATCACCTGAAGACGATTTATCCTCCAGCTCCTTCCTGCTCACATGCAGCCTCTTTCCTTAGAACAAGACCTTCTATAGCTCATGGTTCAACATAGTTTGATGCTAACAATTACTCCCATGCTGTGCATGCTTTCAGATAATCTGTCACGCTGTGCATAGTATGTGTCAGTTATAGACAGGCTGTTTCAGGAACTACAGAACATAAGGGAAATTAATATTTCCTGCACTGTTTTGTCCTTGCTTTAATTTTCTTTTTAATTTTGTGTCTGGACTTCTTTTTTCAGCGTCAGCTCCAGTGTTGCATTAGGTGTATATAAGGCACATGAAGCTGATTCGTACCAATTCCAGTGTTGGGAGTAATGCGGTACAAAAGTAATTAATTACTGCAATGCATTGCTTTTTGCTGTAATGTAGTAATGTAAGGCATTACGGGGAAAGAAAATGGTAATATTTACTCGGTACAATTGTCAGTAACGTGGTAATTACAATGCATTTTTAAACCCAGAATCAAGATGTGTTCCTTAAAAATTCAAATTGCGGGAAACCCAAAGAAAGATCCAGTATCTGCATATATTATGTCATTTATGGACTCAGCTTTGCGGGCAGAGAGGACGCCGCGGTAACAGCTCAACTACTCCAGCTGCGTCCTCCACGCGGCCGCTGCAACATTCACAAAATCGCTCCACTAAAACAAAATAATTCACTTGCGATCGTTCATATCAGCGCATATTCTCTGGTATTTTGTGCTTTTCTGACGTGCTTTGCCTCAGCTGAGTTCATAATCTGTGCCCCGGTGATTTCAACTCATCACTGCAGGAGTGCCGCGCATGTGAAGATCCCTTTGGCTGATAGTTAGAAAGTAAGAAGTCTAGGAAACAGTTTTTTTCTGGAAGACGGAGAAAATATGCAGCATGCAGGAAGGTTAGAGAGAGAAAGGGCAGGAAATTATTCACATAAAATCAAGAAAAAAAGAAAAAAGTAGGTAGATTTATCCCCAATACACATGTTTACCAGTGAAAAGCAATAATATACAAGCATTTAATATTTATACATGTGATAGAATCAGATCACCCCAGAAGTCAGTCCCACATCCAGGGCCGTATCAAGGCATTTGGGGACCAAGGCAAATAGGCTTGAAGCCCCCACCACCTTACTCCCTGCTCAGTTAATATAAGATGGCAGCGCGCTGAGTACAGATTGTTGTTGCTTTTATGTAATAAGCAGTCATTTTAAAGCACTGTTATTATATCTGACTGTTTTAACAGCAATCCTAGCTCAGACACCACATCACCTTCCAAATATATGTCATGAGCTCACTGAGCGTCAGATTACCAGATTCATATTGAAGTTGTTTTGGTGAAAGTAACTTAAAGTAATGCAAAAGTAGTGTAATGCCTTATGTAACCGGATTACAGGATACAATAAGATAATTAAAAGAAAAAATAAACAAATGGGCCAATAATTAGGTTCGGGGAGAATTGGAGGTTGTTTAAGAATGACTGGAGTCACGGGTATAGCATGAAACGGTTTATATACTAAATTTTAATAATAATGGGAAATATAACACATAAAGATAACACACAAAAACAGATGAAAACAATCGACAATAGTAAAATGCTCGGTATGAGATTTGATCATATGAGTCACAAGTCAGCCGGCGTCAAGTCAAATCCCCACGCTTGGGGTGAAAGTCAGAGTCCGGTGGTGCGATTTTTTCCTACCGCACCGTTGAGATTGTTCACAGAAGAGAGCAGTCTGCTCTTCAGTTACTTGAGATGTCCTGGTTCGTTCAGTGGTTAAGGCTCGCCATCTCCCTCGTCAGGAAGAAATCCAGTTCTCGTTCCAAGTGAGTGATCATAGGAGTCGGGATCAAACCCAAGGAAAAAAAAAAACCCAGCCTGTAAACAACAGGACTGTTAGCGAGTTGGCATCGACCCTTCTCGTCACATCACAGCATAAAGTCTTACAGACTTAAACAAATGCTTCACTCTATTGGCATAGCCAATCATGTTTGGGTTCACAGTTCAACTAACATAACATCAATTTGATTGTCTATTAAAATAATTCTCAGTAGCTCTGGAAATATAATTACATATGACAACAATTGTTTAGCTCAATAGGCTCAGTTAGATTCTATTACTCTACACTATTCAACAAGAAATACATTCATGACAACAAGGATACATTTAGTTGTGTTTCTATACAGCATTGTGACACCTTGTATATCTGTAACACAATAAATAAATAAATAAATAAATAAATAAATAAATAAAATGTTCTATAACAAAATTCAACAAAATATAAATTCTGGTCCTTTGGTCCACCTTTGTAAAATAATTCCTCCCTAATCAGTTAGCTTTTATTTATTTTTATTTATCTATTTTTTTATTATTAAATGTTTGGTTAAGGGACGCATTGCTAATTCTATGGCGTTAGCTATAACGCCCTTGAGGACCTTGTACATCTAGGCCGTACCACCATTAACTGGCGGTTTGAGCCGTTAACTCCTGGGAATCCCATATGCCCTACCGCCGTTAACTGGCGGTTTGAGCCGTTAACTCCTATATGCCCTACCACCGTTAACTGGTAGTTTGAGATGTTAACTCCTGGGATCTAACGTCTAGCAGCCCACTGCTGTCACCTCGGTTGCTGTAATTAGCTTTTTGAATTTAATAATTTACTGAATTTAATCTCATTCACTCACCAACGCGCTCCAACGGTTCCCTCCTACAGAGGATTGGTTCACTCTGTCGTCTCCACACAAATCTATAAGAATGGAATTAATTTGATAAGCTATTTAAGTTTCCTTTTTTTTTTAAGTTGCATCGTTAGCTTTTTCTCTTCTTTTTTCTTTACTCACCGCGTTGGTTCCAAGTTCCTAGCTCTTATTAGAAGGAGTCAAGTCCGCCTCTCCCTCTATCTATGCGGCACCCAAATCAGGGTTCTTCACGGCCTCGACCGTTGTTTTTTTTTCTCTCTCTCTCTCTCTCTAACCGCTCAGTCTTTGCTTTCTGTATCTGCGTGCTGCACAGCCGTTTGTCTCTCCTCTCGCTCAGCTGCGTCGCACGGTTTTATTTCGCGGAGGCGGGACTTATTTCTCTCAGCCAATGAAATTTCAGATTCCCACCTGGACCAATAGTATACAGCTTTCCTCTTCTGTTTCTGTTAGGGATGTTCAAGATTCTTGTTTTAACCGATGTTTAATATTAAACTCGTTATTTTAGTTATTCACCCTTCCAATAATTCATTATGAAATTATCTATTAGTTAATTAGATATCTATTAATTAGTATTGTTAATTTCCTTAATTTATATTTTATATTTTATCTAAATTGAGGATGGATCATATTAGTAAGCCAATTAGTTAATACCTCATTAAGGTTCTAGCTTCTGGGTTACATCCTCCCCCATTAAATATCATGCACGTCCCTGTGCATTGTTTCTACGGGGTACACAACTTCTTGAGTAAGAGAGTCAATAAAAGCTTTATTAAGTCCTTGGAAAAGGGACCTAACTACGGTCACTAGTGGATTGCCCAATTGAGAGTAAGTTAGTCTTTGAGGAGGCTGACTACTTCGTTCAGATCTCCTGACATACATCTCTGGTTGCACAGTATCATGCTCATCCGTTTCGGTTTGATTCTCAACTGAGACAGGACGAAGTGAGCTCTCTGTTTCCGACAGAGCTGATGAGCTATTCTCTAAGACTTTGGTCTTTTCAGATGTATGTGTCTGATCGTGTATGATGGGTTCAAAACTTACATCACGTTGCTGCGACTTTAGGACACCATCCAATTGAGGTAGGTTTGTGTTAGTTTCATCCCCCGTTTCTACGTCAGGTAAGTATACTTCGTTTTTTTTCGTTTTTTCAGGTAAGTATGTTGCTGCTTCTTTCACTCTTTCAGGTAAGAATGTTTCGGTGTTGATGCCTTTGTCAAGTAAGGACAATTCAGCATTTTCATTACCAGCTAAGGTTGGTTCCTTGCGATCCCCTGTGTGTAAGGATAGTGTGTTTTGTTGTTGAATATTATTTACCGGTCCTGAATCTGCTATGAGTTCCCTATTTGGCAAGGTGACCGCTATTTGATAGGATGGTCGGTTTAGCACTTGTGGAAGATCAGAGTAATAAAACTCATCTACCTCTTCGTCAAGTGGCTCATCTGGGTCAGGTTCTAAGGCTGAACTCTGTCTTGTATGAGGTCTGCTAGGTTTCGTAACGCGTTCTGTTTCATTTTCTAATGAAGGGAGAAAACCACAAGGCAGTAAAAGATCTCTGTGGAGTGTTCTGTTGGGTCCTTCTCCGTTCTCTGGTTTTACAGTGTATACTGGCAAGTTTTCCATCTGTTTGAGAACTATATACACTGTTTGCTCCCATTTGTCTGCTAATTTATGCTTTTCTCTTAAGCGAAGATTTCGGACTAAAACACGATCTCCCACACCTAGTGTGGACTCACGAATGTTTCTGTTGAACCGTTCTTTGTTCTTCCTCGCTGTTTTTTGAGAGTTTTTTATGACAATGTCATAACTCTGTTCCAGATGACTCTTCAGTTCTTTAACATACTGAGAATGAGTTATAGAGGGCTTGTTCAAATGCGGTAACCCAAAGGCAATATCTATAGGCAACCGAGGCTGCCTACCGAACATTAGCTCGTAGGGAGAGGATCCCGTCACGTCATTTTTTGTACAATTGTACGAGTGAGTAAGTGGTTTTACAAAATCGCGCCAGTGATGTTTCTCAGTGGCTTGTAAAGTTCCCAACATGCTGAGTAATGTACGATTGTACCATTCAACGGGGTTGCCACGAGGGTGATAAGGGCTCGTTCTGACTTTACGGATACCAAGTAAAGAACAAAGTTCCTTGATTGTACGTGATTCGAAATCCCATCCCTGATCACTATGAAGACGCTCAGGAAACCCGTAGTGGACTAAAAAATGTTCCCACAGGTTCTTCGCGACGGTGGTGGCTTTCTGATCTTTGGTTGGGATGGACACTGCATACTTTGTAAAATGGTCTGTAATCACTAAGACATCTTTAGTGTTCTTACTGTCTGGTTCTATGGAGAGAAAATCCATGCAAACTAACTCCATAGGTCTGGTGGTGGTAATACTCACCATTGGAGCAGCTTTGTCAGGGAGGGCCTTCCGACGGATACATCTTTCGCAAGTTTTAACTTTGATTTCGATATCACTAGCCATTCTTGGCCAGTAAAAACGGGACCGAATGAGATCTGTCGTACGTTCAACCCCAAGATGCCCCATATCATCATGTAGGCTTTGCATGACTGTTGAACGTAATGAATCAGGCAAGACTAACTGCAATGATGTCTCTGGTCCTAATTGGCGTCTCCGGTACAGTAAATCATTTTGAAACTCAACCCGTTTCCACTCTCTCAAAAGGTTAAGAACCACCGGGGGTTCTGCAATAGTATCAGTTGGCGGTTTATTGTCAGTCATAAGCAGCTGAATGACTCGGCCAATGGTTGGATCTTTCCTCTGCAAGGAGACAAGGTCAGCATGGTTATACTTGGGCACAGCAAAGAAACTGTCACTATTGTCTTCCAACTGGAATAGGTCTGGAATGGCCGCTGCAGACATGGCAAGTGACTGAACTAAACCACAAGGAGAATCAGTCTCATCCAAGACCATGTGCTTTTGGCATGTTGCCTTCACTGCTTCGGCTTGAAGTTGAAGCTCGACTTCTTTGACAGAGGATAAAAGATGAGATCGGAACTCATCTAGTCGTTGGCATTCCTCAGTGAATTTTGAGTTGTCTTCAGGTTTATCATGCAGCCTCCTAGACAGGCCATCCGCGTCAACGTTCTGTGTACCTGCACGGTATCTGATGTCAAAATTATAGGTGGACAACGCAGCTAGCCAACGATAGCTCGTTGCATCGAGTTTTGCCGTTGTTAAGAGGTAAGTTAACGGATTATTATCAGTAATGACAGTGAATGTGTTCCCATACAAATAGTCATGAAACTTATCTGTTATGGCCCACTTTAAGGCTAGAAACTCCAACTTGTGCGCAGGGTACCTAGTTTCACTAGAGCTTAAACCGCGACTTGCATAAGCGATTACCTGTGTGACACCGTTTTGCACTTGGTATAGCGCTGCACCGAGTCCGGTCGTACTAGCATCTGTGTGTACTAGATATGGGAGTTTTGCGTCAGCGTAGCCAAGAACTGGCGAAGTGGTAAGTTTTTCAATAATAGTTTGAAAGGACTTCTCACAGTCTTGGCTCCAACGATTCCCAAAGGGTTCTTTGGGGTTCAAGTACTTTGATCTACATGGTGGTGTTTTAAAGTTTTTCCGTTTGGGTGGATAACCAGCCGTGAGAGATGTTAGTGGCTTGACAATATTTGAGTAATCTTTAACGAAGCGTCGGTAATAACCGGTAAATCCTAAGAAAGATTGGAGTTCCTTCAAAGTCTGAGGCTTCGGCCATGTTTTGAGTGCTTCCACCTTATCTGGATCGGTTTTTATGCCATCTCGAGATACTATATGTCCAAGATAACGCACAGATGTCTGGAAAAAACGACACTTATCTGGTGATAGCTTGAGTCCGTATTCTCTAAGCCGTTCAAGAACGTGAGAAAGTCTGGTTTCGTGTTCTTCCAAGGAGTTGGAAAAGACGATCAAGTCGTCTAGGAAAACTAACACTTCCTTCAGATTAATGTCCTTCATACACTTTTCCATAACCCGTTGGAAAGTGCTTGGAGCATTTGTTATTCCTTGTGGCATACGGTTAAATTCATAAAACCCAAACGGGCAAACAAAAGCAGTTTTAGGTTTATCCTTTTCACACATCTCTATTTGATAGTAACCTGACTTGAGGTCCATCACAGAAAACCACTGTGATCCAGCGAGAGCAGAAAAGGACTCCTCCAAGTTAGGCAGGGCATATGCGTCGCGAATGGTTTGCAGATTAAGCTTTCTATAGTCTATACATAGACGTACCTCACCATTCTTTTTCCGAACTACCACTATTGGTGAGGCAAATGGAGACTCCGACTCTCTTATTATACCGGTTTCCAAGAGGGCTTCCAAATGTTTTCTCACGGCTTCATAATCATGTGGATGGATCGGCCGAGATTTCTGTTTGAATGGGGTCTCGTCTTTTAAGTTGATGTGATGTCTTATCTGTTGTGTATGACCAAAATCAAGATCGTGGTGCGAAAACACATCGGAGTAAGTGTTAAGTTTGTTGGTGATCCTCCCTTTCCATTCTTCGGACAAGGGCGAAGTACCGAAGTCAAAACTGAGAGGAGGGTTTGAAGGTGAAGTCTGTTGCTGCGAACTACACGCCGCAAGTACTTTCTGATCACTTTTGTCAGGTTCTGGATATGGCATAACACGATCGGCTTTAACTAACTCAGCGATCACACAGTTAGTGGGTAATGTGATGTCATGGTTAGTTTCGTTTCTTAGTACAACAGGTACTTTGTATGGACCATGTGAAGGTAAGGAAATGAGGCAACAGTCTACAATTATACCCCCTGGTAGAGAACCATTGGTGGGTTGTTCAATGAGTGCATAAGGCTCATGCTTGTTTTGGCTGGGTTGCATAAACCCTTCTAGTAACAGTTTTTTATTTGCAGGGAGAACTTCTTGGGTTCTCCCTCGAAGCTTCACCACACCAACTCGTCCATCTTTGCTTTGTTTTTTTCTGACTGCTAAGGCTTTTAGCACGTGTTGGTACCCATAAGAGAGTGCCTTGGAATCAGGTAAGTTATTGGCAGACAATTGCTCATACAAAGGATCGAGTGTGTTTGTGCCAATGAGTAGTGGTGTATCAGAGTTTGAGCTTATATCCGGAACCACTAACGCAAGGGTAGGTAACTCAAGTCCAGACTGATCGAGCTCTTTTGGAAATGTGACACTTATCTCTATGTATCCTAAATAAGGAACTGCTTGACCGTTTGCGCCCTCGACTTCTAACAGATTACTGATGGGTTTAATTGAGAGGTCAGGTAAGTGTTCTTGGTAAAAAGAATTGGCAATGGTGGTTACCTGGGACCCTGAATCCAGTAAACAATTACATTCAACACTGTTAACTGAGACTGTAGCTGTGCATCGCCCACCCACTAATCTTTTGGGAAGTTTTGGCACTGAATGAGCATGAACTGGCTTGCAAAAAAGTCTCTCTGTCCTTTCCTTAGAGGGACTTGGTTCTACTTTAGCACCTATCTGTCCCACGATAGGAGCTTCTACCGGTTTAAAGGAGGAGACTGAGCAATTGGCTTTGACATCTCCCACTCGCGCTGCTTCTGTCTAAGAGCAAGTCTTTTAGTTGCAACTAGTGCTGGATTTGGCTCGTTGCTACAGCTAGAAGCTATGTGCCCATCTTCTCCGCACTTAAAACAGTATCCAGGCTTTGGTCTGGGCACCACTGCTGTTATCTGCTGAATCTGTTTGGGCTCATCTGGAATTTTAGTCCCCACACGGGGTTTTGACTCTTTTTGAGTTTTCTTTGCCTTTTTATCTGTGTTGTTAACCTTAAGCTGTGCAATTTGGCTCCTGAGCTCAGCGATTTGTTTGCGTAAGTCATCACAGTTATCATCTATTTCCAGTTCACAAGTGTTTTTACTCTGAGAGCATGTTGTTTGCACATTTGAATACACTCTAGTTCGTTGTGCCCCTAAGTGTTGTTTCATGCGTGCTGCTTTAGTAGCCTGTTTGTCTTCTTCAGTGCGCAGTTTGAGGAGAAGTGCTGTAAAATGAGGCGGGTTGTCTTTCTTTTGTTCGAGTTGCAGGTTTGAAATCAGCGAGCTGTCCCAACAGCCTCTGCAAAACTGCTTGAGCAGCTGCTGGTCGGCGTCACTGGAGGAAATTCCATTCCTCTGAATAACTAGGTTTAACAAGGTGTATAACCTCTGAAAGTAATCGGAAGGTTTTTCACCACTGTCCTGGTTTGTGTTTAAGAAGCGAGCAAAGAGCTCGTCGCCGTCTTCGACAGCTGCGTAAGCTGAATCGAGATGTTCAAGGTACGTTTCCGGGTCGGATTTTGGACTAAGAGCTTTAACGATGCTCGCTGCTGGGGCTGACAGACTCTCCACGATTCTTCGTACAATTTGGGACTTGGTGAGTGAAGGATCATTTATGCATAACACTACACTACTACGCCAAGTATCATAGTCAGTTTCAAAAGAAGGGTGTGGAACTCGCCCTGAGAACGGTTTTAGTCTGTATTGTGAAGTAGGCGGAGGGATAACCTCACTGCTTTTAACAATGTGTTCCACAATAACTCGCTGAACCTCAGGTGTGTTTAAAAGATTTGGTGGAATGCAAGGGTTTTGTTTTCCAGTCTCTGTAGGTGGACAATTGTCCTTTGAGTTGTTCATATAGTTAACTTCTGGTGTTAAAGGCAGGGAATATGTAACTTGGTCACTATGGAGCATTGGCTCTGGTTCAGTGACTGGTTCAGATGCATGGGTATCCCTTCCTAAAGATTCCCCAATTTTTGCCAGTTCCTCCATTAGAAGGTCTTTAAATGATTGATTGCTACGCGCAGCTATGTCCCTGAGCTCTGACAGATAGGCATCAGTGGCAGATGTGCTAGTTTCTAGACTGTACGCGCTGGCTAGGTCTTGAATATGGAAGAAAACATCTGGGTTCCTAGTACAAGGTTTGTCATAGGGTAAACATTGTTTCTTTAATTCCTTAACAGTGGCTTCATGTTGAAACTCCACAATAATCTGATCACAGTTTGGTAACTTAATGCGCCTGTTAACTGGTCCGAATCCTTCCATAAACCCAAAGACTTCGTTATCAAGGTCTGTATCAGTTAACCCACTGATTAAAACAGCATTTGAAACTTTGACCTTTTCTGTTTTCACAACTTCCATTTTAAAACACTCAAAAGTACCAATAATGCCAAAATGGCAAACCACTGTGACCTCCAGGCACTCTTATGATGTCAGTCAATGGTTAGCTAAGGTAACAACTCTACAATTCTCCTGGCTGGCTCGCCAAGTTTTATGTAACCGGATTACAGGATACAATAAGATAATTAAAAGAAAAAATAAACAAATGGGCCAATAATTAGGTTCGGGGAGAATTGGAGGTTGTTTAAGAATGACTGGAGTCACGGGTATAGCATGAAACGGTTTATATACTAAATTTTAATAATAATGGGAAATATAACACATAAAGATAACACACAAAAACAGATGAAAACAATCGACAATAGTAAAATGCTCGGTATGAGATTTGATCATATGAGTCACAAGTCAGCCGGCGTCAAGTCAAATCCCCACGCTTGGGGTGAAAGTCAGAGTCCGGTGGTGCGATTTTTTCCTACCGCACCGTTGAGATTGTTCACAGAAGAGAGCAGTCTGCTCTTCAGTTACTTGAGATGTCCTGGTTCGTTCAGTGGTTAAGGCTCGCCATCTCCCTCGTCAGGAAGAAATCCAGTTCTCGTTCCAAGTGAGTGATCATAGGAGTCGGGATCAAACCCAAGGAAAAAAAAAAAACCCAGCCTGTAAACAACAGGACTGTTAGCGAGTTGGCATCGACCCTTCTCGTCACATCACAGCATAAAGTCTTACAGACTTAAACAAATGCTTCACTCTATTGGCATAGCCAATCATGTTTGGGTTCACAGTTCAACTAACATAACATCAATTTGATTGTCTATTAAAATAATTCTCAGTAGCTCTGGAAATATAATTACATATGACAACAATTGTTCAGCTCAATAGGCTCAGTTAGATTCTATTACTCTACACTATTCAACAAGAAATACATTCATGACAACAAGGATACATTTAGTTGTGTTTCTATACAGCATTGTGACACCTTGTATATCTGTAACACAATAAATAAATAAATAAATAAATAAATAAATAAATAAATAAATAAATAAAATGTTCTATAACAAAATTCAACAAAATATAAATTCTGGTCCTTTGGTCCACCTTTGTAAAATAATTCCTCCCTAATCAGTTAGCTTTTATTTATTTTTATTTATCTATTTTTTTATTATTAAATGTTTGGTTAAGGGACGCATTGCTAATTCTATGGCGTTAGCTATAACGCCCTTGAGGACCTTGTACATCTAGGCCGTACCACCATTAACTGGCGGTTTGAGCCGTTAACTCCTGGGAATCCCATATGCCCTACCGCCGTTAACTGGCGGTTTGAGCCGTTAACTCCTATATGCCCTACCACCGTTAACTGGTAGTTTGAGATGTTAACTCCTGGGATCTAACGTCTAGCAGCCCACTGCTGTCACCTCGGTTGCTGTAATTAGCTTTTTGAATTTAATAATTTACTGAATTTAATCTCATTCACTCACCAACGCGCTCCAACGGTTCCCTCCTACAGAGGATTGGTTCACTCTGTCGTCTCCACACAAATCTATAAGAATGGAATTAATTTGATAAGCTATTTAAGTTTCCTTTTTTTTTTAAGTTGCATCGTTAGCTTTTTCTCTTCTTTTTTCTTTACTCACCGCGTTGGTTCCAAGTTCCTAGCTCTTATTAGAAGGAGTCAAGTCCGCCTCTCCCTCTATCTATGCGGCACCCAAATCAGGGTTCTTCACGCCCTCGACCGTTGTTTTTTTTTCTCTCTCTCTCTCTCTCTAACCGCTCAGTCTTTGCTTTCTGTATCTGCGTGCTGCACAGCCGTTTGTCTCTCCTCTCGCTCAGCTGCGTCGCACGGTTTTATTTCGCGGAGGCGGGACTTATTTCTCTCAGCCAATGAAATTTCAGATTCCCACCTGGACCAATAGTATACAGCTTTCCTCTTCTGTTTCTGTTAGGGATGTTCAAGATTCTTGTTTTAACCGATGTTTAATATTAAACTCGTTATTTTAGTTATTCACCCTTCCAATAATTCATTATGAAATTATCTATTAGTTAATTAGATATCTATTAATTAGTATTGTTAATTTCCTTAATTTATATTTTATATTTTATCTAAATTGAGGATGGATCATATTAGTAAGCCAATTAGTTAATACCTCATTAAGGTTCTAGCTTCTGGGTTACATCTACATTTTAAAATCAGTAATATTGTAATGTAATGAATTACTTTAAAATGAGGGTAACAAGTAATAAATAATGCATTACAGTTTTGAAGTAACTTGCCCAACACTGACCAATTCAGATGAGCACAATGAGATTAGATTGGTAAACCAGCCGTGTACCAATGCAGGTTTGTAACTTACATCTAGATGTTTTGGTTTCCAATGTCTTTGCACTGAACAAACAAATACAATCCATTTAACAATCATAAAACATTTCTACAGGCATTTACAATGAAATTGAAAAAAAAAAATTGAAATAGTTCAGTTACATTTGCAGAAGAAACATTGGTCTCATGTAGGGTTTTCTTTAAATGAGAAACTTTGCTTCTGGTGCAACCCTGCCGTTTGGTGTTCTCTTTCTCGTTAGCTGTTCAACAGGAGAACCGTGGCTGTTCCAGCAACAAATTGGAATTTAAAACAAGATCTGTTTGTGGGATTTATTTGTTAAGCCCAGGAAAAACACAGAAGTACTCTTTTGTTTTGTTTCATTTTGTAATCAATCTCAAATTCTAAAAGACCCAACTTTACAGAGAAACTTTTTTTTTTACTTATTTTTGAAACACAATCTGTCAGTCTGAGTTTTACATGCAGGTCAAACAAGAAACTAGTCTTCTACCAATATTTCCTGCATGAGCTTCTGATAGAAAATAGACAGGGAAGTGCTCGGATTAGAAAAGCCACACAGATCTATGTCATATTGTAAATAAGCATTCATGGACTCACCCGCCTTGCTAGCCTGACCTTCCAGACTCCTCCTCTGTTTAATTCTGCACAGAGAAAGGGTCTGGGAACTCTTCTATTCAAATAACCCCACCCCCTGAGGATTCTAACTGAGCCAATCAGCGCTGAGTAGCGTACGTCACACACCATAACGTTGAGTTTGTCGAACATGGCGACTGAAGTGGAGTTCGCCGCGGCTCTTTCCTCTGTTCTAAATGACTTGGACACGTCTTTGAAACAACAAGTAGAAGCGCTAAAGCTTTTCTTCTAACGAAAGATGTTTGTGCTGTCGCCAGACTCCATTTTTGACTACAGCTGAAAAACTACAGCGCCATGGATGTCACACATGCTCAGTTTCTCATAAACAACGAAGACAGCGGCGGAGTTTGCTGCGGCTCTTTTCTCTGTTCTAAATGACTTGAATGTCTTTAAAACCACAACAAGCAGAAGCCTAAAAGCCTTTCTCCTAAAAGAATAAAAGACGTTTGCTCCGTTGCAAGATGCCTTTTTTTACTACAGCTAAAAAACTACAGCGTTGAGCGGTATAGTTGGCATTTCCGTCTTTTTTGTGATTGGTTATTTTTGAGCTGCCTAGTCACGCCCCTCAAGTGCCTCTCTGCCTGTGAGTTACCAGACTCTTTCTCTGTGCAGAATTTAACAGAGGACGAGTCTGGCAGGCCAGACTACCATCTTGGCACTCATCCCATTTAGAATCCAAGAGAGAGCAGATTACATCTTGGCTAGTAGAAGCTAACAGTGACTCTACAACATGGCAGAACTCCTTCAGGCTTGTGTAATTTGTGGAGTTAAACATAAATGTTGCAGAGCAAATAAAGTCAGAGAAAAGATGTCTAAATATCAAAAAATAAGACTCCAAATCCTGCTGTCTTCTGTTATCCACTCCCTTGGCTGACTTGTACTTCCTGAAACAGGAGTGCAACAGCTGTTCCCCCAGAGATCATCTTAAAAGGCAATATTTTATCCTAGAGTCCACAGTAAATGTATTCAAAAAGCGAGTGAACTCGGTTTTTAAAGAAAACTCACCTTGTAACATTTTGTCATGCATTGATTTTAGCAGGTCACGTATTTTTAATCAATTAGGTTGTTGGCAGGAAATTAAGATATGTGTCACTGACACTAACAGAGTTACAGAACCAAGAGTGACTTTGATGCATAGCACCTATAGAACATTGTCAAGGTGTGTTATTCATTTCACCAGTTACTTTGTTTAAAGTATAGACTACAATAGGCAATAGTCAAATAGTAGTCACATGTGAATACCCAATAATAAGTGAAGAAGAAGAATAAGAAGAAGAACAAGAAGATGAAGAAGAAGAAAATATCAATTCTATAGCGCCTCTCAAGATAAAAATCACGAGGTGCTTCACAAAAACAAAAAAAAAGTAAAAATATAAAAAAGAAAAGAATTGAATTAAAACGTGCCAAATCCTTATGTAACTCAAAATAAGATTGTTTATGGTATAAATAAAGTTTGATAATAAACAAATTCCTCATTTTAATATACTCCTTGCTTTAGCAAATGATATAGGCACATATACGAGTTCCACTTCCAGTGCATCACTTTGTCTCACATACCGTCTCTAGCTGCTGATTTGGGCCATAACTAGAATATTATTTACTAGATTGGAACTGTTAAAGTTAATGTTGCAAAAATCCCCTTTCTACAGCCGGATTCCAGCTCTAATGAGGCTTTACTGATACAGCAGTGATGGCTCTGCAAAAGAGATGGGCACTTCAAGAGGAATGTCAAACAACCACCTCCATTTTCTTGTATATCATTAGGGGCATTTCTTCTGAATCACACAGCAGGAAGCCATGGCAGCAAAGAGCAAAAAGCCCATGAAAAATCACCTTGAACATGTAAAGTGTATTTGCATTTCTGAGAAGAAAAATATAGGCTGCTTTTACTTAATGTGAATGTATGGATTTCATAAAATGTATTTGTGCAGGCCCACTTGCATAACAACATGCCATAAGGTATCTTTAAGTGAGAGAAGATGCCATTTTCTTGCAGTAATTAACATGTAACCAAGGGGCTGTGTGAGGTTTGGTTTGTGGTCAGACATTACAGTTATTTTGGAAAGCAGGCCTTTAAAAGCTCACGTCAGCAAAGGTTTCTTTACCTCCTATATCAGCTAAGATAGTGGTGGCTCATTTGAAGCAGCTTTGGCATCAATTTTGAGCTATTTAGACTTGTGCTTTTCTTTGAGTCAAAAGCTGATAGAGGTACTTAAGTCCTTTATTTAGAAAAGTCATGTAATTGCATCTGTTTCGAAAGCTTATAGGGAGCCAAAGTCTCCTCCCTTTCTGGTCGGCTCCAGAAGCGTGTCGTCCCCGGAAGAAGGAAAAAATGAATGCAAGTCAATGGAGCTAAAAGTGCCCTTTTCTAATCCGCCTTGCCTTACACTCTGGATTACACATATGTTGTACTGCAGTGTAAATGAAAACTAATGATAGGTGTTTGGACCACGCCAGTCATGTACTTTGTGATTTATTAGCTTGAAAAAGTTTGTGATTAGCATGACTACAAATCACAAATTGGCATGCCGCATATGTGACGTCACCACATAATCTCCTCTCCCCTAATGTAGCTGCTACTTACCAAATGGCCAGATTTATGGTGGTTCTTTCCCCCAGTAGGAAGGATTTGAAGTTTGCTAAACCTACAGTAATTTTCCCTCAGTTTTCTCCGTGTCTGGTTCGTGAAGCGCATTTGTAGTTTCCCCTAATTCGAAAATAAGCAAGTTCTTGGTATCAAAATGCTACTTTAAAATGCATTCAGAAAAGAATGGCAAATTGGCTTAGGCAAAGTGGGGACAGTAGGCAACCTTGCACGGCTGGGTTTTGCTTACACAGCCTTCTCAGGAACGTTGCCGTAGGTGAGGACATGGGTGGGATCCACTATAGTAGCATGGGGAGGCCTGTGGTGTCATTCCTAAGCACCACAAGTTAGTAAACAAAAGCGGGTGTGAGCGGTGTTACTTTTGGAGACTACACACAGCTTCCTACTCTTCTCACTGAGCAGTACGGTACGGTACCGTTACACTCTAATAAAAGCGGGACACCAACTACAGATCCATTACTAGTAGATAAGCCTCCAAGGAGTGCTGAGTGGAGACAGTTTGAGCCATGCTGTGCTGAGTAAGTATCAGTGGAAAGGGGCTTTATTTGAATTGGGAAGCAATAACTCAGGATGTGGAGCGGCTTGTCTAGTAATCGGAAGGTTCCATCCATATCGGAAGGTTCCATACATCCATCCATAGTTTATTTACTGAGCATGTTTTAAAACACAGCATTGCAGCTGACCAAAGTGCTGTACATACAAGGTTAAACGGTTACAAAAGTGGTGATCAAGTCTAGGCCAGCACAAATGACAAAGACAGGCCACAGAGTGGAAAATAACAAAACATAATAAGTAAGAACATTTAACAGCTAAGTATAAAAGCAAGACTAAGTGTAGGGTAGGCTACAATAACAGGGAACATGGAGAAAGAGAGGGAGAGAGTGGCAGTTTTAAGAGCCAAAAGCAATGCTGAAGTATTGGGTTTTTAGTTGTGTTTTAAATTCATTTAGTGATTGTGCAATCTGGATGTGCAGGGATAGTACGTTCCAAAGTTTCAGGGCAGCGTGAGAGAAAGCTCTCCCGCCACAAGATTTGGAAGACTTCCTTGGCACCATAAGGAAGCCAAGGTCAGCAGATTGGACAGAAATCAGGGTGTAAAGCTTGAGAATGTAATGGAGATACGGAAGGGAAGAATTGTTTAAGGCGTTATAGACAAAGATGAGAATCTGAATGTAATCCTGTATTGCACTGGAATCCATTGTAGACTGGCAAGGATGAGAGTGATGTGACAGTGTCGATCAGTGTTCGTGAGAAACCTAACAGCTGCCTTTTGGACTTTTTGAAGCCAGTTAAGGCAGGGAACATTTTCCCCGGTCAGGATGGAGTTAGCATAGTCCGAGTGAGATGTGAAAGCGTTATAGTGGAATACATTTGTTAAATATGACCAATAAGATGTGATGATTCCATATAAATATGAAATATTAATCTGATTGATCTTTGAACGTTTAATCAGACGATTCTAGGGTTCTTTGCTTCTTTAGGGACCATGAACACACTTCGTATTAATTCAGACAGAGTCAATATATAGTTTATAAAATGAATTTAATTATTTTCCCTAAACTAACAATTTATAATTGACAATATATGAATAATGAGATGTGGTGTAGTGGATGTGAGGTGTTGTGATGGAAGCTAGATGTTTAGTAAACGTTCTTTGTATCTGAGAGAAATTGTGAAATCTGGGTGTAAAAGAATTTGTTGTTTGTTATAAAATAGAGAGTTGGTTGTTGATAAAAACCTCATCAGATGCAATCTGTCGTGCCAAGTCTACTCACCCTTGCTGTGGAGGTTCTCGTTCGATCCGGGGTGTTGTGTGGGTCACTGCTGGTGGAGTGAACCTCTGATATCAGGAACCCGTAGACAGTTCCGATAGGACCCGTCCAGACTGAGATCCCTCGAGGTGAAGGCAGGAAGTTGGAATGCTTACCTGCATCTAAGGTTGATGTTTGCTTGGCTCTTAAAAGAGCTGGTTGTCTGGTATCAGCTGCCGTGTTGCAGAGAGGCTTTTACAGGAGGTCAAAGGAGACTGTTTCAAAAGAGGCTTCTTTCCCTATTTGGCCGGATCAGGAGTCAGCTGGAAACTGAATTAACTGGGAAGTAGGTCTGGTTTTATTGAACTACTTTGTTATGAGTTCTGGCCAAGTCTGGCAAATCAGAATTTGACACATTTGAGTATTTACCAACATCCCTCAGAAAGCCATGCCCTCCTTCAGATACAAAGGGTTTTTAACACTTTGTGAATGAGAAAGATTAGAACACTTATGTCAGGTGAATATTAACCTTAATATGTATCTTATTGTAATGTGTATGAGTGTAAACAATGCTTAACTTGTTAAATCAAACACATACTGATTTGTGATATAAATGAATCATTGTAAGAGCAATATTCATTTCAAATTCATTGATTTAAGCACAAGTTATTCAAACATTTGATTTAAACATCGTGTTCATTCATCACATATGATTAATTAACTTATAACTGTAAAATCAGGAAAGCTTCACTTTCTTCAGAGGGAAGAATGCTAAAGTCTGGCCCTTACACAGAGAGTGCACAACCTTAGGAGGCTGTTTTGTCTCCAGTGTTTTGTCTTCTGGTATCTCAACAAGCACTGAGCAGAACTTTCTGGGTTTGGAAGGCCAAATAGAAAGTGGATTTTTGCATTTAGATTAAAGGTTATACTGTGGACAGTTGGATGGTGAAAAATATCCCCTTTTGGTATGTTATAGCGTGGATGACTGACTCCAGGTAGGGTCTCTTTAGAATAGGTCTCAGTTGTGTTATGCAGCAATGTTGATTAAAACAGGATTTCGCAGAAGCATTAATTTAGGGGCGACATTGTTGAGTCAGTATCTAATTTAACCCCCAGGCCTGTGACACATGTTTTAATAGATAAAGAGGGCAGTGAAGGAGTTTGGAGTTGCAGGCTTGGTCACGGCACTCGATAGAGAATTTTACTGTAGTGTCCTTGGGCAAGACTCTTAACACTCCCCGCCCGCTGGTGGTGGTCAGAGGGACCGGTGGCGCCTGTGCTCGGCAGCCTTGCCTCGCCTCTGTCTGTGTGCCCCACGGCAGCTGTGGATACAATGTAGCTCATCACCATCAGTGTGTGAATGGATGAATGATATACTGTGGTGTAAAGCACTTTGCAGTCCTCTGACTCTGAAATGTGCAAGTGTTCCTTTATCATTAATTTATCCAAGTGACCGACTGCTTGTGTACCATTTTTTCACACTCTCATCTGGCAGACTCCTAATCCAGCATGTTGGTCCTTCCCTTTCAACAAATTGATTGTGATGATGGCATTGTAGATACGATCTAAAGGAAGGCATCTATCCCCTCCTGTAAAGTCTTGACCCCCTAGCCACCATCATCAGATTTATCTGGGACATGCAGGACTATTTTACACCACAGACCCGCTATCCATCAACCCAGGTTAAGAAATAAAGTTCCTATAGTAAATTTTTCAAGAGACTGACTCCTGTTGGTTCATTTAACTGAAACCTTACTCAAATATTATTTATTCCAACATGTTCAGTTCATGTTAGTTTTTTGATGCTTAAAAATGATCATGTGTGGGTGAGTAGGTGGTCCTATGTCTCTACTGCATATATGCTGGTTTCAGTTACGATATGGCAGAGACAGTTAAAGTAATATTTTGGCTGCACCTTTTTTAACAAGAAAGTTTGATGGAAATATGTCTTTGAACCATTTCAAATATGAATCTAGGACACATATTAAAAAAAAAACTAAATAAGAGTCCAAACAGGACAAAAAACTCCAACCATCCCTTTTAACCCTCCCACTGTCCTAATGGGTGTGACCCCGCGAGGAAAGTTGACCATTGAGCAGGACTGATGGTTTATCCCTTGGGTCCATGTGGCAGGGGTGAGGAGTGAGCACCAACTCACCTGGTAAAAAAGTTTTTCTGATCCGGTTTTGGTATTTGATGTCCGTCAATTTTAAATTCACATTTTGATGCCACGAAAGTGCTTATTTTTGACAGGAAGCCAAAGTTATTGTAGGTCTTGTGTGAAAAGACGTAGTGGACCACAAATGCTTGTCTCACCAAATTGATGTAATCAAACCTGACTTGGAGGAGAGGAGAAGAAAAAGAAAAATTGTTAAGAGTTTAGCAAGCTTTGCTTTTTCTTCCAGGAAAAAAAAAGGAGCAATACAATTAGAGAAAGCCACTATACATCTGGCCATGTGGTTGCAGCTACACTGGGGGAGAAGAGATTCTGCAGTTACATCATAGCCTGGCCAGCCAGCCTCTCGTATTCAAATAACCCAATCAGCGCTGAGCAGCGTATGTCACACACCGCGACGCTCAGTTTCTTATTAGCAACGAAGACGGCTTCTGAAGCAGAGTTTGCTGTGGCTCTTCTAAATGTCTTGAACATGTCTAAAACCACAACAAAAAGAAGCGCTAAAAGCCTTTCTTCGAAAGAAAGATGATTGCGCCGTCGCCAGACACAATTTTTGACTACAGCTAAAGACAACTACAGCATCGCGCAGTAAAGTTGTCATTTCCGCCTTTATTCTGATTCTTATTTTTGACCTGGCTAGTCCTGCCCCTCATGTGCCTCTGTCTGTGAGTAACCAGACTAGTTCTCTGTGTAGAACAGAGGACGAGTCTGGCAGGCAGGCTAGTGATGTCATATGCAACTTCTGATTTGTAGATGTTTTAATTCACAATTTTTACAAGCTGATTGATCTCAAATTACCTGACAGACATAGTCGTAAAACACACATATTTGTTTTTTCATTTAAATTGAAGTAGACTACGTGTTATTCAAGGCGTAAGACAAGGTGGACCAGAAAATAAATGTTATAGCTCCATTTACGTACATTCCTTTATTTATTTTTTTATTGTTGTTGTTGATGTTCCAGGGACTCATGAGCTGACCAAAAATGGAGGAGACTTAAGCTTCTTTAATAATTTGCTTATCTTAAGTCAAGCAATAGACTGAGACCACAAGGAGGTGTCCTACTCAGAAGCTCAATTGCCTCATCAGAGGCCTATTGATGTGGATGAGTTAAACATTGTGACAAATCCTATTAGAATGAAATTTAAAACTTTAACCCAAAGTTTTATTCCATAAACATAAGCTCTTTTAATTGTGTGTTTCTGAAATGGCTTATCTGCCTTGTTCATTTGTCAAAGAAATGTATGTTTGCCACGCCAAAAGGCTAAAGCTCCAAAGCTCTTAGTAAATGGTTTGAAACCTGAGTTTATTTTTTCTACCTTTAGGTGGAAAGGCCACATAGCAACCCTACTGTTAACAGATCAGACTTCAAGATAATAGCAGATGTGGCAGCTTTTGCTTACCTCCAGTTGTATTTATTACCTTTAACAGACTAATCATGGGGATTTCTGCAAGTGTGGAGCAAAATAAAGATGTACACAAATCTTATTAATGAAGATGCATGCTCTTCATGGATTAAAAAGAAAACCAGGGATTTCAGTAATGATGATTTTACAGTATCAGAGGATTATGCTTGTTCTCTATGTGAGAGTACTTTGATGGTGGTGAAAATATTTGCATTGCATGGAAACGTTCCATCACCCTTCGAACAAACCGGCAAAAATCCACATCCAAGAGCTCCCCAGTCTTTTACCTGCTGGGATCTGTCAGAAGCATTTAGAGTTTGAGCTGTTGAACTTCACAGAGAATTATACATGGGCTTTTCAACACTGCAGCCTCAAAATTACACAGACCTGATACATCCATGCTAAATAGTTGTCAAGATTAACACTGGTAAATGTGTTTACATGCTGGATCTTTCCTTCAGCTGAAACACAACAGTGTTGCTGAACCAGTGTGCAACATTGGAATGTCTGAGTGATGTTTCTCCACATCATGGGAACTCCTTCTCATGTCGATGAAAAACAGCCATAATTTTCACTTGTCTTCAAATACATGGACCTGACTTTTCCCCTCGGACTGTTCACACCATCTGAGGGACTTGTGGTTGAAGTGAATGATCGTGCCTCCAAGCGACATCTCATGCAGGTAAAAAACTTTTCACGGGGTAATAATTTTGTTTTTGACCAGTGTGATTTACACCACTGTAATAAAGTTTAAAACCCATAAAGGACTGCAACTGTCAGCATTGTAGTGCATGAGTTTGAATATGTTTTTTTCATGATTGTGTATGCATGTTACTCCTACAAACACTTCTTTTTTTATGCCTCCTATGCCCAAAAGCTATCATCAAACTCTGTGTGCACAGTATTGTCTCTAACATTAGTCATACATTTCTATAAATATTCAATAAGCTTGACTAGCAGAACACCAAGTTTCTAAAATACAATCTCACTACCCTTTACATTATTTATTTCTGTACCCTCTTATGAATTATTTTTCTTGTTCAGCTACTGTGCTTTTTTTTTTGTTTAGTTTTATGTTCTAGAATAAAAACCTCTTCACAATAAAAGCCACATCTAAGGCACGCTCCAGCTCATAAATTCAGTCGTAAATTCATGTGTTGTGTGTTATCTGATGTGATTTTGGTTCTAGGAGTTTACAAGGATTTTGTACACAGGGACTTGTTGAGTCTACTGGCACACAAGAAAAACTGTTATTTTACTTATAAAATGTAAAATAATAAAGAATTAAAGTTAATGAAACTGCATTTTGCAATGTTTGTCTTGTGTACACCTATGGAAAAAAATGTGACTCGTAAACTGTTTTATTTATCTCATTATTAAGAGTCGTTAAGCACATATACCCCCATAATATAGATCATTTTTGATCTGACCCATGTGATAAAAATAAACCCAACATGGGCCATTCAATTGGGAGTATTGTGTTCTTCATTTCAATAGCAGTGCATCATACACAATAGACTGTTCCCACACACCCACCAAACCTAGTCTATTTTGGAGGTAACGCAGACAAACTTTACTTTAGAAATGAAACTAAAATTGGAAATGGGTGACAGAGGAGTGCATTTAATTTGGTATTTTGGTATTGATCATAGTTTTAACAGAGCAGCACTTTAGATTTGATAAGATTTTGTCCTGTCAGGATCAAATGGATTGGACCCAAAGACTCAGCCAACACACAAATTAGAGCAGGGGTAGGGGCCCTTGTCTTAGAGAGCCACCATCCAGCATGTTTAAGTTGTTTCTCTGCTTCATTTGAATCACGTGTTCAGCAGCTCATCGGGCTCTGCAGAAGTCTGTTAATCATCTGCTGATTAAAATCAGGTGGGTTGAAGCGGCGAAACCTCTAAAACGTGCTGGATAGTCGTTCTCCAGGACCATGGTTCCCTACGCCTGAAATAATAGCTTATAACAGGAAAAGAAGGATTAGAGTGGCGTGACTTTAGACTGATTTATTTGACTTAACTTGACCTTGTCTTGGCTTGAATGACATTTAACAAAGCAGACTTGACCTGAAATCATTTTGACTTCTTTGGTTTGGTTTGATTGGACTTGGCTTGGCTGGATGCTATCTGGAACTGGAACATGCTTGTGAGCTGCATGAGGGTTGCTCAGTTTGAGGATTGTTGTAAAGTCACTGGCACCAGTCAGTGACTTGATGCAACCTGCTGGGTTCCATATATAGGATTTTTTTTTCTGATTGGCTTAAGAAACTGACCTGTATTGGGATGTTTCCTATGTGAAGTGCCTTGAGACGACTCTTGTCGTGATTTGGCGCTATATAAATAAACTTGAATTGAATTGTGGACTGTCTGTGATAGATAATCTGCAGAGTTACAAATGTACTCGCATTCATTACTTGGCTAGGATTATAGATGTGTGTGTATTAAAAGACTACTGTAGAATTAATTCAAGCTTTTGAAAAAACTCCATTAAGGTAAAAAGGTTAACCTGCACCGCAGCACTGCCAGATTTCCTTAAAGAAACATTTTTACTGAAGGCCATATAGAAATGTTAATATAGATTTTTTTTTTAATCAGTGAAGGCAACAGGAGTTGACATTGTGCATAAATCCTTGTAACCTTTATACAATATACCTCAAAATGAATGAATGAGCGTCCTGGCTCGATTGTGACACATTTAGTTTCATGCTCACTGTGAGATGGATTACAAACAAACCAATAGAGTGTCTGCTAGATCTTTAAAATGACTATCAAACGACGTTCAAATTCCCTCTATCCAGATTTCTCAATTTATCTAGATAATATTTTTGTTTTTGTACTTTGTTTTGTTTAACAATGGTAATGTAGGGTATGGCTGTCATGGTCTGCGTCAGCCCCCTCCTTTATGTGTCTCCTGATGTTTCTCCATCCTCTCTAGGTGCTCCTTTTGTGTCTTCTAGCGCCCTCATGTGTCATGTCTGCATCTTCCTCATGTGTTTCCTGGTGTTCCCCATTTGCCCTTTAGGTCCCCCCCCCCCCCCCCCCCCCCCCCACAGACATTCCTTTCCCAGGTCCTGTGCTCTCTTGGCCCCCTCTTAGCCGCACCCCTGTTGTTTCTTTCTTAGTGTTTTCCTTTAGTGTCAGCTTCCCCTTAGTAAATAAGTCATGGTTCATGTTTTCTGGTCTTTTGTTTTTCTCTTAGGTAATTTTTCTTTGTTACAGCCTTTCAGTATTTAGTGTGTTTTTTTCCCACCAGTGTTTTCTTCCTCCTTCTTGATTAGTCATTGCCTTCACCTGGTCCTCCTCCCACACCCCACACAACTGCAGCTCATCTCCCTCTCATCCTCCCTGTGTATTTAAGCCCTGTCTTGTCTCAGTGTCAGGTCGGTCCATTGTGTGTGTTTTGTCAGTGTTGCTTATGCTCTTAGTGAGCTTTCAGTGTCCTGTGTCCCAGGACTTTTGTTCCCAGACTTTGGTGCCCTAAGTGAGCTTTTGGTGTCCTGTGTCCCAGGACTTTTGTTCCCAGACTTTGGTGCCCTAAGTGAGCTTTTGGTGTCCTGTGCTCCAGGACTTTTGGATTTTGGCTCGCTGCCTTATGGATTTATTTTGTTTTCATCCTGCCAAATAAAGGATTTTTACTTTTATCAACTCCTGCCTCGAGTCATCCTGGGTTTCTGCATTTTGGGTCCAAACCATCCTCTCAATGTGACAAATTGGCAAATTGAGTGCTTTAAGAGCTCAAGATATATATTACCTCTACTCATGACCCATAAGCTGTGATGCTCTATCTAAACATAGAATATCAACCCTGCTTGGTCTTTACTGTGTTTATCAGAAGATTCTAGGATTCTGTATTTATTAAGGGATTGTACTCACTTTGTTTTGATTCAGAAAAGAGTCAGGTTTATAAAATACTTTACTTTACCAACAATTAAAACATGACAAGTTAACTAAGCATTTACTGTGATGGATGGAACTAGATGTGATGTATGAACCTAAGCATTTACTGTGATGGATGGAACTAGATGTGATATATGAACCTATGTGTGAATGTGGCGTTATCAGAACTTCCGTGTCTAGGAGAGCTGAGTTCTGGATGTAAAAGTATATGGTTTGCATTAAGCTATGAAGTTGATTATTATCAAAAGCACATCAGACGCTATCTGTGTGTCTACTTCACCCGTTTCGGAGACCCTCTTGGTGGATCCGAAGGTCAGAGAGGTCGGATGGCCTCTGGCACCGAAGGTCCAGTAGATTGACCACAGCACCGACTTCTCCAGTCCAGAGATGTCTCGGGTCACGACAGATGGATGGAACCGCGCGTCTGGGACTCTGAAGGAGTCTAAACAATATCAGCTTGTTCTGCAGGAACTGTTTGCTGTATCAGCTTCGCAGGTGCAAAAAGGTTTTGACGACGTGTCAAAAGCTTTGATGGTTAGAGAGGATTTTGCTTCAAATGGTCGGTCTGAAGCTTTCTTTAGAACTAAGGAATCAACAGAGTGATCCAGTTTCAAGGTTTTCATGTTATGATCTGTGTAGCCAACCAGAGGTTGACAGGTTTGAGGAATGTTACCAAGAATCTCAGAAACACACGCCTTCCTTGATCCAGAGGCTCTGATCTGGGGTAAAGGCTATTTATGTGTCATGGGTTTAACTTAACCTTACTTTGTCCTTGTGTGAGTGCAAATGGTTATGACCTTGTCATATTAACATGCTGAAACATATTTCAATCAATGTAATCATAACATAACATTCATTTCAAACTTCAATCATTGAGCTCAGATTAATTAAACATTTCATTATATTATAAGTATTATAAGTAGCAATAAACAAACATTTATTTAATGATTATCTAGCTTTTAAGTTTTAGAAGTTCATATCTGATTTAGGAAATCTGGGCTGCGAGTATTCCTTAAATGGAGGCATGAAGAATCCTGAAAGATTGGACATTGAGGAGAGAATGTTATTGTTGATATTTCATTATCTGTGTTCAGAGCTGCAGGCTCTGAGCTCCAGCTGGGGGGATGAAGGCAGGCTGATTTAAAGGGAACACATGCAGTCTCGTGTCTCCTTTTTGACCAGATGTTGAATGGTTTAACTGTATCTAAAAACTGACCATTGCTGGACGTTACAGTAAGCTGAAATAAAATAGGAGTAACAATGCTATTTTTAAAATTTAAGGAGTAAGTAAAATGTCTGCTAATTGATAATTAGTGAAATGTAGATGCCCACAATTACTAATTAAGGCAACACAGTATTTCTACTTAGATGTTTGACACATTTGAAACTCTAGCATAAAAGTTGTGATGCAGTTAGTTTAAATACTGAGAAGCACAGGGGATTATCATTAGTGGATTAGGAGCAGAGGCTTGGAAATACACTAATATACACAAATAACTACAATCATTATTCATAAATGAAATGTAAATATCATGCTGGTACATTTTTTACCTTCAAAGAACTCTGCCATCCAGGTCATCACCTCATTGAAGTCCTTCCACCATGTGGGTGCTATGCAGCCTCTAAAAGCAAGAATCATCAGACTGAGGGACACCTTATCCCCCACAACAATCAGGACAATCAACAAACTAAAACTCTATTGTCAGCCATTGGAACAAAAATTTCAGTCGTCAATACAATGAATCCAATAGAACTTGAATAACTAGTGAGTTACATTATATCAAAGTAAATAATTTATTCCTTAGGGCAGCTTTGACTTAGTTAGTCTTCTGCCAATCAGAAACTTGGTGATTCAAACTCACCGCCCCCCACACTAGATGTCTAAGTGTTTAAATATTTTGAAAGGCTAGTGGGAGGGATTTTCCAAGACATGGGTCATTTTCACCAGCATCTTCCTTCAGCACATCACCTCAGAACCTAGCTAGCATTTCTAACTAGCTTTTACAGTCTCTTCCTGTCTCGGTCAGAGCTTCCTGCACCCCAACAGACTACAGCAGAGTGGATAATAGAGCCAACCACAGAGTGATAAAAGGATTTTAGCAGCAGGAAATAAACTCCGAAGGACCTCAGCCTCCTCAGGAGGTGGAGGTGGCTTTGGCCCTTCTTATACAGAGCACCTGTGTTGTTGGACCAGATCAGTGTACTGTTAAGGTGAACACCCAGGTACTTAAAGGTATCCACCACCTCAATGTCTGCTCCCTGGATGTTTACTGGTGAGTGAGGAGGAGTGTTTCTCTAGAAGTCGGTCATCATGGTCATCTTGCTGATGTTCAAGCAAAGGTGGTTACGCATACATCAGTCCACAAAGTCCACAATGACTGACCTGCACTCCAGGTCATTCCCCTCAGACACACAGCCGACAATGGCCGAGTCATCAGAGAACTTCTGGAGGTGACAGCTGCTGGTGCTGTAGGTGACAGCTGCTGGTGCTGTAGATGAAGTCTGAGGTGTAGAAGGTGAAGATAAAGGGTGAGAGCACTGCACCCTGTGGAGCTCCAGTACTGCACATAATCACTTCACACATACAGTTGTGCAGCCTCATCTAATGTGGCCTGTTCGTGAGGTAGTTGTTTTTCCGTGTGAATGCAATGCAGGAAATTGTAAATCAGTGTTTCAACTGGCCTTTAAAAGTATCCTATGATAATTTCCAGCTTGTGTTATTTTGAATACAACTCACTCATGTTTTGCTTATTAGTCCTGTTCTTCACCATCAGTGGACTTCAAACATCAGCTCATTGTTTAAGGCTAATATTCAGCCTTGCAAGTCATTAGTCCTTGTCTGTGGCACTGTTCACTTTCAAAAACCCATGTTCTCTTCATCTTTCAGCCCATTTAAGCATCATTTTCCTAAGTCATTTTTGGTGATAATTTGGTCCCAGCAGTGGCACTTGAATCTGATTTTGTGTAACATGTTGGAAAATGAGAGAGAAAATGATATGGAAATAAATCACATTTTACCACTTGATCAGAACCGCAGTCTGAGCCTGAGCTGCTCTCTGCCTTGAGTCAATTACTCATTACACACAGCTATTGACCTTTCATCCAATAGGAAGTTCAGTGAATATCTCTGCATGGATTGTAATTGACAAGATGTCTCTTTTAATAGAAAAATGCCCACATTTCCTTACAAGTTAATTATAGATTCGATAGTGGACCCAGGGGCCACAGCTATTGAGAAAGGTTAGAATAGACATTTGTACCTGCCAGGCTGCCCCCTACATGATCTCATAATTTACTCTGGACAGAGAACCCATTAATACGTGTACTTTTGTGCCATTTAACATGTGACAGAGTCACAGTTTGCCAAAAAGTAATTATCCATATAGTAAATAATTTTAGGAACATGTGACTTGAAAAACAGTCTTTAGTAATTTGTGTTTCATTAGCATATTTACCATAGCCATGCTACATATCAGACTGATCTGGCTTGTCAGCTGAATGAATACTTAACACAGCTTAAAGGGATATTATGGAAGTTTGACAGCCAAAACATGTATAGAAATAATAAATTTCTTCTTAATACATTCTCCTGCAATGCCCTGGTCCTGTAGAATGAGCCCTGGCATTTTTACTGTGATTGCCTATTTTTCTGTAAAATCAAAGTGAAAGAGAGCTGCTCGGGTCGAGCGGGCTGCTTCATGCGCGTTTACGCTCAGGCATAGCCCTCCGAACCGTTCTTTGAACGTTGTTTCAGCTGTCATCAAGGATATAAATGTTACCCTTACAATCGATGTTATTGGTGCTTTAGCTTGCCTAGCAAGACGTTGGACTTAAGTGCAGAAGACACAGGTTCGATTCTGGATGTGCACATAGTTTTTTAGAGTTTCTTTTTTACATTAATGGTATATTGTTTTACAGTAAGATGCCCACATTTTTATTTGAGACTCGCCGAACGGCATTGAATTCACAGATAAAAAAGATTTGGGTACAACTTTCATTTTGGAACAGTTTTTCAAGCAAGGGAATGGAATGATTTGAGCATGCTGGAGGACTGACCCAACTTAAACCTTTGTCAGCTGTGTTGAAGAGAAAGGTACAGAACCAAATCATTTAATTAGCTGCGCGTTCTCCTGTCCTCTGTCCTCCAGGCCACACACACACACACACACACACACACACACACACACACACACGGGACTGTCTCAGCTGTTATTTTCGTTAAGGAGTTAGCACATACAGCATGCACGCCTCATGCACGAGCCTACTATTGAAGCTGCCGTTACGCTTTTGGCCTGAGGGGGCAATCGCGAGCATAAAAATTAAAAACTCCGTAAAGTCCCTTTAAGTTATCAATGAGAAAATGAGAAAATCATAGGACAATTTAGTTATCCACCACTGTACAATAAAAAATGTATTTTATTTTGCACAAAACAATTACAAGCATCTTAAATCTGCTTTAATCTCATTAATGGCATTGATATTTAGATGAATGCCACTACTATTTTTAAGACTTTTCACTGTTGTCATTTTCAAAAGAAATTGCCATTCTAGATGAAGCTTTAATGTCCTGACTGTAAGTTCTAGCTAGCACTAGCTCTGCTGCTAATTTGCACTGTAAAAATCACAAGTTCATACAAATAACTGTGCCCTGCAACATTATTAGAAATGCAAAGATTTATAAAGTAATGTTAGCACTGTTTGACATTTCATTTGTGTTTAGACAACAACCATCCATTTCAGATCTGTCCAAGCTGTTGCCATCGTAGCAAGCTAAAGGAGGACAGTTCTTCTCTCCCACAGCATTCGATTATACATAAATATACATAATTCATTTTGCAAAACAGGCCCGAACATTTGACAACTTTTAAGGCAGCCATTAGCTTCATTTGAAGTTGTGAAAAATAACATTAGCTTGTCAATTCAGTCAGAAATCATAATTTTTGTGACCAAAGTGAGATCATTTAAATGGGACATACTTTACAAAACTCACCTTTTGCATTACTTTGTACAGCTATGTGGGTCTCTACTGCATCTATAAACACTCCAAACTTGAAAAAAAAAATGCCCATTAATTTTCTGTCACGGTTTTGTTTTAGGGAAAATTATGCTTACAACAACTTTAGAATAGAACCATCACTCATGTACAACAGAGAGCTGCTGCTAAAGAAGCAGCAACTTTACTTTGAACTTTCCTGGATATACGAGCTTCTCAGCTTTCAGCAGCCTGTGTGGGGGATGGGTTGGCACGGCCAACTCCAGCAGCTAGCTCATTCTGGAAGCTACTGAAACTGTCAATAATAAAACAGATCAGTCTATAGGGGGAGCTAGGATGTCGCCCCACCAGTATCACAGGAAGAAGGATCAGAATCACAAAATATATAAAGAAAAACATTAAAGTTAAACTAAACTATATATATATATATATATATATATATATATATATATATATATATATATATATATATTATATATATATATATATATATATATATATATATATATATATATATATATATAATTTATAACCTCGCACTCAGTCAGAACCATCACTCATGTACAACAGAGAGCTGCTGCTAAAGAAGCAGCAACTTTACTTTGAACTTTCCTGGATATACGAGCTTCTCAGCTTTCAGCAGCCTGTGTGGGGGATGGGTTGGCACGGCCAACTCCAGCAGCTAGCTCATTCTGGAAGCTACTGAAACTGTCAATAATAAAACAGATCAGTCTATAGGGGGAGCTAGGATGTCGCCCCACCAGTATCACAGGAAGAAGGATCAGAATCACAAAATATATAAAGAAAAACATTAAAGTTAAACTAAACTATATATATATATATATATATATATATATATATATATATATATATATATATATATATATATAATTTATAACCTCGCACTCAGTCACAACCAAAAGGCATATCAGGGTCAGAGGAGTTGAGTGTTTTACCTGCATGGTTCCATCACAACCCTCAGCTGGATCACCAGGGACCAGGCAAAGTACATAAAATCCCACAAAAGTCAAGATTTCTTCTTCAAATGTAATGCAAAAACACTAACAAAAGCTATTGCTCCACTTTATATTTTGACAATTTAAAGCTGGCAAGTGAGTCAACTAAAAATGAGTCACAAACATTAGTCTAAAACAAAACCTTCCCAGTGTTGAGGGTCTGACCTCATGAGGAAATTACTATGCAGTGATTTTCTCCAAAATGACTGTGCTTAAATTGCTCTGAAAAGCAAATAATCACATCAGCGCCAAGGAACTTCATTTCCCATGATGCTTTGCACACGGAAGCATCGTGATGACGTCACCGCCCAATACCAGAAACACGATCTGCGGGAGGCGGGAGCTTGGAGCTTTCCCGCGACTTCAAAGACTATAAATCATGAATGAGACAAAGAAACCTCGTTCTTTTGCCCAGGATACCTGGCGGTAAGGACACGCTTGTCGAACGCTCCGACAACTTGAGCACGCGGAAGCTCTAAGTGCCCAAGTTGAGCCACGCAACCGCTGGAAACCACTCTTAACTCCATCGGGACCTGACTGGGAAGGAGCGGAGCTCCATCCAGCTCTCAGAGACGCTGTAAGTTGTCAAACTCAGCACAAAAGAAACTTCGTTCTCTTTGTGTCCAGCCCGTGGAGAAACTCCCGGAGAACGCCAAACAACGGAGAAAGCATCAAACCGACGGATGACGCTGAAAACTGCGGAGAAAACGGAGAACCGTCAAATCAAACAGCTGGGGACGCCTTGCTGCTCTTCTGGTGATCAGAAAACTCATTTTTCTCTCTCCTTTTCTTCTCCCGTTTCCTCTATAGTCCAGAATAAGCAATAAAACCGTGCTATTGCTTTAAAAGTAGCTTCGTGTTTTCCTCTTTCGTTCCCAAAACACGTCCGCCGGGTCATTTTGAAAGAATAAACTGCTTATTGATCATCGCTAATATCTTTAGTCGTCAGCTCTGGCCAGGCTGCCGACTCCTTTTAGATTAAATAATTTACAAGTGACCTTTTGTTGTTTGTTAACTTTTGAAGTGTTTGAGTTAAGTTTTACTGTGATTCTAAGCCACTAAGTGTTCGGGAAAGTAGAAAACTTTACACATCCAGGTCTCCTGTTGAATGCGAGGGGAGGGGAAGAGCCCCACACACACTCACAGCTCACTCCCCCCACCTACTCTGGGGAAACAGACTCCATTTTAGAAACACACACACATACATACACACAAAACACCTTGAACATTATTTTGAATATACATCCTTTTATTATATCACATGGTTATTATTCATTTATGCCACTGTTTATTCATTTGACAAATTGTTAATTAAACGTTATAAAATTCAGATTTTCGTCTCCAGTAGCTTTGTTGTGTCGAAGAGAAGTCTCTGCTCCAAGGATTCTACGAACTTCAAGAAAGACTGATAAGAGTTTTGGATTCAATTTTTCCCCGGTTAAAGGGGAATGGTGCCCCGTATATCTAAGAATATCTTAATTAATTAATAAATCAGTAAATATTTACAGAATTTATTGAAGAATCCAAAAGTAAGTTGAAGCTTACTAATTGTTCGCTCCTAATAACCCCAACATTAATTGGTGCAGCCCGCGTGAGGCTTGGATACACAGAGATTTTCTATCCGGCACAAACAAACAAATAAATCCAAAGAGCTTGAATTAAAAATAATCAGTTGTTCAGCCTTGAACCAGCAACAGAGTGGTGCTGATTTCGCTGAGCAGGAAGCTGCATCGAACTCTCACCAGTAACTCAGTGCTTCTTTAAAGGTGCAACGTGTAAATTAATTCTGGTTGACCTTTTAGGTTAAAAATTCAGTTTTTCCTTAAAGGTGCAACGTGTAATTAATTCTGGCTAACCTTTTAGGTTAAAATTCAGCTTTTCCTTAAAGGTGCAACGTGTAATTAATTCTGGCTAACCTTTTAGGTTAAAATTCAGTTTTTCCTTAAAGGTGCAACATGTAATTAATTCTGGCTAACCTTTTAGGTTAAAATTCAGTTCCTCATTAAAGGTGCAGCGTGTAAGTAATTCTGACTAACCCTTTTAGGCTAAAATTAACTGCTAATTTAGCGACATTAACTCACAGTGGCTATTATAACTAACTGAAACCTTCACTCAAAGACTGATAACACCCTGTTTGCTAATATTCTGAAGGAATAACTAGCATATTTAACACTGCAAGTGTTGTAAGACGTTGCTACGGCAACGCACCAGCTTTTGCTAAAATACTGAAAGGAATAGTATTTTAAGCGTCAGTCACGGCATTCCGTGCAATCTTAAAACGCTAAAACCCGTGCGCACAAAGGTTAATTTAGTGTTTTTCTGCTAGAAAGCTAGCAGTTGCTGCCAAAGGTGCAGCCTTGAGCTATCTGCAGAAGCTCTACTAGGCTATTTTTGGTTCGGTTGTTAAATGGAGGGACAGAGTAGTGAACTGACTAACTCCCAGCAACCAGGTGGCGCTACGGCCCATGACTATGAACCTGGCCTACTTTCTGGACAAATATTGTCCAAACTGGTCGCGGTTGCTCGAGAACCCGACTACCCTTCCAGGGATTTCACTGAAGAACAGCGTTGCGACGAGCTAGAAGCTGTAATTGATCAAATAGAAAACCCGGATGGTACAAAACCAATCCAGGTTCACTTAGCTAAGTTAGCCTTGATCCTCTATCAGAGAGGACTCCAACATGATCAAGAGATCATGAACCTCCAGAGTATGCTAGCTGAAAAACAGCAAAATGGAAGGCAGAAGGATGACGAGGAGGAAGACAGCACCGATTCTGGGGAAGATGGGGAGAAGACCCCGCCCCCCTCTGCTGATGACAACAGACAGTGGGAAGGGGGGAAACACCAGGACTCTCTAGACGGACGCACGCCGCAGGGGAGAGATGCAGCTTATCTGTCCCAACCTGCGGCCCCGTTCCCTACACACACTCTAGGGCATTCAGGACCATCTAGGGGCCGAGGGCAATTTGCCCTCGAACCCCAGGTTGGACCACCACCCTCATCTTCACAGCCTTCTCAATCTGTGAGAAGTCGACCAGCTGAGCGGCACCTCTATTTAGACCTCTCCCCCAGTCCACGAAGGGTGCAAGGTGCCGATTGGGGTTATGCACCCCAAGCTGCACCTCAACCATCCACCCATCCTAGCTACTCCGGTATTTGGCATGCCAGCAACCAGCTGCAGGACAAAGCATCATACGCCAGTCCGTACCCGGACAGAGCGTATTACGCAGAAGCCCCAGTTGAAAGACGCAGGCTGCACTTCGCAGACGTGCCCCGGGAGGAGGACCTCCCAAGACACCCACGTGACGTGCCAGCAGCCCGCCACAGCATGCCGGACCCTGATTTGGGCCCCAGGAGTCAACATTGGGAGCCCAGAGCACACCAGCGATATCCAGCTCCCTCTGAGACAGACCGTGGGTCAGAGTCAGAGGATGACGTACCGTACCGCGAGTCAGGGCTCCGTGTACGTCAAATTGAATCGCTAGCTAAAGACATAGAACGCTTTGATCCTAACACCAATGAATCCAATGTTGACGATTATCTCAGGGAGATAGAACGTTGTCTGCTTGATCTTCCAGCACCCTCTTCAAGGGAAAAGCTCAAGCTAATTTGGAAAACCACATCTAGAACGGTGCACGGTTTCATGGAAACTCTACCACCTGACATTCGTGATCAGTACTCCTCGCTCTGCCGAGCGTTGAGAGATGAATACGCCACGTATGCAGACTCTGCGTCAGCTACAATGGGGGCCTTCTCCATCAAACACGGGAGGAACGAACCCCCCAGAGAGTATTATCGCAGACTCAAAAGTGCTTACTTCCAAGGTCGAAACGGCCCTGGGCTCGAGGAAGACCCTGCCTTCAGATCCCTGTTCATTCACAACCTGCACGAGTGTGTTCGATCCGAAGTCTCAATGTATTGTCGGATGAAAAAACTGACAACTCAGGAGATTAGGAGATACGCTCAACAGGCTTGGGAAGCCGGCGGAAAGCCCCAAAAGCCTGACGCACATCACCGCGTTATGCACCTAGCTCCCGACGCCGAGCCGCGTTTGGAGCTCGAAGGCACAGAAGCTCCACCCACTAAGCCAAAATCTGCTAAACCTAGACCTGCTAAACCGCGAAAGCAGTCCCAATCTCCTCAACAGGGGAAGGGGGGTGCTGATTGGCCGCCTAGGTCTGGACAATCAGACAGGAAGTGGCCCAACCAAAACCAACGGCAAGCAGGTCGGAACAGTGGAAGGTTTAAGGAGCGCCGCCCACAGGTAGGTCCCGAACACAAGTCCGCAGGTGAGTACTTGACCAAAGCCGACCTCCAGGAGATGTTTCAGCAGTTCCTAGCTAAACAGAAGGAACAGCTGAGATCTGCAGATGAGACCCCTGCACCAAAGTCTGCTTCTAAGAAGCCAGACCCAGAGCCAACGTCCGCATGACTAGGCGTGGCTCAACCCCCCAGCGTGGCCAGGACCTACCTGATCAGCTGGGGGAACACTACTGGTAGATCACAGGAGTCTCCTGAAATCTACCCCCCAGAGAAACCAGATACTAAATTTCTGAAGTTCCTTGGTGACTTAACAAACCATGATCATGCTCGCCGTTTGTACTGTAGCACCAGTGTAGGTGGATGCATACAGGTTGATGCCCTGCTGGATACCGGCTCAGAAATCACCCTGATGTGCTCCACATTGTTCCATCGCGTGTCTGACACCATGCGGTCACTCGGGAAACCAGTCCAGGTTGAACCTTGTGACCTGAAAATCACCAGCTACACCCAGACCCGGGAGTGTATCACTCACCGGGCGTGGCTGGACATCACCTTCCAAGACATGACTCTGGTTCACCCGTTTTATGTCTGCCAGCTAGACACTGAACCACTTCTCATTGGTCAGGACCTGCTTGAACGTCTAGCTCCCCTCATCGACTGCCAGAAGGGTCAACTGTGGGCCCAGGTGGAAACACCTAAGCCCTGGAACCCGGATAGCAGCCGACCATCCTCCATTCTTGAAGTCAGCCTAAGTGAGCCGCAAAACCCTTGTTCCAAGGTCATGCCCCTCCCTACAGCTCCCACAGACGATGTCCGCCTGCAAAGGCATGAAACCGCTCCTGGAACTCCGTTCCGCACACATTCATCTTTTCTCTGCTCACTGAAGAACGTCAGCCTGCAGCCATATGCACCACACATAGTTGGTGGTCTTACCATCAACTGCACCCACATCTCAGATGCTCGCCTTGCTCTTTGGTCTGAAAAGTCAGCCATCAGCCAGCAGACGTTTGAACACCTGCGTCAGAAGGACCCCCTTCTGGTCAGTGTGACACGTAGCCATCGGCTCTTGTCACCTACTTGGCCTCAGAGGCTCCTGAAAGCGCCAGAGGTCTGCTCTCTGACTATCCAACTTGGAGCAAGACAGCTCACACATACATTCAGCATCATACCACAGCTTGATCCACCTGCACTCATTGGAGCAGATCTGCTGGTTCGACTCGTTGCCCAGCTGGACACTTGCAATCAAGTCCTTTGGGCCCGAGCCACACCATCCTCTGAGCCTCGCTCAGAAGGCCCTGAACACTTGCTGTCCGGTCAGATCATTCCACAGGCCTGCCGTGCAGTGGTTGAGGCCAGCACGGTTCTGCCCCCACTGGTCAAAGGAGTGCCTGTTCGTCTGACCCTGATGAAGCATCAGAAGCTGCCAGGCACACAGGCCTTCTTCCAGCCATCACCACACTCCTTGGAGCTCAACTTAGCCGTCTGTGGCATGCCACTCTTGGAGCTGAACAATCGTTCTGCTTACTTGTTGGTCGAAAATCCGACCCAGAGTCCTATCCACCTGCCGGCAGGAAAGCCCTTGGGCATGCTGATAGATAGCTCATTCCATGACTTCGAACTTTCAGTCCCCGTGATCGGACAACTTCCGTTGTTCTTGAATGACAGACAGGTTGGTGCAGACACATTCAGTACTTTCCCTTCACAAATGATTACCATCAAGCCGCATGAAGCCCTTCCTGAGGAACCCATTTGCAGTGCAACCTTAGATACTGACGGCGGTCAGTGTCTAACGGTTTTTGCAATAAATACTCAACCCTCTGAGTCACCGGTTGAAAGCCCGGAACACCAGAGACCCTCCTCCTCTGAACCTTATGACGGCTTCGAGGCCGAAGTCAGCCAGCAGCTTGACAAAGCGGATGCGCTGGAGTCAGAGGAGCAGAGAGCAGCGCTTAGAAGCCTGTTCTATGAGTTTCAGTCCATCTTATCCAGGGACTCCCTGGACTGTGGACTCACAAACCTGCACACGGTTCGCATTCCGACGAACCCGAATGCCCCTCCTACTTTTGTACGTCAGTACAAGATTCCCCTCGCTGCTTATGAGTCGATCCAGGAGATCCTCGATCAGCTGAAGGAGAAAAACATCATCAGAGAGTGTAACTCCACTTACAACTCTCCCATCTGGCCAGTTCTGAAACCGACTGGGAAATGGCGTCTCACCATAGACTATCGTGCACTGAACAAACAAGTACCTCTCTCCAGGTGGCCTATGATCCATTTAGATCAGGAGCTAGCCAGAGTCAGAGATGCTCGTTTCTTCTCTACGGTTGACGTAGCCAACGGCTTCTGGACCATGAAGGTTGAGCCGGCGGACCAGTATAAACTGGCTTTCTCCTTTGGAAATCGCCAATATACTTGGAACCGCTGCCCTTTTGGCTACTCTAACTCACCTGCAGAGTTCAACATCTTCCTCCACAAAGCCATGTCAGATGCTGCTTCTAGAGGGAACCTCATATATGTCGATGACATCTTGATGAGGAGTCGAACCTTCGAGGAGCACCTGGCCGAACTCCGTCACGTGCTGCAACAGCTCGCTGACGCCGGAGATAAATTGGCGATTCTCAAGGGACAGTGGTGTCGAACCAAAGTGGAGTATGTTGGACTGCTGGTTGGCCCTAATGGAGTCGAGCCCCAAGCGGGACGCATTAGAGCCATTCAGGACATCAAAGCCCCAGCTAATCTGACTGAACTCAGGAGCTTCCTCGGAGTCTGCAACTACTCCAGGCAGTTCATTGAGGAGTACGCTGAAACAGCGAGGCCCCTCACTGAGCTGCTTCGGAACGACACACCTTTCGTGTGGGACAGACCCCAAGAACTCTCCTTCCAGTTCCTAAAACAGAAGTTGGCGTCCGCACCCTGTCTGGCTTACCCAGACAAGGATAAAGAGTTCTACATAGAGGCTACTTTCTCCTCTCACTGCCTGAGCGCTGCTTTGAAGCAGAAACACGATCAGGACATGAGAGTTGTGGCATACGCCAGCAAGCCTCTGAGCAAGGTGGAACTCCAGTTCTCAGACTGCGAGAGAGCTCTCCTCTCTACAGTCTGGGCCGTCGAACACTTTCGTAGTTACATCGGTGGACAGAAAGTGATCATTGAAACGTGTCATCAGCCTGTCACCTTCCTAAACAGCCAGCGACTGCGCAAAGGAAGAGTGTCAAACAGCCGCATTGCGACGTGGATGATGGTGCTCCAAGGATACAACATTGAGGTCAAGTATGGTCAGAACACCAAGCTAGCGCTAGGACAAGGGCTAGCAGGCTGCCAGCACTGTGACTCTGACTCCGTCATGGGCCCCCTGGACACACCTTCCGCAGTCTACCCAACCGCATCCAATCATCACTACTTTGATGAGAATGTTTGCCAAGGGCTTCCGAAAGTTTACACTGACGGATGCGCCTACCTTCACGAAGGCCAGCTCCGTGCCGGGGTTGGAGTCGTTTGGGTGGACTGTGACACTAAGCAACCAAATCACTACCGGTTGGGCCAAAAGTCTAGTCAGTACGCCGAAATTGCTGCAGTGTTGATAACCCTCCAGCAGGCGGCAGCCTTGGACATCACTCAAATCGTCCTTTGCTCTGATTCAAACTACGCTAGACACAGCTTCATCTCTCACTTCCCCATGTGGAAGGAGAATCACATGAAAAACGCCAGGAACAGAGACGTGAAACACTCGGAGTTATTCCTAGCGTGTGATCTGCTCACCACTGAGAAAGGCATAATGGTCTACTGGAAAAAGGTCAAAGGTCACTCCAGGACCATAGGTCCGGAGAAAGATGGTAATGACGAAGCTGACCGCCTTGCTAAGCTCGGTGCTGACCAGGGAACCTGCTGGGAATTCAAAGACGAGTGGCTTCCTCCCAAGGCCGTTCACGAGGTCTGTGCGATTACTCGTCGCCATGCTAAACAGGCAGACGAACCTCAGAACATTGGGGTACCCGTGTTTCTAGGCAGACAACCACATTACGCGGACCTAGTCACCATGCAGGAACAAGATCCTGACCTGAAGCTCATCCGCGAGCTTCTCCAAAAGGGCCCGATGTCTAAACAACCATCACCACCTATTGGTGCAAGCCAAGATTTGGTAAACCTGCATCGTCAACTCACGCACCTGAAACTACAAAACGATTTGTTAGTTTACATGCGTGATGATCACCGCCCGCCTCGCTGGGTTGTTCCACTCGACCACAGAGGAGTGATGCTTGCCTACGCCCACGACACTCCGGTTGGAGGTCACCGCGGAGCAAAAGCTACCCTCGCGTCACTGACAGAAGTAGCATATTGGCCGTCGATGTCCAAGGACGTACACAGCTATGTCCAAGGCTGCCTCATCTGTGCCCAGTTTCAACCCTCCCAGCCGCTTGCTAGAGCACCACTGCAACGCAGGGGAATAACCTTCCCTTGGTCCCACCTGCAGATCGACTGGGTTGGACCGGTTCCCAAATCGGCAAGAGGAAACAAATATATGCTAACTGTAACTTGCAGTTTCACAAAGTGGGTTGAGTGCCTTCCAGCGCCAAATGATACAGCCGTCACAACCGCTGTACTGCTGATTAACCACGTTTTCAGTCGATGGGGACTTCCACTCTGCATTGACTCTGACCGGGGAACTCATTTCACATCCAGTGTAATGACGTCCCTGTTTGAACTTCTGGGAGTGGAAGTGAGATTCCACCTCCCCTATCACCCACAGTCATCCGGACAGGTCGAACGGATGAACCGCACGGTCGTCTCCATGCTCAAAAAGTACGTCTGCTCCACCGGGAAGGACTGGGACGTTAAGCTCCCTCTGGTCCTGATGGCCATACGGTCTACTCCCCAGCGATCCACGGGGGTTACGCCCTTTGAGATGATGACCGGCAGACTGATGACTCTACCACTGCACCTCCTGTATCACCCAGAGGATGTCAGTGTTGCCACTGCTTATACCGCTCATCAGTATGTGGCAGACTTGAAAACACACCTCAGAGCTACGTTCGCGCACGCTCAGAAGAAACTGGAGACCAACGTAGAAGGCGCTAAAGCCTACTACGACCAAAAGACAACCAGCCGCGAATACGAGGTGGGTGACAAAGTATTCTACTTTCGGTTCGCCCAACCGGCACGCAAAGCTAAGAAGTTCCTGCCCTGCTGGTCAGGACCATTTGAGATCGTGGCAAAACTCTCTCCAGTTGCATACAGGTTACGCATCACCAAAGCGAGACAGGAGCCTGTCTACAAATGGGTGCATGCAAACCAAATCAAACCCTACGTCAAACCATCCCCGCGGGTACAGAGACCAGACTCCCCGCAGGAGGTGGACGTAGTCTCGACATAGTTCTATGCATGGAAATGGAAAGGGGGGGAAAGTGCACGTTTAACCCACTAACATGTACTAACCGACAAAGAACCAGGCCCCCCCCGCCGTCACTTTCACTAACCAAGAGAAACTCCTTCCTAGACCGCTAACAGGATGTACCTACTAAAACCTTACAGAGTACTCTGGTACCTACACTAGGCTCTGATTAATGAATCTCTACGTGCAATCAAGACTTTGTCTGAAACCATACCTCAGGATATTGTGTACACACGAGTGGTGAGAGATTTGATGTAGGACCTGCTCAGGGAAGTAAGTTCCACGCTGGACAGCTTGGTTGAAAGTCGTATTTCCCCGTACTTGGTACCACTGGACCTGCTCAAAGTTAGCTTGACAGCTGCTACCCCTCTACTGTGCACCTTTCACAAATCCACCTAGCGTACAGCCTAGGTAGTGCAATTCCCATTCACGTTGATGCAGAAAATTAGAACTCGGTTTCCTGTTAAATGTTCCCATAATTGAGACACCTCACATCTATAGGTTTAGGTCGATGCTAACATTGGTATTTGAAAGGACGGTAGGCATTTCCACCTTGAACTAGAAACCTGGCACTCCATCATCTCAACCTCGAACAGCATGACTCAGAGATTGAGATCATGGACGCTTTCCAGGGTTATAACTTTGCCTTCGATTTAGAAATTGACCAACAATTACTGATTGAAGGAACCAAACTCGTTAAGTTCACACAAACCCCGCGTGAACTTACTTTGACGCTACATTGACACAGATTATACCACCTTAATCTGCACATTGGTCGCCCTGGGGATGGGATGGCTCATCACGGCCGTGATTGCTTATTCCGCCTACAGGCGTGTTAAGAAACTCCAAGATAAGATGCACTTGCTCACCTACGGTGTGCCTCGTAACCGCGTTCGGGGAGACTCCAAGCGTGAATGTACCACACCTGTCTAAAGGGGGTGAGCAACATTTTCTTTGTTATTCTGTAAATTTAAGAGTAGTTCTCATTTTAGTCTACCTCACATATTTATCTGAGTGTTGCAGTATGTCACATTCTTTATAAGCTACACACTGACTGTATGACCTAAGAATGTATTTTATGAGACCTCAAGGTTGCTATGAATTTTCTTGGATGTTATATGTTTTTTTTTGGGTTTTCTGTATTTTTGTTTCTTACTTGGTCACATATTAACTAGTGGTTATGTGCCGGCCCAGCTCAGTCTGTCAATGACTCTGTCTGACGCACCAGCACATTGTAGTACCTCTTAGTTTTATGGTCCTTGTTTTAGCCCAAAGACTGTCCTGATCCACCCTTTGGACCAAAAAGGGGGGAATCTTGGGACCACATAGGTCAATGCGCGTTTGCGAACTATGGACCTCGTACATCACCGCGTGCTCCATAAACTGAACTGTATGGCCGGCGGTGAGATGCCTTTGTGTCCACTCGTGGAGTTAACCGCCCACCGACCTTCCTCCTTCTACACTACTACCTCTCGCATGGACGACATCATCATTGCGTACCACCTGCGTGAGTGGCTTCTTCTCGTTATGCGCATTGGGGACTATCCCGTTTCCTATCCTCTTTGTGCCTGACCAGGATCAAAGACCAAAGGCGCCAGGATCCAAGACAAAGAACAAAGACAAAGGCGTCCAAGGAGACCAACGTCCTAAGGGACAAACCCACCTGTGCTTCCGACAATCAAGTCGACCTACGTTCATGAGGAACAAACCCATCTGTGCTTCCGACGATCGAGCTTTGGGCGCGATCCCCGAAACCAAAAGGGGGAATGTTGAGGGTCTGACCTCATGAGGAAATTACTATGCAGTGATTTTCTCCAAAATGACTGTGCTTAAATTGCTCTGAAAAGCAAATAATCACATCAGCGCCAAGGAACTTCATTTCCCATGATGCTTTGCACACAGAAGCATCGTGATGACGTCACCGCCCAATACCAGAAACACGATCTGCGGGAGGCGGGAGCTTGGAGCTTTCCCGCGACTTCAAAGTCTATAAATCATGAATGAGACAAAGAAACCTCGTTCTTTTGCCCAGGATACCTGGCGGTAAGGACACGCTTGTCGAACGCTCCGACAACTTGAGCACGCGGAAGCTCTAAGTGCCCAAGTTGAGCCACGCAACCGCTGGAAACCACTCTTAACTCCATCGGGACCTGACTGGGAAGGAGCGGAGCTCCATCCAGCTCTCAGAGACGCTGTAAGTTGTCAAACTCAGCACAAAAGAAACTTCGTTCTCTTTGTGTCCAGCCCGTGGAGAAACTCCCGGAGAACGCCAAACAACGGAGAAAGCATCAAACCGACGGATGACGCTGAAAACTGCGGAGAAAACGGAGAACCGTCAAATCAAACAGCTGGGGACGCCTTGCTGCTCTTCTGGTGATCAGAAAACTCATTTTTCTCTCTCCTTTTCTTCTCCCGTTTCCTCTATAGTCCAGAATAAGCAATAAAACCACGCTATTGCTTTAAAAGTAGCTTCGTGTTTTCATCTTTCGTTCCCAAAACACGTCCGCCGGGTCATTTTGAAAGAATAAACTGCTTATTGATCATCGCTAATATCTTTAGTCGTCAGCTCTGGCCAGGCTGCCGACTCCTTTTAGATTAAATAATTTACAAGTGACCTTTTGTTGTTTGTTAACTTTTGAAGTGTTTGAGTTAAGTTTTACTGTGATTCTAAGCCACTAAGTGTTCGGGAAAGTAGAAAACTTTACACATCCAGGTCTCCTGTTGAATGCGAGGGGAGGGGAAGAGCCCCACACACACTCACAGCTCACTCCCCCCACCTACTCTGGGGAAACAGACTCCATTTTAGAAACACACACACATACATACACACAAAACACCTTGAACATTATTTTGAATATACATCCTTTTATTATATCACATGGTTATTATTCATTTATGCCACTGTTTATTCATTTGACAAATTGTTAATTAAACGTTATAAAATTCAGATTTTCGTCTCCAGTAGCTTTGTTGTGTCGAAGAGAAGTCTCTGCTCCAAGGATTCTACGAACTTCAAGAAAGACTGATAAGAGTTTTGGATTCAATTTTTCCCCGGTTAAAGGGGAATGGTGCCCCGTATATCTAAGAATATCTTAATTAATTAATAAATCAGTAAAAAATCAGTAAATATTTACATATTTACAGAATTTATTGAAGAATCCAAAAGTAAGTTGAAGCTTACTAATTGTTCGCTCCTAATAACCCCAACACCAGTAAGAAAATATAGCTTTTTTGATGCCCTTTATATGACTCACCTTAAAAGATGTCTCAGAGCTTTTAGCTTTTTCACATTTTCTTCTGTCACATGTGCACTTTTTTCTTTGACAATACATGTAAACAGGTTTTTCTAAGTTTCAGTCTGAGATATAGATATCCTTGTCAGGGTGCCATCATACATGCACTCTGAGCAGTGCTCCATTTTTTGTAGCAGAATGGTTCCGTTTAATATTCAGGGAATGGTTTTTGATATCTGGCAGCAAATTCTAGCTGGCACATAAATTAAAGACAGCACAAAACAATGTTGTTCTTTTATTTGATAGTGGAATGTGTGTCATAAATAGTGGAAAGTGAAGGCAAACTGTCAGCTGTCAGACTCTAGAAGGTGTTATATCAAATACAGGCTATTTACCATTTCACTTATTTTAATTGGCAAATTAACTCATACACTGCCATTAACGACTAAAGTCCTCATTCTAAATCCAACCGCAGGCAAGCTTGGGAACAAGCTCGCAGACCTTTAGAGTAAACATCACGGCTCTAAAGTTGATATTCACCTATGTGTGTCCCACGTGATCACGAAGCAAACAACCCATGAATTAGGAGAAGTTTTGGGACGCCACTAACCCTGAGGCGAGGCGCAAACTGGAAAAGCTTCTGCAGCTCATACTTCAACAACGGATTATGAAAGAACAAACAGCTAGAAACATACTAGTCTACTCTGTCTTTTGGTAGTTTTTGTGTTTACATGGTCATAGAGCACATTATTCTGTGACTTATCAAAAAACAGCAAAAATGCTTAAAAACGCTGGCAGTCAGGGGCTTTCTGATCAGAACACAGCTGGCAGTGAATGAGTTAAAGAAATGAAACAAACTTCCACAGTCTGCCAATATTTACTTAGTCATTTACTTTTTCATTTGTACTCTTAAATATTGAAGCAACTGTAAGATTTTTTTGTTTTGTTTTAAATTAAGATACTAGTTTAAAAATTACAGTTTTTTAAAGGAACAAATAGTCTCTCCACAATATTCTTATTATTTTTTAAACATTCAATTGACTTTTATACAACTCAGTGGTGTCACATCATTACAGAAGTGTACTTTAATTGACTAAAAACGACTTGACTCGATCGAATGATGACTACTTTAGCTTATAGGTCACCAGGTCAACTAATTTGTTGAAATCTTGCAGGTGATAGTTTGCTGGTGCATTTTCAAGTTAAATATATTCAAATACATAATTTCACAGAATAAAAATTTTGCGTCATAAATTCAGTGTATGAAACCAAGCTGAGACCAAGGGCAAAGGAACCGGGGGGGACGGGGGGGGGGGGGGGGGGGGTGGCGTGCCCCCCCCCCCCCAACATGGAGAAGATAAAAATTGATTTTGAAATATTTGACTCGTGAGCTTGTATTTTGAAAGACACTGTGGACTTCTCACCGACACAGCCCCTCCCCTCAGGGAGTCTGACAGGCTGGCTGAGTGAGGCAGTAGTCGGAGGCGGGCGCAGACACAGGTGTCAGAGATGAGATGACAGCAGCAGCTCAGCTAGTTCTTCTCATGGGCAAAAAAGAAAGAAAGGAAATGTGAGTTGGTAATAATTAAGTCCAAGAGGATAATTGTATTTTTGGTCAATCGTTAGACTGGCTGACTAACGTAAACATCTTGCCAAGCAGCATTAAACATTAAACAACACTACTAGTCAACAAAAAATGGCGAATTTGACAGGAACAAATAAAAACCATTTGACACAAAATGAATACAAAATTAGAATCATCACTTAAAAATGGAGTTTGTAATTGTGATTGTTGCTTGATTGTCACATTCTCATCACATTTTATTTTTAAACCTACAAGGAACAGGGAAGACAGGGAGAGCCAGACCTGCTGAGGGTGAAATAGGGAGAGATAGCCCTGCTGAGGGTGAGACAAGGAGAGCCAGACCTGCTGAGGGTGAGACAGGGAGTAGTGATGGGAATTCCGGCTCTTTTTAGAGAGCCGGTTCTTTTGGCTCAGCTTACCAAAAAGAGCCGGCTCTTTCGGCTCCCAAGTGGCTCCTCAGATTTTCTGTTGCGTAGTGCACATTTATAACCAAAATAATGCAAAACTATATGTAAAATGATTTACTAATGTAAAAAAAAATGCTTTATATAAAATATTTATCATTTCTATGGATGTAATAACTGAACACTTTCAGAAATCTCCACTTTCCGACTGCTGGCGCTCATTTTCTCACCGTCTTTGTCGCACTCTCCTCTCTCTCGCTCGCCTTTTTCCTCCTCCTCATTCCCTCTCGTCTCCCTCCGCCCGCATGTGCTCTGCTGTGTGACTTAGTCTTATCCTCCCTCTTCCCCGCCCCTACTGCTCTGTGTGTGGACAGTTTGGACACGCAGTTACACATGTTGACCAATCGCCTGTGGCTTTCACCAAAGCAAAAGGGGAGGGGGGGGGACGGCTCCCAATGACGAGCCGGCTCCCGTCGTTCACTTAAAAGAGCCGGCTCTTAGAGCCGGCTCGTTCACGACCGACACATCACTAACAGGGAGAGCCAGACCTGCTGAGGTGCAGGTAGGTGCTACAGTGAAGAGTGAGGATATTTTAGGTGGCTGATGAGAGGAAGATTTGAATGTAATAAGTGAACAGTTACATTTATGTAATCCCATAACAAGTAGGGCTGGGCAGTACGGCTTCAGAATAAAATTAATTTTGTACATGCTTCCTTAGACATATTAGGAAAAATAAGTGTTAAACTCTGCATTCTGGTGCATTTAGACTGCAGTTGTGGCCACTGTTTTTTCTTTTGGCCATCTGAAAAATAATTTAGTTTCAGCTGTTGTTGTGAATGAATTGTTATTTCTTTTTTCATTCTGTCAGAAGCAAACTGATTTTTCAGATAGTTGGTCAGCTTTGTTGGCTGATGTAGTTTAAAATTTTCTGACAAGTCAGATCAATTCAGACTGAATATTTACAGCTTTAGTCTTGTATTAAATCTGTTTACACATCTCTACCCATATGTATAAGATAATATATCCTACATTCATTTTATTAAATAAAAATAAAACAGCACTGACACATAAGCAGCTTTTTTATAATTAAAATGTCCACGTTGGCCGGTAATCAAACCTGGTTCTGGCAGATGGAGATCCTAAGGCCTAGTCCACACGTAGCCGGGTTTTTTTTAAAATGAATATCCGCCCCTCCAAAAACTCGCATCCACACCACTGCGTTTTAAAAACAAACTCTGTCCACACGTACCCGGATAAATACGTTGTTAAGGACATGCCAGACCTGTAGGCGGCAGTACTTCCCCCGTTCTTAACCTCGTCCTTCGTCTGTGGTCTTCCGCAAGGAGCAGTAATTCCACTTGCAAAAACAAACAAGCAGAAAGCGCTTGGACAATTGATGGATCGGCTAGTGACAGAGCGCAGCTCTGAAGGTTTCCATGATGCCGGCTAGTGTAAACACAGGTCGCACACGTGATGTCAGCATTTTTTGTCGCGGAAAGTGACGTTGCGGACCTTAAAACTCCGGTTTTGTCCGTCCGCACGCAGACACCCAAAACTGAGAAAACGCAGATCTTCACTTTGGCCGGAGTTTTTAAAAAGATCCGTTTTCGTGTGAAAAAACTCCGTTTTCGTGTGGATGACAGGCCAAAACGCAGAAAAATATCTACGTTTTGGCAGATCCCCGGCTACGTGTGGACAGGGCCTCAGTCTCCTCCCCTTCTGGTTGGCTCATGGGTCCCGGATCAAAAAAAAAAAAAAAAAAAAAAGAATGTTAGTGAACAGGGCTATAAAAGTTATTTTCTGGTCTTTCTGGGCTTTGCCTTATGCCCTGAGTCACATCTGTCAGGCTTTTCATATCCTAGAGCTTCACCATCTGTTTTCTATCAGAAGCTAACGCAGGAGATAGGTGTAGGAGACTGTTTTCATGTTAAGCCAGCATGAAAAACTCAGAGTGACCTATTATAATCAGAAATAATCATTAAATGTATTTTTTTCAGTGAGGTTGACCTGTATATTGACCTATTGTCCTACAACAGATTTGTTAGATTTCCAAAATGTGCCCACCCCAATATTAAACTTGTTCCTATGCCCTTGAGTGAGACCTATTTTCTTGCAAATGGACAAATTGTTTACGAAAAATTTAATAAAAAAAACACCATAACTTCTATAACCATCGTGATTTTATTTTTATTTTTAGTGACTAAGGGGCGATTATAGTTAAACATTCAACTTTATGTTAACTGCAAGTTACATTTGCAGCTTGTTCTTGTATTTAGTTGTGTCTGTAAGTCTGAGTGCAGCATATGCAGTGTCAAATTAGCAAGAGTGTGTTGTTGATTTTTAAAGTTCATACACATCTACTTTAAAGTGCCACTTTTACAGCCAATAAAACAACAATGACTCAAATTATTTACTCTAATTGCAGTATCTTGGCTATAAATTCCACGCAGTTTGTTTAGGAAAAAAAACTATTCTACAGATTAGTCTGCACTCAGAAACATTTCCGTCCAGTAAATGGACAGCACATCCACATCAATCTTTTTTCAATCGCATACTCTGCAAATGCATCTCTTGGGAAGTTCGGGAACCTCTTGACATGTTGTTTCCTCTTCATTACCCAACCAGCTGTTGTTCCTAATGAGCCTGGAGGCAATCTCTCATTCTCCAACCTACCACTATAGCTCTTCTGCAACCGGTGACATATTATCTGCCCGCAGAGTGAAGACTAGCCATGAGAAGATGACATGTGTTACCATCACCGGAGCCAGCAGGAGGTAGAGTGGACACTCAAAGTAAGAGTAGTGTTTTTCCATTTACAGTAATAATGCATTCAAGCAGTTTGACTTGATCCTAAATGCCAACAATTCTTTTAAAACATGTTAGATGACCGAATAAGGATGTGTTGGTATTATCTTTGTAGGATCCTTTTTACAAAGGATAAAGTCCCATTATGTGATGTACAAGATCAGTCAGAACATTGGCATTTTTTATTGGGATCTTCAGCTGCTTAAAGGTGCTGCAACTTAAAAGCATGGTCCACACGTGCCATGCACTTGTCTGAGTGGGATGGGGCTTGTCTATGCAGGAGGCTGTTCCTTGTAGGGCCTTGTAAGTGAGCAAAAGGACCTTAAATTTGGCCCTGTATTGCACTGGAATCCAGTGAAGGTATGCCAACACAGGAGTGACATATTTCCTGTGCCTAGTCCCCGTCACAAACCTAGTAGCAGAGTAGTGGACCTACTGCAAGCATGCAACCGCGCACTGACTTATGCCGGCATACATTGGATTGCAGTAGTTGAACATTGACAAAATAAAAGCATGAGTGACAGATTCCTGTTTAAATCAGGGGCTTAATTCTAGCCAATTGGCACAAATTAATAAAACACGATGGCACAAATTGGTTTATTTGTGCATTGAACTTAAAGGCCGAACCCATTTCCGGCTCCTCTTTAACACATATCCTTTCCACATCCACTTTTAGCGATCTGGGTGTTACTAGTGCAAACTATGTGCATCTTACAAACCAACAGTAGTTCACTACTACTGCATTGGTATGGCATCAGTCTGTTAAGGCAATGTGGCGTGATTGTGTGTTTTTCTCAGAAGAATAATCAATAGCAGTATAAAGAGGATAGATGTGCTGTTGTGGATATTCTTTCAGCTTGGATGAAATTCCTCTTTCATCCTAATTTCAAGTAACGCTTCTTAAATTTGTTCATTAGCCACTCCAAAAGGTGGCTGTCCTTCACAGTCCCTGTGAACTGTCTGATGATCTGTGATTCATCTCTAAAAGCCAGAAGCTCCCAGATCTCCACCATCTCAGCAGATGCTGTTTACAAAAGCAAAACTGGCTGCCCATGCTTGTATAGAGCTCCGGACCCCACGTGACTCTCAGTTAGTAGACGCCATTTTGGCAGGTAAAAAAGGTAAACAAACACGGATGTAACCATGAACGTGAACGGGATCCGCTTGGATTTTACTTCGTTTGAGTTTACTTCACACTTTAAAACCGAAGAAATCGTTTTATATAGTCAAAAATTAAATAGACTAAACATCTCCGACTCTTACCGTGCCCCTGGGATACTTTTTAAAAATGTCAGAAGCCGTCGGAGCGGACTTCTTACAGGTGTTGTGCCATAAATCGACTCGCTGCCAAAAAATGATTAGCCACTAAAGAAAGGAAGGGGGAAAAAATCAAATCGCTGGAGAATTGTTTATTTACATTTATACAACGTTTACATTCAATACAGGGCGCCATTTTACATTGTTTATTTATTTTTTAGTTTCAAGGCTGTAACAAAGAAAGCCAGTTCTTACCACAAACCATCTTTCAATCGCAAATATTGCAAAAAGGATTAATATATCCTCATTGTGAACGTTTAAGACAAATGGCAACACTTAAAACAACTTCCGAACTGGAAAAAACTAAGCTAATCATTTTTTGGCAGCGAGTCGATTTATGGCACAACACCGGACCTGGCCGGGGAACCCCTTGGGATTTACCCGGAGGAGCTGGCTGAGGCGGCTGGGGAGAGGGAAGTCTGGGCTTCTCGACGCTACTGCCCCGCAACCCGACTCCGGATAAGCAGATGAAAATGGATGGATGGATGGAAAAATAACAGATTTACACGTAAGTAGTTTAAATTGAGTGCTGTGCTGTTTGAATGTATAAAATGAACGCCAAGAGAAATCACTAGTTTGATTTTTTTTCCGTGAATAAAATAAATATGCCAGGCAGGAGCATCTCAGGATCTGTCTGAGATCTGTCTCGGTGAGACAGATAATAGCAATCCAAAGTGCTTTTTATGTGTGATCTGACAATTGATCAACCATTGCTTAAAAATTAAACACAGCTTAGCCGGTTAATTGCTGTGAAAATAAGACACGTAAACGGCAGCACGCAGAAATCACGAGGCAACGTTTTACATGATGTTTACTTGTTGCTTTGAGTAATAAGACAGAAAAAGTCACGCCAAAATAAGTTTAGGAAGCCCACTAAGAATCGTAATAAAAGCATTTAAAATAAATACCATACACAGTTGAGGAAAGGTTGGTTTAAGTACCTGATATGAAGTGGTCGCTGCATAAGCGAAATCCTTTACTCTCGAGATCCCACAGTTTCATTTTAGCCCGGTCACTAGCGCATTTTATTACAATGATCCAACGTTTGCGGCACTCCGGATCTTGGAGAATCCTGCAGATGGCTCATTCCTTATGTCGTCCGCGTCTGTTCTGCATCCTGGGGCACAACAGGAATCTACCATATTTCCCGTTTGATTGAGTTTTCTGACAATAACAAATAGTCCAGCTGCCGGCTTCTGCCTGCCAAATGGCGCCGTTTCGATTTGAACTGTTGCATGCCGGGAAACGTGACGTCAACTCCCGGAGCTCTATAGTCTATATTGTTGCAGGCTGGAGCTCGGTGGACATGCAACATGTGATCATGATATCACAATCTGTTGTGCGAAGGTTTGGTCTTCATTCATTATTACTATCAAGCAAAAAATGCACAATATATTTGCCATGCTGCCACTGCACATTCATCAGACTCACTATGGTGGCTATATTACCCTGATTTGCCATCAGGGTGTGTCTTATGAAAGAGGCTTGGGTAATTCATGTATCCCTTCCCATTATTGGCAGTGTCCTACTTAACCTTTAACATAAAAAAAAATAAACTTTTATCATAAAGCCTCATGTTTTGTAAAAGTATAATTTGTATGCATGTGTGTGTGTGTGTGTGTATATATATATATATATATATATATATATATTGGTCCGAGAAAAAAAAGTGGGCAGATATTATCAACCGACATTTTTTTCATCTTGTCACCATTTGTTTGCCTGTTTCAGAGGGTGAGGGGGGTGATGTGTATTTGTTTATTCATGTCACAGTGATTTGTAATCATCTCAGAAGCGTAAAAGTATGTGATGTGTGTACATAATAATATAAAATCTGCTGATTTTAGAAGCATTAATGTCAGTATATCAAAAATTGGTTATCGGCCATAACAGTGATCTTAATATCAGACATCGGTATCGTCCCAAAGATTTCATATTGGTGCATCACTAATGATGATTGATATATATATATATTTTTTTTTCAAATCACCTTTATTAATAAAGTGCTTTCACATGCCCAAATCGGACAAACAAAGCGCTGTATACCAGTAACAAGCACAACAATAAAATGGACATATAACCATTTAAAATACAATTAGAAATCCCGAGAACAAGTTTGCAGTACATATCAGTCCTTTTTACAGAATCAGATCCAGACACATTCAAAGAGATGCTGCCCACTCAATCCCAACTTCAATGTCCAAACGCCAACGAGAACAGACGTGTTTTTAGTCGGCTTTTAAAGGTCTCCAGTGATTTGGCCTGCTTTACGTTGGCTGGCAGCTCATTCCAAAGACTTGGCCAGAGCACTGTAAAGGCACGATTCAGGCTGTACCTGGGCACAGTTAATAGCCTCTGGTCAGCTGACCTAAGGGAACGCACCGGGACATGTTGGTGGATGATGTCAGAAAGGTATTTAGGTGCCCCTGAGTTTAACGCCTTAAACACAAACAGGATGGCCTTAAACCTGATGTGATAGGAGACAGGGAGCCAATGCCTAGCATGTGGGATTGGTGTAATATGTTCAGACCTCCTGATAGATGTTAACAACCGAGCAGTCGAGTTCTGAACTGCCTGGAGGTGTGCTATTAGAGCTTGCCTAAGCCCCGCATAAAGGGAGTTGCAATAATCCGGCCTGCAGGTAACAAAGGCATGGATCACAGTTTGCAAAAGACTATGTGACAGAAATGGCTTAATTTTCGCTATACGGCGTATATGAAAGAAGCAAGATCTCATGATTGCGTTCATTGTCTGACTAATTGTCTTTGCTCTGTTTCACCTACCAGTTGCATCAACCCCCGATCCACTGGTTCCCCCCGACCTGTCTGGAGTACCGGAGGAGTACCATGACCTCTCCCTCGTTTTCAGCAAGGACAGAGCCTCCTCTCTGCCTCCTCACCGACAGTACGACTGTGCCATCAACCTCCTGCCTGGCGCCACACTTCCATCCAGCAGATTGTATAGTCTTTCCAAACCGGAACAACTCAGTATGTCCACTTATATAAATTAATTGCTAACATCCGGTATAATCAGACCATCCACTTCACCCCTGGGCGCAGGTTTTTTTCTTCGTTTCCAAAAAAGATGGCTCTCTGAGGCCCTGTATTGACTACAGAGGTCTCAATCAAATCACCGTAAAAAATAAATATCAACTCCCATTACTCTCCAATACTTTCGAACCGGTACAAGACGCAACTATTTTTACTAAACTAGACCTACGCAACGCCTACCATCTCGTCCGCATCAGAGAAGGCAACGAATGGAAAACAGCATTCAAGATTCCCTTAGGCCACTTCGAGTACTTAGTCATGCCTTTCGGCCTCACAAATGCTCCTGCCGTTTTCCAGTCCCTGGCTAACTCAGTCCTTGGAGACTACCTCAACCATCGTCAACACGTCAGAGCCATACTTCAACGCCTCCTGGAGAACCGCCTGTATGTTGAAGCGGAAAAATGTGAGTTCCACGTTCCATCAGTAAAGTTCCTCGGTTCCATCCTCAAAAGTGGACGGTTGAAGACAGATCTGGACAAAATCCAGTCAGTTCTCTCCTGGCCAACACCTACTACACGTAAGCAACTTCAACGTTTTCTGGGATTTGCAAATTTTTACTCTGTCGGTGCTGTACTTTCACAAGTCTCTCCCTCAGATCACCGTCTCCATCCATGCGCCTTTTTCTCTCGACGCCTCTCACCTGCTGAGCAAAATTACGATGTTGGGGATCAGGAACTGCTGGCCATTAAATTGGCTCTGGAGGAGTGGCGGCATTGGCTGGAGGGAGCAGAACACCCCATCATTTCATTTCATTTCATTT